>NC_071112.1:15365000-15695000 GCF_024256425.1 Clarias gariepinus
GCAGCATAAAGATCTTGCATTGCAATTTTTTTATGAACAGATTTTGATTTGATTTTTATCTCACATCTGCAAACAATTAAATAAAAGGAGATGGAAAATGGAAGAATGAGTAACAAAACAGAATAAATATATTTTATATATAAATAAAGTTTTAAGAAATGTGTATTATGACATACGGTTTACTGTAATATTGACATATTCTCACATAGCTCAACCTTATGCAAAATGCACATTACATTTAATTCAAGCAGTACTTGTAGCTCTGGATATTATGCAGCTTATCTTTTCCAATGACAAACGTCCTTTTAGAATTGGATGTCTAACTGATCATAATGTTTTGGCATGATTTTTTAGAGCACCCTTCCCAACTTCAAGCAGAATGAGTTCTCTGTGGTGAGACAACATGAAGAGTTCATCTGGTTGCATGACTCCTTTGTGGAGAATGAGGAATATGCTGGCTTTATTGTAAGTATGGCATAAATGTAGAAAAGACATTTTCAACTTGCATCTAGAAGTTCATAATAACATGCAGGGTTTCAAAATATACTGATCTGATTTCTAAGATTAAGTGCAGGCATGTTGGGATTAGGGAAAGCATAAAACTGCAGGGCAGTAAGGGGGGCAGTTTTTCATGTGATAATGTAGACCATCTCATGTCTGTAAATGTACTTTTCAGAGAATGGGATCAAGTGTGCATTTGGTTCTAACTGCTGGTCTGAACATGTTGGGATTATTATTATAATACAGTTTAGTGATTTCAAGCTTTTTACATTATCATGTGGGGTGAATCACAAAGCTTGATTAGGCACTGCTGTAGGGATGAATTTCTATAAAGTATGGTGCATCACAGGAAATGACAATGACATTGTCCCAGTTTTCCAAAGCCGTAACGGCCGAGTGGCCACTATAACGTGGCACAAGAAAAACTTTTCCAACAGATCCGTTATCTGCTTGTAAACTTAGTATTTTCGATACATTTTTTCTGTATACAGTACACTCGCGCGCACACACAAAAACGCGTTTGTGTGTGTCTATTTATATGTATGTGTATATATATTTTCTACAGACTAGAACAATACTGAATATTTCTAAATTTAAAAAATAAAACACTTTTGGAATTAAGTAACAACGGTCAGTTGTTATTTTAAGACACATTATTTTAAGGTCAGCAGGAACAGTTCTTACAAGAACAGTATTGTCAGGTGCAGTTACAAAATCCATCAATCACCATATTGAAACTGGCTTGCATAAAGCCCTTCTTAGGAAAGCAAGACTAAGACTTATCTCTACTGTATTGGAGAAGTTCATTTAGGGTTACCTGCCTCAGACATCACCAATTAACAGCACTTCAGATTTGGAGCCATTATAAAGGCTTTACAGAGCATAATTAGCAGACACATCTCAATATCAACTGTTTGAAGGGAGATTACTGCGTATTACAATATGGATGCCTTCAGCATTGTTTTACAATGTAAAAATTAAAATCAGAAAAGACCATGGAGTTAGAAGGTGTGTTTGAATTTTGACTGGTAGCGTTTATAGAATCAGAATATTTATGAAGTTGTGGTAATTAGAGAATGAACAGAAAAGCACCTGGGTATCATGATGATATCGTATCGGGTGGTCACTGATGATTCCTATCCTTAGTTCACACATTTTGTATTGTAGTTAAGCTGTTAATTATACTGTGATTTGATCACCTTAACTATACCAGTGCATCCAGTTTGCTTCTGAAGAAGAATATTTTGTGTGACAAATGGAAGTAGCTGCTCAGTTGTCTGTCTCTGCACTGGTTAATATTCTGGCTTGCTCTGTTGCTGATTTATTTTATTTTGAAATTTGCTTTGGACCCAGGCTCTCTGCAGAGAACGCTATATAATACCTCTCAAGCAAATTATTCATAGCACTTAACATTAGATGCAGTGTTTGCTTTGTGCATTTTTAGATTGACACAGTGACCACTGATATCATTAACGTGAGTGCTCCATTAGCATCACTCTTTCGCAGTCAAAAGGCAGAACAATATTGAAAGCAAGGAGGATTATAACGGTCATGATATGTTGCCAGATCCCACCTGCTCCTCCAAGACCAGACTTCGATGCCTCACGAGAGAAGCTACAGAAGCTGGGTGAGGGAGAAGGCTCCATGACCAAGGAGGAATTTACTAAAATGAAACAGGAACTTGAGGCGTGAGTCACTTTCACTTGCACACCTGGCAAAATGCTTCACTTAGTTTTGCATTATTGTAAGTGTCAGTATCAGTGATGCTTATGCATATTGTGTTTCAGAGAATACTTGGCCATCTTTAAGAAGACTGTGGCAATGCACGAGGTTTTCCTCTGTCGTGTTGCTGCGCATCCTGTCTTGCGGAAAGACCTAAACTTTCATGTTTTCTTAGAGTACAACCAAGATGTAAGTGTGTGCGTTTCTGAAGTGTGCATCATATTTCCTGGCCTGTTATAACCAGGAATGCATGAATCATCTGTTCAGTTGATTGTCAACTATTCTAAACAGATATCCTTATTCTTTGATTAAGAGCAACTTCATAACATACCTCTACCTTTTATGGAAATAATCAGCTTGGTAAAATGTTTAATTAGTGTGATGGTGGGGTTTTTTTGTTGTTGTTTTTCACTTCCACCTTTTTGCTCATTTCTGCTAATGGCAGCTAAGTGTACGAGGCAAAAACAAGAAGGAGAAACTGGAGGACTTTTTCAAGAATGTGGTGAAGTCTGCAGATGGAGTACTAGTGGCAGGTGTGAAGGTGAGGCATGTGACTATCATGTGACAGTCATCTGATTGTGTGGTGATGTAAGAAATTATTTACCACTGGCTGCTGGGAATGCATATATTGTTCTTCATATAAGTATGTATGAATAACTTTTTTATGCACAAATAGACCAGGCCTACAATTCTTCCATGATTAGCTTTTGACTTTTTGTCAGATTGAGTTAAATTATCACTGATGTCTCTCTATCTCTTGTCTTTGTCTGAATACAGGATGTTGATGACTTTTTTGAACATGAGAAGACATTCCTCCTAGAGTACCATAACCGTGTCAAGGATGCCTCCATGAAGTCTGATAGGATGATCAGGTCCCACAAAAGTATGTTTATTTTTTTTTCTTATATAAGCATTTTCATTTACAGTACACAGAAATTATAATTTAAGCACAGCATTTACAGTTTGAGGGGGAATAGGCAAAGACGACTAGACAAAAAAACTTTACCATGAATAGATCTTGTTTGATGTATGTAAGCATTCTTTAACATTACTTAACAATCGTGGGACACATTTTTTTGTTATTGGGTAGTCAGGACAATTAAAAACTGCGAGGGGTGTTAAAATTGTGGGACAGGTCAGTGTTTAAGGCATTGGACTAGAGTTCGGACGGTCCCAGGTTCAATCCCCACCACCACTAATTTGTCATTGTTTGAGCCCTTGAGCCAGGCCCTTAACTGTCAACTGCTCACATGTATAATGCAATAAAAATCTAAGTCGCTCTGGATAAGGGTGTTCGCCGAATGCTAAAATATATACTCAGCAAAAAAAGAAACGTCCCTTTTTCAGGACTTTGTATTTCAACAATAATGTAAAAATCCAAATACAGATCTTTACAGATCTTCATGTAAAGGGTTTAAACAATGTTTTCCATGCATGTTCAATTAACCTTAATCAATTAACTAACATGCACTTGTGGAATGGTCGTTAAGACCTTAACAGCTTACAGAAAGTAGGCATTTAAGGTCACAGTTCTAAACACTAAAGAGACTTGTCTACCAACTGTGAAAAACACCCAAAGAAAGATGGCCAGGGTTCCTCCTCAGCTGCAGGGAGGCATAAGGACTGCAATAGATTGCCATGTCCGCACTGTGAGACGCCTAAGACGGCGCTACAGGGTGACAGGAAGGACAGCTGATCATCCTCGCAGTGGAAGACCACGTGTAACAACACCTGCACAGGATCGGTACATCCGAATATCACACCTGCGTGACAGGTACAGGATGGCCACAACAACTGCCCGAGTCACACCAGAAACACACAATCCCTCCATCAGTGCTCAGACTGTCCGCAATAGGCAGTCCATGAGGAGGAGATGCACTGCAGTACTTCAAGCAGCTGGTGGCCACACCAGATACTGACTGGTACTTTTGATTTTAAGCCTCCCTTCATTCAGGGACACATTGTGAAACATTTTTAGTTTTATGTCTTATGGTGTTAACTCTTTTAGTGTTCATACAAATATTTACATATTAAGTTTACTAAAGTAAAAACAGTTGAGTGTCAAAGGACATTCCTTTTTTTGCCGAGTGATGTGTGTATATATATATATATATATATATATATATATATATATATAGTGAAACCTCGGATTGCGGGTAACACATTGTTTCCGTTGTATGCACACGTGTGTATGTAAAAAGAGTGAAGGAAGGGTAACTGTGTAAGATTACACACACACACACACACACACACACACCGAGCGCCTGTGCGCACAAACGGAAACACTTACCTGTCGGGATTTATTTTTACTTTATTTTTTTTTTTTTTTAAGGTAAAGTGCAGGTTAATTTGTTTTATTTTTACTATATATTATGGTGTTGATTATTTTTATTGATTTATTTTTTGGGGCTGTGGAACGAATAATTTGAGTTTCCATTATTCTTATAGGAAAATTAAATTTGGTTTACAAGTGTTTTGGAATATGAGCCTGCATCCAGAACAAATTATGCTTGTAATCCAAGGTTCCACTGTATATGTATACGTGTGTGTGTGTGTGTGTGTGTTAAAGCGGTATATTTCTCATAAATGAAAGCATAAAACCGATTGACATTTATAAAAGACAAAAAAAAGGATGCAAGGAAACAGATAACTCAAAGTTATCTTAGAGTTCACATAGGACAGTAATTTGAAACATGCTAAGGACGTGGAGAACTTTTGGCACATCTTGCATGCATTTACTTCTTGAATAAATTAATACTTCTGGTATTGTGCAAATTCTTCAAGTCAAGCACGTTAGAACATAACTTTTACTTTTATATGTATTGTACTTTTATACATATTTTGTGCATTATATTTATTTTGTACCTTTAAAGCCCCAAAGAGCATGAATTTGTTTTATTTTATGTAACAAATGTGTTAAAAAAAGCCCTGACATTTCATGGTGCCACCCTGATGTCAATTCTACACAGAGTGTGTGGGAGAGTAAAGAGAGAAATAGTTCACTGTGCATTATTTGATGTACAGTGATGTACACACACACACATTGTGTAGAACTTATTTCTGCTCTTTATTAATGTATTCATTTCTGAGAATTTGGGTTTTCCCTAAAAGAAAGCACTTGAAGTTTTAGGTGACGTCACTGACTAAATATTGCTCATGGCTGAGTCATCTCTCTGTTGGCATGCGTCATTATGTGAGCTAAATCTGAGTGAGTTGAGTATTCTTTTCCATGCTAGCTTAACAGGACCTGCAGATGTGCAGAATAACCAGGTTGAGTTTGTGTTTTTAGCGGAGTGAAAAGTAGACTGAATCAGTTCATGTCTGTGCACTGGCATCAGATTTTCAGAGCAAAGTCTGGTGCAGGAATAGCTGTGTATTGTGTTTGAGCAGTAAAACAGAAGCATTTCTTTTTCACCCAGGTGCTGCAGAAGACATCAACAGAATTGCCTCCACGCTGTACACTTTAGGGACCCAGGACTCAACGGATATGTGCAAGTACGTGACTGGAACAGATTTTGTATCCAAAATCCAGGACATTAGCAGAATATTTTTCCAATAGTGTTCAGTGTTTGTTTGATTTAAATGTAGTGTGATTTTAATTGTAAAAAATCTTCATTGCAAATGGCTAAAGCTTTAATTTATAAACATTATCTTTTCTGAAGTCACTGTGTTAATTTTGGTCAATGTGTCAGTATTCTTAGGCATCCCAACTATTAAATGAAGTACTTCCTGTTTAGAAGTGTACTTTAATGTTGGTGACCTTTTTGTAATGGCTAATTTTATTAATCCCTTATTTTGTTCCTTTGTAGATTTTTCTTGAAAGTGTCTGAGCTTTTTGAGAAAACACGGGTATGTCTATTTGTAGATTTATTTATTTATTTTTCTGATGTTCTGGTTTAGAATAACATTTAGTCAGAACAGCAACGTTCCAAGCCTTGTAATATGATATAAGTTCATCTTAACTGGCTTAACTCCTCGAAATGTTTTCCTCGAACTGACAGGAAATACTGTACAATGCTCAGTCAACCTCAGCACTTTTACACCAACACAAGACTGTAGTAATGAAACACAAAGTGTCAGAAGTCATAAGGTCATCTGCTTGTTTCCTGGTAGTCCTTTTTAAACCATATGTCTGTTTCCTGTGTAGAAAATTGAAGCACGAGTTGCTGCTGATGAGGACCTAAAACTCGCTGACTTGTTGAAGTATTACCTTCGGGAGTCACAAGCTGCCAAGGTACACTGCATGATTAAAATGTCATACCCAAACATGGTCAGATGTAGGATTATTGGTGAAGATAGGGGAAAATATTTAACAAAAAATTATTAATTAACTAAATATCCCCTAAAATATGAGGGAAATTTAACATTTAATCGATTCAAGGCTCATCTTTGCCTGTGAGGAGCAAAGGCTAGCCCATCTGGTCTGATCCCACAGAAAAGCCAGTGCAGCAGTAGTTGCTGAATAAGCAAACTGGGTATGATTAAAAGATATCAGAACACCCAATGCATAACAGCCTGCTGCATATGGGGAGAGATCAAAGTTGTTGCTCTGGCCTCCAAATTTCCCAGATCCCAATCTGAGTGAGCATTTATGGCATGTGTTGTACAAACACCACCACAGCATACCTCTATGGGTCCAGTGGAGCCATACCCCAGGGGGCCATAGTTGTTCCGGCAACATGGGTGGAAACTATACAAGTTTCCTGAATACTCCTTTCTCCAATTTATCCAGGGTTCTTTTCAGAATTTTGGTCAGGATACTGGTATTACCATATCAAAAACTTTGTTCTGTGATCATTAAACCATTTTTCTGTATATTTTGGTCTTTGTCATTAACATCCAACCCTGACCCAGTTGTATGTTCTCTGAGTTTTATTTAAAAGCCCTTGGATTTTCATAAAGTCTGGATACCATGTGTTCTAGCAAGTTTCCTATTGCCTTTGGAGGAAAAACAGGCCACGTCACTGCAGATCACATCAACTCCATCTTAGATTATTTTCTGTTTTCGCAAAGCTTTCACCAAAAACATGTTAATTATCGTATTTTACCACATAACTCAGTTCAAGTGAGCTTCAGACACTGACATTTGTGGTTTCATGAAAGAAAAGGCACCACTTTTTTATCAAATAGTTTCTAGTTTGTTTTTCCAGCTAACCTTACTGTGTATAGGTAGAGCATATACTTTACATTCTGTTAAAGGCAGATTCATTACAGCTCTGTTTTAATGTTTTTAATTATGGCCGTAACAATATATCTGGACATTTTTATGTGTAGTGCTATTTAAAAGTCAGTGCCTAATGCTTTTGTTTCATTTTGCATGCACTAATTATCCCCATGTTGATAAGGAAATGTCACCTCAGACATGAAACTGGAGCTTACAAATATCTGCCTAAGAGCTCTAAACACACACACATGAGTGAACATGACAGACGAAAAAAGGAAAAATATCTATAATTGTGCCTTTTGTAATGTAAAGTTTTTTGTAAGAGTTTTTTATTTACCTAAATGTACCTTGTATATTCGTAGTGTAAGTTTAAAGTATTAAACCATAAAGAGATTCCCCTCCGCCCCCATGACATTTCTTTACACATTTTTACCAAGCGTGCCAATAACCCTGGAGCTGACCATTAAAGTGGTATTTGCATTTTTTAATTAATTTTTTTACAGTAATACTATTCCTGTGTTGAAGCGTATAAATTCTGAGGTTTCGCATTTGGCTTTGTTTGTGCTGACTTCTGAAATGCAATCTCTGCCCTTCAGGACCTGCTGTACAGACGAGGAAGGGCATTAGTTGATTATGAGAACGCAAACAAAGCTCTAGACAAAGCCAGGGCTAAAAACAAAGATGTCCTTCAGGCAGAAACCACCCAGCAGGTTTGCTGTCAGAAGTTTGAGAAAATCTCAGAATCGGCTAAACAAGGTATCTGTTGTTTTCTATCCTTTTCTTTCTCTCCAAATAGTGTCTGGTTGTGATTAATGTGTTTACGTATAAATGGCATTCATGTTATTCTGAGATTATACTGCTATAGAGAAAAATGTTTGTGTTAAGTTAACTTACTTCCTGTTTAATTCCCCCACAGAATTGGTAGATTTCAAAACAAGAAGAGTAGCAGCATTTAGAAAGAACTTGGTGGAACTCGCTGAGCTTGAACTCAAGCATGCGAAGGTAACGTTTATAAAATGTTTACATATATATTAAAGAAAAAAGTGAAAAACAAAAGAATGAAACTCTGTTGCCATGGTATTGATTGTTCACTCTCCTCTGTTTAAGGGTAATCTCCAGTTGTTGCAGAGCTGCCTGGCTGTTCTTAAAGGGGACACTTAAGACCCTAAAATGAGGTCCACTAGGGCGTTCCCTGCTTGGTCCCGTCTAATTGGGAAGATGGAGGTGTGAGAGAGAGTGCGCATACCTGGGGTCTGTTAGTCAAGAAACAGTATGTATCACTGTTTGTATCACTACCTGAGACATCATACTCCCTCCACTACCCCCTTAAATTTACGTGGCCCACTGTGGAAGATTTCCCAAGTCCACACAGCACAAGAATCTACTTGTCAACAATCATAATCATGTCTTGTAACTTCTAATTGTTAATTGCCTTTTTTTTTTATGAGAATCTCTACATCAACATATATACATGGATGTCTAACTGTTTTTCTATCTCTTTTTTTTTTTTTTTTTTTTGCTTATTGTAATCTTTAGTTTTGTTAATATTTTGTATGGATGATGCTCAGTTGACTTGTTCATTTCGAGCTAATCGTGTGATTAAACTGTATGCTTACTTCAAAGCCTTGTACATGTTGTATTAGTTTCCATTGTACTGCTATTGATCAGCTTATTTGACTAGTAGTATTTTTTATTTCCCTATAGCAAATTGAGATCATTTATTCATTTTCATTCCTGATCATTGTTTGCCTTAATATATACACTAATTTCATATTGTAAAAATCATTCAAAGTGAAAACATTTTCCCCAGGTTTTTTAAGTGCACTGTATATGAATGTTTATTTTTCACAGTATGTGACCAAAGCTTCCATTTATTCAGATGGAGGAACGCTGACAAACAGTAACACCGATGCTACAGTGATGACGGACTTGACATAGAAAAGATTATTAATACTGTTTACCTTATGCGATAAACTTGATTTCATGTGAATGAAAGCAGAAAAATTCCCTTGAATTTCTAAAATGTACTCTCACCACTTACAATAAAAATATCTGATACAAGAAAGAAGCTTGAAACGCTGATGCTGTTTATTTTCATTGTGGGAATTTAAGGTGTGCAACAGAACTGGAAACCCATATGAAGGGAGATGGTGTTTTTTTCATGATGGTAAGCGTGTGTGGTCAGATAAGGAGAATACATGATGAACACAGGCCATGTATAGTAATATAGGAGTGTACTGGGTTAAACCAATGTGTTAAACACTGCACAATGCTGCATATTTTTAGAGTAATTTATTTTCAGGAGAATCCTTTATCTGGGTCAGGGTCACAGGAGGTTAAAGTATTAAGTTTTGGTATTAAGTATTCATGTTTTGGCACATAGAACTAGCTAGACTTGTTTGAAAAGTTTGATTACAAACAAACTTGCTTGGTCAAAGCTTTTGTAAAAATTTAATGGATTTAGGCAGAAATCCTTTAAGCACCTCCAGGGTTAAGGGTTCCTGCCTCTGTACTGTGTGTATGGAGTTTGCATGTTCTGTGGGTTTTCTCCGGGTACTCTGGTTTTCTCCCAAAGTCCAGAGACATGCAGATTAGGCTACTTTGTGTTCCCAAACTGCCTGTAGTGTGTGTGTACAGAATTCATAGGGGAATAGTGGAATTAATCTGAATTCCTTTCAGGATTGAATAGAATATTT
The DNA here is from genome assembly GCF_024256425.1 of Clarias gariepinus. Taxonomy (NCBI): domain Eukaryota; kingdom Metazoa; phylum Chordata; class Actinopteri; order Siluriformes; family Clariidae; genus Clarias; species Clarias gariepinus. The sequence goes on from NC_071112.1 coordinate 15,375,084, forward strand.
CAGTGTTGGTTATGGAATGAGGTATTGGTCTGAATTCTTTTGAGTGCAGGAGGTATTGGTCAGAAGTCTTTTGGGGTGAGTTTGGACAAATGTCAATAACTTCTTTGGTAGCCCGCAGGATTGACAGACTTCCTTCGTGCCACCGTTTCTGAGCCCTGGCCTGAATAGTAGTGTTTTCTCATCACATCTAATTAAACTAATCAGTTAATTAACAGCTTTTGTTGAACTAAATTGTCTGCAATCACAGGGAAAGCACAAAAATACAATGTACATGTATATGGGCCTTGGGAACATGACCCCACACTCATTTTAACTGCCATATTGTAAGGTTACTTTGCCACCAGACTGTTTGTGGTGTACAAAACCAAGAAGTAAATATTCAGACGAATAAAGCAGTTTATCATTTGAATAATTGATCAACCTTTATTTTGACGCATCACGTGCCAGGGAGGAGTTTTGTGCGTGCGCGTGCGAACCTGAACCGGAAACAGTTAGTTGTCCATTCACGACATCCTGCGTGCTTCCTGGGTTTACAACACAGCAGAACTTATATTCTTTATTTTATTTACCCCTGGATTAAAGTAAAAAAAAATAAAAAAAAAAATGAGCCGAAAGGAGGAGTATGACTCATACGAGATTGAGGAACCAAGTGATGAAGAGAGAGCGTGTAGCAGGTAACTGCGTCTGGAAAACGTGAAAGGTTTATTCCCCTCCTCTCCCTAATGTTTACGGATGGCGTGGAGAACAGACAGGATTATGTCGTATATCTGTCGTCAAATTGTGTTTTATTATAAACGAATAACTGTCTAAAATTCTATTTGCGCTGCTGAAGCCTATCTCTGCTACCTTTAAAAGACTGGAATATAGTACAATTGGGTTTACATGTATAACCCCTCATAAAAAGCTAGTGAAGTTTAATTATATGTAATTTTAATAGAATTAAATAAAAAAAAAACAACAACTGAGTTTTAAAGTATATAATGGTTGTAGTTAGTAGAATAAAGGACTATTATAGTACAATTACTTTCACATGTATCACTCACTTAAGCTCTTAAGACCCGAGCTTTAATTTTTCATGCATTTTAATTTTTTTCCCCTAGCTATTTGAGATTAGTAGAACCCCATAAGTATAAATTCTAAAAATTAATTTTGAACAGGAAATAATTTTCAAATGATGTTCTCATATGGGAACATTGGGTTTATTTTACTGCATAACACAAAGTTACCAGTGTGTTACAAAGTAGGTAACTGTTTATTCCGTAGCCTATACATGTGTGTGCAAAAACAATGCAACACCACCAAGAACCCTGTGATTACTTGCTACTCTAAATGCTCCTTTCGTCTGTAAGAACATCTGTAAGAACTGTCTGTCAGTTCTTTGTTTCCCAATTAATCTCCAGGGTGAAACACTGCAAACTGTTGCATCCAGTATGCAAACATAGGAACACATTACACGTCGCACACCGCATTTGAATTGTCTATTTCTTGGTTTACCAAGTCAACCCTACCCATCTTGGAATTGATTTGTACTGGTCATTTGACAGTCATATATTGGACCATTGTCCAGTGGCTACCAACTATGTGGGACATGCAGTCTTTCATCTCCACCCTCAAAATGTCTAAACTAAGTCTGGAGACTTTCAACGCTTGCCATATGCATCTATGCTAGGTTCTGGCTCGTTATCAATATCAACACATTTACCATGCTGATGTTTATGCACAGCTCCTCCGAATGTCTGCACGCTGTACCCCTGGCTCATCAATGCCATCGGCACAAGTACTTTGGATGTCTGCTGTGATTTCAATTTTTACATGCCCCTAAATGAAGTTGTAGCTTACTTCACTTTCAATACTGCTTTTCTGAGTCAATTCTGTTGAATTAGAAGTAGTATGATCAGCATGCAGATGGTTCACACCAGCATCAAAATCAGAAAGGCAGCACAGAAAAAATATATAAAAAAAAGACTAAAAAACCATAAGCAAGAACTTGATTTAAACTGTGGGTTTCAAATCTTTCCAAGTTGTGTGCCCTTACATTTATATGTTCACTTTGCAATTTTTCGAACCCATGCCCCAGTGTCCTTAAACGAGTACTTCATATTTAGCAGCCTCCAAATTTGTTACTATTGATAAATGTTGAACATAAATTCTGATGAGGTTTCGTACATGCTCTATTTTTATGTCAGACTTCACTGTATAGCATGCTCCCTGAAATTGACGTCATCTTCTGTTTCCACCAATCAGCATATTGCACTTTTTCTACCACTAGGTGGTGCTATGAAGTATCTACTAATAAGGACAACAGATCAAATTTATGCAGAATGAAATATTAGGTGCAGGGAACCCAAAATGTAATGGCTCCATATGAGGACTCAGGGTCTCAGGAGGATAAACATGAGAAATTTAATAATACCCCCTTCCCTCCACCCCAAAAAAATGTAACAAAGAAAATTTTCAGAATCTAATGGTTGTATTTAGTAGCCAGGAATTCACTAGATCACAGTGCAATTATGTTTACATGTGTAACTTCTATAGCAAAAATTTTATTGATTTTCAATTATTAAATTATGCCATACTTGGAAGTGCATAATAGACTGTATCAAAGTGCATATGTCTTGAGACCTAAGCAGCTGTGTCTGGTTAATCACTCATTTAAAAATGTATATTAAAATAATCATGAATCAAACAACCAAATAATCCATACCGTAGGCCATCACTGCAATATGTTTGCTGCGTCACGAGGTATTCTTCTCTTAGTAGTATAAAAAATGGTTGTCTAGGTTATGTTTTTTTTTTTTAGACAGTCCCTGAGTGACTCCATTACTATAAATGCTGGTAACCAGAGTTTATGAAAGATTTAGCTCTAGCAGGCATTACAGGAGATGATATTAAAATATTTTAATTGTACTTAGTGTTCTATCCACTCCAAAGTTCGAAAATGTGTGTTGTCAATTTTCTTTTTCTTGAGAAGCAGAAGAGGGAATCTTGAACGTGTAGTGAATATTCAATATAAAACCAACTTTACCGCGGTTATAGTTAACCAGTCTAACTTTGCTAATTTTAAAAGTGTACTCTTTATCAGGATTTAAGCATTTTATTCACTTATCTTACGTTTTATTATGGCTTATGATTTGTATTTTATCTGCCTGCAACATTCTTAAAATCAGTTGTATAATAAAAATACTAAGATACTAAGATTTCTAAATGTTATCCACAATTCACGATAATGGTTTTGTACGAGACAAATTGCCTGTAAGTCTTGCTTATCTCCACTTCTTTTTCCCCTCTTATCTTATGTTAAAGAACGTTCTTTTTTCTTTGCCTGTTTTCTCACGTTTAGTTCTGAAGATGAGCTTGACATTCTTCTTAATGGAACCCCAGATCAGAAGAAGAAGCTCATCCGTGAGTACCTGACCGGGGAAAGCGAATCGTCCAGCGGGGATGAGTTCGAAAAAGAGATGGAAGCAGAACTGAGCAGCACCATTAAATCTATGGAGTGCAACTGGATGACTCCATCCACTCAAGGTTACCATTTTAACGAGTGTAATATGTTTGCAGTGTTGATCTAGGTGTATTTGTAGTTTAACATCAGTGTTATTTTTAATCATAGTAGAGACCTCTCGGATTAGTGGCAATACGGAAAGCGCAGAAAGGACGCAGCAATCTCAACAATATGACGACATTTACTTTGACACAGATTCTGATGAAGACAGCCAAGCTGGTAAGATAACCAAAAGAGCATGTAGCAGAGTTAAGTGTAAGTGCTTTATATACATGCATTCATGCTGATACATAGTTTGCATTAATTCTGTTGTCGTTCAGGGATATCTCAAATCCAGCAAAAAAAGCAGCGGCAAGTACGTACAAATGACGAGTTGTTATATGACCCAGACGAAGATGATCGTGATCAGGCCTGGGTAGACGCTAAGAGAAAAGAGTGAGTACTCTGTGCACCATTCATCCTCAGTAGCTCATCCAAAATGCGGCTGCACGACTTTTCAAACTTCCTCCCCATCGCTACACTTCTCAGCTCGCTCCACTGGCTTCCTGGAGCTGCCCGCATTAAATTCAAAATATTTACGCTTGCTTACAGATAATTAAAACGGGCCAGCGCCCACTTACCAACAATTTTCTTCCCACACCCTTCACTGTACAACATTTCCTCCGATCCTTCGGCACAGCTCGATTTATCCCAATATTTCTCGAAACGAGTAAGACATGTCTTACTGTTTTCTGTTCTGGCTCCTAAATCGCAAAATTAACTTCCTGTAGAATTCTGTACAGCCGAGCCACTGGCATTTTTTTTTTTTTTTTTGACAACTTGAGAAAGACAACTAAAGACCTATCTGTTTTGTAGGTTTAAAAGATTAACAAAAAAAAAACTATAAAAATAAAAAAAAAATTCTCAACTGTGTTTGACTGATTGCAGTTCTAATCAGTGACAGTGCATGGATATACAGTGCATCCAGAAAGTTTCAAGTTTTTTCAACATTTTATGTCACAGCCTTATTTTAAAATGGATTAAATTCATTAAAAAAACGTTTACTTGAGATTTTTGCAAATGTATTAAAAATAAAAAATTTTTAGAAAGAACATGTACATAAGTTTTTACAGCCTTTGCCATGAAGCGTAAAAAATTGAGCTCAGGCGCATTCTGTTTCCTATAATCATCCTTGAGATGTTTCTGCAGCTTAAATGGAGTCCACCTGCGGTAAATTCAGTTGCTTGGACATGATTTGGAAAGGCACACACCTGTCTATATAAGGTCCCATAGTTGACAGTTCATGTCAGAGCACAAACCAAGCATAAAGTCAAAGGTATTGTCTGTAGACCTTCGAGACAGGATTGTCTCGAAACACAAATCTGGAGAAGGTTACAGACAAATTTTTGCTGCTTTGAAGGTCCCAATGAGCATAGTGGCCTCCATCATTCGTAAGTGGAAGAAGTTCAAAACCACCAGGACTCTTCCTAGAGCTGACCGGCCATCTTAACTAAGCGATCAGGGGAGAAGGGCCTTAGTCAGGGAGGTGACCAAGAACCCGATGGTCACTGACTATCGGGGGAGGCAGAGCTGGAAGGGAGTTGAGCTTCCTCATTGCCTGATGGATTAAGCTGTCCTTCAGTCTGTTTGTCCTGGCTTGGAGACTCCTTAGTCTCCTCCCTGATGGTAGCAGACTAAAGAAGCTCGGAGTTCAGGTGGGTAGGGTCACGGGCGATGTTGAGAGCTTTGCGTGTGAGGCGGGTGTAGTAAATGTCCAGGAGGGAGGGGAGAGAGACACCAACGATCTTCTCAGCTGCTCTCACTATGCGCTGGAGTGTTTTCCGGCAGAACCACACAGTGATGCAGCTGGTCAGGATGCTCTCAATGGTGCCTCTGTAGAAGGTGTGCATGATGGGTGTTGGGGCTTCGGTTCTTCTTAGTTTTCGGAGAAAGTAGAGACGGTAGAGACTTGGCTAGTGCTGCAGTGTTGGTGGACCAGGAGAGATCTTCCGTAATGTGCACACCCAGGAACTTGGTGCTTCTTACCCTCTCCGCGATCGCACCATTAATGGACAGCGGAGAGTGTTGGGTGTATGTTCTCCTGTAATTAACCACAATCTCCTCTGTCTTTTCCACGTTCAGGGAGAGATTGTTGTCTGTGCACCACCTAGCCAGGCGGCTCACCTCATTCCTGAAGTTAGTCTCATCATTGTTGCTAGTGGGACCCACCACAGTCGTGTCGTCCGCAAACTTGATAAAGAGGTTGGAGTTGCGTGATGGTATGCAATACCACCTTCATAATGATGGGAGTAAGTGCAACTACTTGGACTACGGTTCGGAAGATCCCAGGTTCAAACCCCACAACCACCAAGTTGCCACTGTTGGGGACTGGAGCAAGGCACTTAACCCTCAACTGCTCAAATGTATAACGAGATAAAAATGTCATTCGCTCTGGATAAGAGGCACTGCCAAATGCCTAAATGTAAATGTAGTAAAAGGCAAATGGAAGCCCGTCTGGAGTTTGCCAAAAGGCACCTGAAGGACTCTCAGACCATGAGAAACAAGGCAGGGGTAGCTCAGTGGTTAAGGCATTGGACTATGGTTCGGAAGATCCCAGGTTCAAACCCCACAACCACCAAGTTGCCACTGTTGGGCCCTTGAGCAAGGCCCTTAACCCTCAACTGCTCAGATGTGTAATGAGATAAAAAAAATAATGTAAGTCGCTCTGGATAAGAGCGTCTCCCAAATGCCTAAATGTAAATGTAAATGTAAACAAAACTCTCTAGTCTGATGAGACTCTCTGGCCAATGTGGAAAAAGTGATGCGCTGTGAATACTTTACGGATGCACTGTATCTAATGATGGAAACTTTAAAGCGCTGATGTTAGTTGCTCTGGATAAAAGCATTTACCAAATGGCTAAATGTACATGTACTGAAGGTCAGCTCTGCTTTAATCAAGCATGATATTTAAAGTAAAACAGTTGTCTTATGAATTACATATTACATACACACCACAGTAATGTTGAATTCTTAAATCTAATTGGTGAAAAGATGTTGATTAATATTCTATAACCGTATGGCTATGTGCATTGTAATACATATTATAATTGCTGATGCAATTAGCCTTTATTTGAGGAGATACAGTAGGTACAGTATGTAACATTGTACAAACATAATTAACTTTACATCAATGTGTTATGGACTATTTTATTATTGTAGCACAGCTTTTTATGTTTTCTTTTTTCTTTTATTTTTGTATGTATATATTTGGTTAGATACAGGTACAGAAGCCGTAAACGCCCAGCGTCATCTGGACAGAAAACAAACCAGTCTCAGCCTCTTCCAAGCAGTGACGCCATCCTCAACTGTCCTGCGTGTATGACCACATTATGTCTGGATTGTCAGAGGTAAGGTTGCAGCCTCTCTCACTGTGGTTTGCCACAGCCTCTGTCATACTCTTAATGTACTGTCATACTCTTAACTGTAATATAGCCATTGTATATTTGTAATATTGATTAAGTTCTTCTTTTGCCACACACAGACACGAGAAATATAGGACGCAGTACAGAGCCATGTTTGTGATGAACTGTTCAGTGAATAAGGATGAAGTATTGAGGTATAAAGCAGCAAAACAGAAGAAACAGCGCAGAAAGAAGAGTCGTCAGGACCACATGGTCACATCAGCAGAGGCTAAACCTGAGGCAGAAGCAGGTCTTACTGACTCCAGATTGGGTGGGATGGATGAAGAAGAGGTCTATCACCCAGTCAAGTGTACAGAGTGTTCAACTGAAGTGGCTGTATATGATAAGGATGAGGTCTACCACTTCTTCAACATTCTTGCAAGCCACTGCTGATGAGAAAGCGAGAACTATGACTTCAAGTGAAAAATCTAAGCCGCTGTTGATTGGTAATGAAACACAGTTCAGAAAAAGTGTGTTATAAGGAAAATATTTCATGTGTTCAGAATTTGTACTCTTGCACAATTATGTAAAATATCTGTAAAAAAGAATTTCATTTTGTCATGTTTTAAAAAATTTTCTTTTTTTTTAACAGAAGTGATGCAGGACAGATATTTCATATTTGCTAAAAGTAAATTGGAATTGTTAGATTACAGGTGTTTCAGGCATGTTTATTTCTTGCATTATTGGAATAAATTCTTTTTTTTTGCCAGTCTGTTTTAAATGCACTGTTTTACAGTTGTCTAATTCCAATAGGAAAAAAAATTATAAGCTTCTGTTGGCCACATTGTCTTATCAGCACTTTCCGTTCAAGTCTACTGTCTCCCCAGTCACTGCTGTGCAGGTGTGAACGTGTTACGTCAGTTCATCTGAATTGTGGTGTGAGCAAAAATGGATGCACCACGTATGATTTGCATGACATCGCAACCTGGTCTGAGGTTGTACCTGGTGACATTATTTCTCAAAGATTTTGCACAGTATGGAAAAAGTGTATAGATATTTGCAAACTAAATTTGAACCAATACCAAAAAAAATTTTAGTTTCTTAAAAAGAATCATTACAGGTGAAGAGGCATGGATTGATCACTTGGATTTATTCAGCCAACCAAGATTAATTAAAAAGTCAGCAATTGATTGGAAAATGCATGCTTATAGTTTTCTGGGATTCTCAAGGGCCAGTATTGGAACATGTTTATTGAAGAGCTGAAGTCTAAACTTCGGATTAAATGCTGAGGACTGCTAGCTGAGGGCGTTTTGATCTGGCATGGCAATGCACATCTACTTACCTCAGCCCACACTGTTGACACTGCCAAAACCTTACAAGGATAAAAGTTTAGTTCGAATAAAGAAGTGATGACAGCAATGCACTAGTGGCTTGCAGTTCAGTTTTAAACATTTTTAATGAGGGAATGCAAAAGTATTGGTTGACAGATAGACAAAGTGTATTGAAAACCAAGATTGTCAAAAGATTATGTATTTGTCTTTTTAAGTTAAGTTTTGACTCATTTTGCTCTCATATACATGCTTTGTAAGAGTATAGTGAATTCATATATACTGGTGTTAATTCTCTTCCTAGTAACAAACACTTGACAATTTAGAGAAAAATCGTAACCTCACAAAATGCCTACCATTTGTATTATATCATGGTTTTCAAAATTAATTAATTATTATATGTAATCTGTCTTTTTAACCTTTATAATTATAAAATGAGTAAAACCAATAATGGACTTAAAAGCTTTGCATTGCTAAATAAAGTATGATATTTCTAAATAAATAAAGAGAGATCTGACAAATAAAACTTTGTGCAATAGTAACACCAATAAAATACTGTAGTTTGGGGTGACTTTTTTAAAAATATATATTTTTACTTACTTATTGTCTATACCGCTTTATCCTGTATACAGGATCACGGGGGCCTAACCCAGGAGACTTAGGGCACACGGCAGGGTACACCCTGGAAGGGTACACACAGGGAATTTGAGAATGCCAATTAGCCTAATCCGCATGTTTTTAAACTGTGGGAGGAAACCCATCAAGCACAGGGAGAACATAAAAATTTCATGCGCACAGAGGTAGGAATCGAACCTGGCTGGGAATCAAACCCTGACCCTGGACAGTGGTGACAGTGCTAACCACTAAGGCTGCCATTAATATTATTTATTATATAGTGTTTCGCTAATTTTATAAGACATTGATGTTATTGTAAATCAAATTTATTTCATGAAAAATATCTTTAGATGAAAAGTATATGATCCCACTTCCATGTATGACCATAGTGACAAGACATTTTCTTGAACACTTTAGCATTTTTAAAGAAATGCTACAATTAAGTAGTGAACATTAACCCATTTAATCCCAAATTTTTCCTAGAGATGACACATATCAATTCGTGTAGCATTTGTAAGGATATTAAACAATCAGTGTAAATTTTTTATAAAAATAATTGAAAAGTCCATGAAAAAATGGGTTTCATCTCTGGTCACAATTGTGACCGGTAGTAGAACACAGGGAGTCTATGTCTATCTTGTAAATGCTTTTACAAAATTAAAAATCTCCAGCAAGCAATTAGTTTAAAGACTGGTTTAACTTGTTGAAATTTGTTTTATTCCATTAACAAGAAGTAAACATTGTCTGGCTCAGTTTCAAAAATAACAAAATAGCAATCTTATGCAGCAGTTTAACACAAATATTCAAATGAAATGATGACAAAATGACAAATTATAGGAACATAGAGGAAATTATTATAAACTTCATTATAAAGGGAAATAAAATAGCATAGTAATGAAAATAAATATATAAAAATTAAGGAATAAATATTGAAAAAATAATAAATAAACAAATTATGAAATATGAGCCTACGGTAGGAAACATTTAATAATGTCTAGAAACACGTAACAATACATTAAATACAAATCAATTCACAAAGTCACTGTGTTGGAACTGTGTTCCAAGTCACCAAATGTGCGCTGGTGTGGAACTCGTTAATTAGATGACATCCCCTCCTCCCATGACCTTTTGGTGCAGTACCAAATTTTTTCAGGAGACTTTGGGCAACTACTCGCTGAAATCCAAGAAGGTCGTAGTCACCATTCATGACATCTCTGTGTAAAAGCCAACTGTTAACCACATCACTGTGAAGAGTCCATGCATAAATTGGCCACCACTACTTTTTTGATCTTATTGTGCTGTGGTAACGGGACACCTGAAGATCATGTAGATCTACTCCTCCCATTTGCTGGTTGTAGGAGTGGATTATTTGAGGTTGCTGGAGGTAGATATAGGCCTTTCTTTCCTTGTTCCATCTCTTAACTGGTACCTCAGAGTAGACATCTTCCACATTCCTTGCAACAGTGACCACACTGTTGTCTCTCCACCTCACCAGAAGCTTTTCTTCTTCAGACAGAACTTCGGTGGAGCCCCTCTGTAACTTCTGGAATTCAGCCATTGGTTTGAATGGCACAGCAAACAACCTGTTTTGCCGCAGGGTCCCAGTGCACCCATATCCTCGCTTTGTCATTTCATCAATCAGGGATAATGTGGTAAAGAGGTTGTCATGTGTGAAGCTGCATCCTCCTGGAACACCAGCTTGTTCAGCCAAACCCAGGACTATGCTGGGCCCTTGACCTAGCCCGGTCTCTGGAAGAAGGGTATGCACTCCAGCATAAGGCTCCATGTGGTAAAGGTAACCCCCTGAGGATGCCAGGCTCCAAACCTTATAGCCATAGCAGATTGGTTTTTCCCTTTATAAACTGTTTGTACCCTTGGCGCCCATAGTAGGGAATCATGCTCTCATCAACTGACAGCCACTTACTGAATGGCAGAATTTTGTATGAGCTATTAAGCTCCTGAAAGATTGGCCTCACTTTAAAGAAGGGGTCATTATTGCACTTTGTGGAAGTATTGTGGAAGTATTGTGGTATAGTGGAAGTAGTAGCATCTGAAGATGACAATAAAGAGGTTGAAGCAGCTTCAAGCTTTTTTGTGAGACTTCTTGTTTGGACTGTGAAGCTTGGTTGGTCCTCGCAGGCAGATTCATCCTCCTCCTCAAAATGATCAGATCCAAACAATTCTGCAGTAGAATTCAAGATTCTTGATGGTAGGTGAGCTGAGTCACCAGTAAAATCCATGTCAGATGCATCACTATCACAGTCACTTTCTATTGCATCCTTCTCTGTCTTTGGGACAACTGCTATATTGCAAATTGCAAGCTCTGGATCATCAGCATCAAGTAAATCCAAAACTTGACTTAAGGTCAGTCTGAAAGAGAGTTCATGAGAATAACACAGAATGATATATGGGGGACATAGACTCCCTGTGTTATACCACCGGTCACAATTGTGACCGTCTTCAATTATCAGCAGTTTGACAACAGAAAAAAACAATGTATTATTATAATTTTAATATGTATGTATAGATAACCCTTTCATGATGATGCAGGCAAAAGATGTATTGGCTATTTAAAAATGAACTTAGAAAACATACCTGTCATTTCTGAGCTTTGACATTATCCTTCCATCCAGATGGCAGTACTAGGAAATGAATGTTTATGGTCACATGGCCAAACTACCCAATCATGTTAGACCTGCCCTGAACTCATTTAGACATCTTAAATTTTCATTATATATGAACATGTGCTTTATAATAAGAGTTGCTTTTTAATACTACAGAGAAAAATGCAAGCAAAAATTGTGGTCACAATTGTGACCGGTGGGATTAAATGGGTGCTGAACTTCAGGTAGGAAAATGTACTTCATGATTGAAAGTACATATTATATTTTCTGAGCATACGCAAGTAGTGTATGTTATGTAAATTTAAATGATTTTGGCATCAGCAAAACAAAGTAGCAGCAGTTTTTACCACTTTTGTGGAAGCAACAAGACTTGAAAAGGTTTGCTAAATTATTATCAATTCTAAAAACTTTTACAGGGTAATGTTTGATATTTATATAAGTTTAAGCAAAGTGGCACACTATTTACAGTTTTCTGCACAAATCCCCCAGCTCTGCTTCCTCTTGCCAGTAACGCCTGACAGCGGCTCGGCCCATCGCTACGTCACTAAAGCTTTCAGCCAATCAGCTGCCTGTACAGAAACCGGAAAGGGAGCGGAGGAATTACGGCGACCAAGACAAGCTGAGAAGATGGCGTTGGGAGATGCGTGGAAACAAATATCTTGGTTTTATTACCAGTATCTTCTTGTCACTGCACTTTATATGTTGGAGCCCTGGGAGCGAACTGTCTTCAGTATCCTTTTAAGATAAAATTGTTTGTTATTTTTCTATTTTGGGACAAAACTGTGCCGCTAAACTTACCGGCTTTAGCCTAATTAGCAAGAAGCCTAGTTAGCTTCCTGTGCAACAGGTTAGCTAAATCATAAACGTTTACTTCGTAGATAGCAAATGTATTGGTTGTATATTTGCTTGACTCTGTCATATGTTTTTCTAAGATGTATACAGAATTACAACTAAACAATCCATAATTACCTTTCAGCTGGCAGCCTTTATAAACTGCGTGTCGGATTTCCTACAATAACAGAGTCTGGTAACAGATTCTCGCAATATGGAATAGAATAATATTACAACCTCGTTGATTCAATGTTTGAATGATCTTTTGTACGTTTGTATCTTGCATGTTAACTACAGATTACAAAACTGCGTTTTACTGACACTCGCGTCATGACGTCATTGCGTCACGCGACGTAGTAGCGCCTCTTACAGTCTCAAATACACCTTGTTTGCACAGTTGATCAACTTGTGGTCCTGTTAGTCCGGAAATTGGTCCATACTATCCCAGTGTTTTACTAAAAGTCCTCGAATACTTTGATACGCTGAAAATGAGGCTTTTTGAAGCAACGAAGCTTCTGAAATGGATATCGTTACTCAATGCCTTTCAATACACTGACATCTGGTGGTCAAACCATGAACTTCAGGTAGCACATCAGCTCTAGAGATCAAATGTATGAAATCCCATTTTTTAAATTTTGACATTTTTCCATAAATGACCCTACTGACTAATGCAACCTTATTGACTTACATTTAACTCATCATGTTGGCTTAGTAGTTAGCACAGTGTCTTCCAAGAAAGAAACATACCACATTTGCATGGCCTGGCTTAAGGGTTTGCTTTCTGCCTCTGGTCTGTGTGTGGAGTTTGTGTGTTCTTCCTGTGCTTGGTGAAAGGGTTTTTATTCCACAGTCCAAAGATATGCAGGTTAGGTTAATTGGCGTTTCTTAATTGTCTGTAGTGTGTGTGCCTTGCAATGGATTGACAACCCGTCTTGCTGTTCCCGGCCTCATGCCTGAAGTCTTATGGAATAGGCTCTAGTCCTCCCTAGAGCCTGTTTAAGAGGTATGAAATACTTGCCTGAGCTGCAACACATGAAGACTTGTTTGTTGATACAGGTTTCCTTCCAAATGATTCTCTTGTTTCTTGGCTGGTTCCATAACAAAAATATCTATATGTTGATTTACTCTTTTTAGCTATTTTTTCTAAAGACCTTCGAAACACAAGTTTATTTTATACCTGTATAGAAATAAAGCACTAATAAAGTTTATTTAAAGCAAAATATTGTTTTCCATGTCAGCTGTAACACTATGCTGCAGTTGCTTTTTGGATTAAGCAGCTGTAAAATGTGTATGTGTTTGTTTGCCTGTAAGCTGCTTAAAAAGTAACCTTACATCTGGTTCATGAGCTAAGAATTTTCTAGCAACAGTGTGTAGATTACTATGGTAGCGTCAGGACAATTTCCGTCTGCATGTCAGCCCAAGGAAGAAACGTACTACATTCTCGTCTTCTATACGTTGTCATTTAATGTTGTTTTTTGTTTTAAATCGGGGTTCTTAGAGTCTTTACTTGATTTATCTTTAAAAGTCACGTTTTTCTTATTCACTCTAATGAATAGAAGATTTGTTTCAATAATAATAAGCATTATCATTATTGTTGTTTATCTTTTATTCATTGAAGATGTGGCCTTTAAGAATGGAGAGTAAAACAAGACTTCTTTTTGACTTTGATTCGCTTGTTTTAATCATGTGTGTCCTTTTTTCTGAAATGCTGAATTCTTTAACCCCACATGTCAGATTCTCTCCTGATATCTGTAGCAGCCATGGCTGTATACACTGGCTTTGTGTTTATGCCACAGCACATCATGGCCATTTTACACTACTTTGAAGTGATCCAGTGACCAGCGCTCTAACTCTCCAGACTATCCCATGGTGGTTTGAAACAGGAGTTCTCCTTAAAGGCCTTTTCACTTTGCCATTGACTACTGGAATCATAAAGCATTTGGTGAACTGAAACTGGGGGAATCTAATGACAAGCGGGGAGAGGAATCGTATGAACCACACCATTGTTGTCAGTGGCTGTGGGCCCTGTATAAGTGCACAGGCTCTAAGACTCTAAGCACATACTGCCCTGTTAGTAAATGGTGCCCTCATAGTCCACTTTTCATTGTATATATAATGCTGTAGATTTTATAACTTTATTTGCTTTGAGGGCGGTTATTTATTAAGACTGCTTAATAATTTGTCTTCATAAATGTGTATATTTTAGTGTATACATATTTGTAACTGTTTTATACAGAGTTCTTTTTTTGAATGTTAATTAAAAATGGTTTTGTTTGCTGAAGAGTGGACCATTGCATATCTTGTACAAAGCTTTTTTTCTTTTCTTTTTTTTCTTTCTTTGATTACTTGTTGTGTGATTTAATGCAGAGTTCTTCCTGTACAGTAAATTAATTCAGGCTGCCTTTTTAAAACTAAACTGGTTGTTAAATCTGTTAAACTTATTTAGTAAAATATTCTTTATTCTGAACCCCCCTTTTTTTTTTGGGTATGTATAAAGAAGCTTTGAAACTTTCTTTTAAACTTATCTTGGTGGAGAGTTTTTTATATATATATAAATGTGAGACGTTTTTTTCCTTTTTTTATGATGTCTGAAAAGCAAATAGACTCTCTTTGGAAATGTTAAACCTCCCAAATTTCAAGGTCAATGATCTGACACACTAAAAGAGGAATTTGTTTTTGATGTGGTTATCAGTCAGGAAACTATAGTTTAGTCTGTGAGGACCAAAAATTCCTACAGTGTCCTTCAACAATCATACTTTATTTAATCTTCCTTATTTGATAAAATGCTATGCTTCATGCTTCTGGCCATGCTGATAACCTACACTAAAGTATTGCATATGGGGAAAGTAGGGTTACATATAAGGAAAGTTGAATAACATTGCATCTTGTGACATAAACAGCTAAATGTTCAGACAGCCTTTTGATGATACTACTACTACTAATAATAATGCTATAAGACCTTCTCAGAAAAAAAAAGTAGTTATGTAAAAGCTGTAGATCTCATGATTGTCATACTTTAATATGCATTTGTAGCCTTGTGGTAATTTAAAAATAAATAATGAAGTTGAAGAATTTAGTTTCTTCCCAGAAAAAAACAGTCTCCTACTACAGTTGTTTACATATCAACATTTCTGAAAAACATGAACGGTAATGTGCCAGAATACATAAAAGGCAGTACGTGCTCAGACTTACCACCTGCAAGACCTTTTGTGGGAGGGTTCTTAGATTCCAACCAATAATATTCAGCCTAGTTCTCAGATTCTCGCTGGCATGGAGTCAGAAAGAAAATAGCAGCTGGTTACTGTTTAAACTGCAGTATGAGGATGTTCTCACGTACGTGCTCAAGGGTTGCCTGGACCTCAGATAGAGTGCAAATAAAACAGCCTGCCAACTTTGCAACTTCACTGGGTTCCAAAAGCTGCCCGAGGTGTTTGTAAACAGGATTAAGTCATCCTTTAGAAGCTTCTTTAACCATAGCATAAGGACAAGTACACTCAAAAAAATGAACATGGCTACCTGTTACATGTACTAAAATGTAATATGTGTTTTGTACATAATAATTTCATGTTTCCAAGATGAACATGAATAAATCATGTTGCATTTACATGAAATTCAACAACTTAACATGTATTGGATTTAATCATGTTGAGATAAACCAAAGAAGTCTTGTCACTATGAAAACCGGAAATAGCAAAACCGGAAATCTCGCGAGAAGACATCGCGAGAAGAGAACACAGCGTGTTGAGAAGACAAACGTTTGGCGGGCGTGTGGAAAAGGTAAGCAGGAATGAATTCCCATCTTTCTAAATAGAAACGAAATACTGAACATAAATGTTACCTGCTGTTTAGCGATGTTTAGTCACGTTATTTTGGTTTAAGCTATTTCTTGTATTTTTAATCACACTTAAAATACCGACGGTTATATGCGCGTGCTTAATCTGCGGTTCGGTTCTGGTTTCGGTCTGTTCTCATGAGTTGTGAAGCGAGAGGAACAAAGTATAAATATTGTTCATTTGATAAATGAAGTATCATGAATTTTAATTGAATCTATCTCTGTATTTTTCCACAGGAGTTTGTGAGTGAAAGTGTCCTGTCTGCATCTGACTTCAGGAGTTTCCTGACCAACCGTCACTAACGGTCATATTTAAAAGTCATAACGGACAGTTATAAAGTACAAAACATTCTGTTGGTGTTAAATTGTTTTTCTATGATTAATACTTATTTGTGGTGTTTTATGTTTTGTACATCTTTTCAAATTGAGACTTCATTTGTAAGTTGCTGCTGGTGTAAAATAAAAATCTCCGTTTTATCCCGTTTGTCTTATGCTTCCTTCCTTCACAGAATTCTGTTGACCATGACTTGAAATTTAAATTTACTTGAGTTGGATCAACTTAATTTACAACTGAAAAATGTGTTGTACCAACGCTATTCATTTATGTTAACAGTATTAAATTATGTTGGACGCAGCTGTAGTAAATAAGTTTAATGAACCTAATAAAATTAATCTGACTGAACCTAAGAACATTAAGTTGGGCCAACAAAATTGCTTAATGTTGAAAGAAAGCCATTAAATCAGGTGGAAATTCTTTCCATAATTTAATTACGTTCATTCAACAAGTTATTTTTTTGAGTGTACTAGGTTCTGTCATTGATCTCCATAAATTTATTCTCAGAAAACTGTCACTTATATGGTAATTATGACATTAGAAATAACATTTTCCTAATACACCGTCCCATCTAAAAGTATTGTAATGGGCCAATTCTTTTGTTTTTGCTTCACGCTAAAAACAATTAGGTTTGC
The DNA here is from genome assembly GCF_024256425.1 of Clarias gariepinus. Taxonomy (NCBI): domain Eukaryota; kingdom Metazoa; phylum Chordata; class Actinopteri; order Siluriformes; family Clariidae; genus Clarias; species Clarias gariepinus. The sequence goes on from NC_071112.1 coordinate 15,392,165, forward strand.
GATCAAAAAATAAATGAGACAAAAGATCAGAATTTTATCATCTGCTTCCTGATATTTATAGCAAGATGTGCAAAATAACATGGCATCTTTATTATCCAATATTTACATGAGCAAAAGTATTGTAGCATATATACTTCAAGTAAACAACACTTAATATTTGGTTGCATACACCTTGCATATCCTGGCAACCCACTTACATCACCAAACTGTTGCATTTTTCTTTTGTGATGCTTTTCCAGACTTGTAACCTGACTTCAGCTTCTTTCAGTTGTTTTTGTGTGGATTGTGATACCTTCACTTCTGCCCTGGTGTTGTCACTGAGTTTTGTTTAAAGGGTTTTCTTTACAGCATTTACAATCTTTCACTGTTAAATAGAGTTGTAGAGTTGTGTGTGTGTGTGTGTGTGTGTGTGTGTGTGTCAGATAGCCTAATCTGTTTGATGTCTGTGTTAGTACACCACGCTTTCTTTCTTTTTTATAGGACAGTCCAGTCCGGTTATATTGTCTTAGCCCTATGCTCATGCAGTTCTTCTGTTTCCTCTGGTTCAAAAGGCTTGCTTTTTTTTCCATAGCTCTCTGGTCTGCCTGTTCGTTTTGACAACAAATGCAGGGTTCATGGGTGAAACCCAGGGATTAAAAGTAGACAATTGAAACAAATAAGTGTTTAAGCAATCAATCTAACAGGGCACACCTAAGCAACAAGAAATACCAGTCAGTCCAATATTTTTATAAGTTGTTAACCCATCTAGATGTAAATATCAGGAAATAAATCTGAAATTCTGATATATCGTTCATATTTTAATATCAACTTTATTTTAGCAAAAACAAGAATTGGCCTTGCAGTTCTAAGATTTTTAGAGGGAACTGTAATGTGTAGTACTTACGAAAAGTAATATTTGGTATAATAACCCACATGTTTTCAAAGCTGGTCTTTTCCCAACTCTTATCACTTCCGCTTCAACTCAGGAAGGCTAGTTAGCTAGCTAATTGGAATCAGGAACTGAAAAACACTAAAAATGTGTAGGACATTTGTCATTCTGAGGTTGGCAATCTGTTTCAATCAGTGGGGTTGTCTGAATCTTCCTTTGGGATCAACAAAATATTCATCTATTCATCTATCTATCTATTAAATTATATTTTTTCTGATAGGTACATTTTGCAGTATACTATCAGCAAATATTTATAGTGCTTTTCCAGGAATGTACCTGGTTTACAAACACTTGGCCTAAAGTAAATCTTTGATGTAGGCCTTGAAATTCATACAGTACATACCACCATGTAACAGTTAACGGTCCTGTAGATGCTTGAATGTAATAGTAGTCATTTAACAGAAATTATTCACAAATTTCACAGCACCTCACTTGTACAAGGAACTTTAAAATTAAGTAACTAAATTTTATGTTTGATCCGAAAAAAAAAAAAAAAAACTTTTTATAAGTTTTGCAAAGTGGTGGACATTTTATCATTTGTGTGTGGATGTAATTATGAAAAGTTTTAACAATTTAGTTATTATTTCAAAATGGAATGATTTATATTTGTTAAGTTTATTTTATTCTATAATGTGTTCCTCAGTATTAAAGTAAATTAAATCATACTGTAGACTTCCCAGTAGTGCATAAATAAATTGGCGCAAAAGTGCAATCGGTTTTCTTAACTGTATGTAAGCTACCTGTCTATTCCAATGGACTGGCCCTTGGTCACGTTAATGCAAACATAAAAATTATCTACCACACCAAGAGTTTTAATAGTTAGTAAAATAAAATGTGACTTATACAGCAGTTAACTGCGTAGAGTAATTACCATGTATGCATTGAACATGTTTTGAGCCAGCCAGAATTAGAAACTGCTAAAAGTAATGGGTAAACCGGGGGTCTTATTCTGGGCGATAAATTTGGTGCTGCACACGTAGCGCAGAAGGCGCGCCCATAAAGTGAGGATGAAAACGTGCGCACGAGGGATTTACTGTACCGGCAAATGGCAGAACACAGCTCAGAACATTTACCCAAACAAGAGCCATGCTCAACTTCAAATCGTACCGACTTAACGGAGAAGGATCCCGGAGTAAGGAGGGTTGAGGACAGGTTCCCGGACACGTGTCGCCAGGGCGCGGAGAGCGCAGGATCGGTGTGCACTGGAAGCGGGATGCCTCGCGAGCTCCGCAAACCGCGCAGCAACTGTCCAAAATCCAAAGAGCGCATACGACTTAATACTCACAAACTGGTGTTACAGTACATCGCACCATGCATGAACTCGTACGGTTTATGTATAGTAGACAACTTTTTGGGAGAAAAGCTTGGAGACCGAATTCTACAGGAGGTAAAACGCGTGCACGAGGATGGGAGAATGCAGGACGGACAGCTCGCGTGCCAAACTCTGGGCCAAACTAAAGTAATTCGCGGGGATAAAATCGCCTGGGTCGAAGGCATTGAAACGGGCTGCCACAACATCGGCATTCTGCTGGCACGAATGGACAAGCTTGTCACGTTTGCTAATGGTAAACTTGGGAGCTACAAAATCAGAGGCAGACACAAGGTGAGTGTTATTTTCTACGCGCAAAACTAAGTTTGAATAATGACCGTAGTGAGTGAAGTGCATTTTTGAGCTTAACTTAAAATAGTGGCAATAAATAAATAATCTAATAAACAAAAAGGTAACGTGTAGGCTTTACCGAAAATGTAAAACGTAATATATCTAAGAGATTTATATGGCTTTTAATATGTATATTTATATATGCTTAATTTGTAATTATGCATGATTGCAATTATTTTCAAGACTTTGGGATCTAGTTTTTTGCTGCATGACCTTTCTACACAAACTGCGTTGCATCCATGCAAATCGGTCACGGTGATATAACCTACATTGTTGACATAATTTCACGTTTGAAAAACACGCAGGCTAAGATTGTTCGCGACTGGTTCCTGTTTCTGCATGATGTGCACGTGAAGGCTCCGTGATGTTTGCACGTCCACAGACGCAGAGCTGCTGCTGCCTACATGCGCGCGCCTCAATCTTCAATGGCGGCTACGCGCGTTTAGCATTTAGCAAATGTTTGTTTTTCACGTCGAGCCTCACTCTGAATTCCAGATAGTGTCCTACAACATTAATATAAAAATAGAGGTCTTTCGCTTTGTAAACGAAAACATTTTGTGTGCAAATAATGAAAAAAATAATAATTTATGGTCAAACTGCATTTTTTTTTATCTATACAGTGTATACAGTACAGGCTATTACATCTCAACGTTATATAGTAACCATATAGAGCCACGTGTTCCGGAAACATAATAAAGTAATCCGTTTAGTGTGGACACGTGCTACGGGGCTGCGGTCCAAACAAAGGCAAAATAAACGGAATGGCCGGAGTGGGTGAAGCCCCGCCCCCCGAGAGCTACTCCAAAATCCGCACGTTCCACATTCCCTGGCAGGTGTGGGGGTGTGTGTGAGTGAGTACGTGCGTGTGCGTACGTGTGGGAGAAAGATAATAAAGTTCGACAAGAAACTGAAACAGCAGAGCAGTCAGTCTGTGTAGTGAATGGCTGAAACTCTCGCAGACTGAAACCCAGCAGAAGCAACAGGAGGCTAAGGCTTGGAGCAGAATGCCTTTCCTGCAGCATCTCACGGATCCGAAGTTGGAGCAGTTGGCTCTGGAGCACGTCGTACCAGCCCTGCTGGAGCGCGGTTATTTTTATATGGACAATTTCCTTGGTGAAGCAGTTGGTCGTACCGTCTTGACCCAAGTAAAACAAATTCACCGCTCAGGCGCCCTGAGTGCCGGGCAGCTCGCCGGTCGGGGATCAGGAGTGTGTAGAAGACGCATTAGGGGAGATAAAATAGCGTGGCGTAGCGGCACTGAGAGAGGAGCCGAGGCCATAGCGTTCTTACTCAAACAGACTGATAAACTAGTATCTCTATGCACTGGGAGACTCGGCAAAAACACCGTCCGGGAGCGCTCCAAGGTAAGCCAAGCACTCCGACATCACTCGTTCGGTAGAATCCGTGTTCAAAACGATTTACCGGCGAGAACCCCAGTTAAAATATACGAATGACAAGATCTGGGCTATTAGCTCACAGTTTCTGAGTAACCAATACCTTTACAACCGAACCTAAACACATATACACTGTATGACATTTTTATTTCATTTAGTACTGACAACAACAATAGCAAGGTTGCTTCTCAAAAGTATTATGCCAAAATTAAGTCATAGGTTCTCATAATTTCTACACAGATTTTGGATCTAGGTTCCAGAAAGAGTTACATATATTTTAGATATATGTTCTAACAATTAACAAATAGGTTTACACATTCTGTAGTTCTTAGGTTCTCATTAGTTTTACACAGACTTTAGGTATAGATTCTTATAATGTTTACATTGACTGTAGTTTGAAAATTCTCAAGATGTTTGCATGGACTTTAGAGCTAGGTTGTCACAATGTTTACAGTTAGTATAGTTCCTAGATCCTCATGATTAAATTGACTGTACTTTATAGGTTCTACATGATTACATGTAATATATTTCATAGCTTTTAATGTTAAAATTGAGAATAGTTACTAGGTTCTTATCATTAAAATGAGTATAGTTACTAGGATCTTAATATCAAATTGATTAGTTCCTAGATTGTCATGTTAACACTAAGTATAGTTTGTAGGTTTTTATGTTTACATCGAGTGTAGTTCGTAGGTTTTATTGTTAAATTGAATATAGTTTCTTTGTTTTTCATTGTTAAATTGAGTATAGTTTCTTTGTTTTTCATTGTTAAATTGAGTATAGTTCCTTGGTTATCATGTTTACACTAAGTATAGTTCATAGGTTATGATGTTTATATTGAGCATGGTTCCTAGGTTCTCAAAATTAAATGAACTATAGTTCTTAGGCTCTCATGTTTACATTGAGGAAACCCAAGAACTACACTCAATGTTAACAACTTCTATAGTTCCTTGGTTCTCAAAATGTTTACAGGTTTATATAGATATAGGTCCTCAGTCTTTAAACTGAGTGTACTTGCTAGGGTTTCATAATATTTATCCAGAATTTAAATCTGCGTTACCACAATGTGCCACACCTTTTAAGGATTGTTTTACAACAACTATAGATTTTTGCATCAGTATTTTTTACAGACATTACATCACAGCTAGACTTAATGTTTTTCGCAGTTTTTATATTTAATATACAATAAAATATAGCTTTTGTGTGTTGTCTTTAGCTGACATTTGGTCCATGATAATAAGTATCCAGTTTTAGAAAAACAACGTCTGCGCAATTCTTATGACATTCCAGTAATTCGGGAGGCAGGGAGGGAACTTTTTTTTTTAATTTTTTACTTTTATTCATTTTGTACTCATTAACCTCCAACTGAATTGTATCTGTTAAAGCCATGGATATATTTATTAAAGTTATGAAAACCTCTTAGTCATGAATAAAACTAGATTTTATCTCCTAGTATTCACTACTAATTATATTTATATATAAAAATTAATGCAGTGTAACATGACAAATTTTAAACTTAACTTTAAAAGTTAATCTGGCACCCTATCTAGTTTCTTGCTGTATTTGTACTGTGTTTAAACAGTAATTATGCTCTACCATAACATAGTCATGTCTGTAATATTTGTTGAAAATTAAACACATTGGTTTGTAGTAAACATGGTCGTTTACCTTTAGTTTTTGTGTTAAATGATACATGGTGGTATATAATCACATATAATCAATACAAGTACAGACATGTTATCGCAAGTACATATTTTCGCTATAGGCTATATATCCCAGCCTGATATGGGTTAGAAAGACAAAATAATAACACAACAAACATATTGGACAACTTTACCAATAATGCCACCATTATTGTTAAAACAACAAACTTTAGCTAGCTACTCAGAAAAAGCCAAGTAGACCAAGTATGGAAGCACTGGCAAAATCATTGTCTATCATTGATTTTTCCCACATTTAAGCTTAGACATTGATCTATTATCGTAATTATTTCAAGAACTAGCCACTATTATCCTTTTGCTATAATAAGCTTTTTATCAGTTTGTATAGTGTTTATTAAGTAACTAAGCTATTTAGCAGATTTTTTTTTGTTTAAAAAATTGTAGCTAAACATATTTTCCCCAACTGACGCAGTCAGATTTTTTGTCCCGAGGCCGCAAATGTGATTTGGGTGGTCTGTATTTGTATGTGTGTCCTGTGTTTGTCCTTTGCATCCATCCATCGATCCATACATACGAACATATATACATATCTTATATACACTGTACATTTTATATATAATGCACACACACACACATATTCAGTTATTTGAATTAATGTTGCGTTAAATTCACACAATGAACTAGATAGATAGATAGATAGATAGATAGATAGATAGATTTTATTTAAAATTTGACAAGACAGGATATTGCAGCACAAAACTCTGAAATGAGTCAAATATACACATACTCCAAAGACAATAATTATAAAACAAGTAAAATAACTGATATACAAGCAATACATTAATATACAAGCAAAATAGAAAAATAAAGAGAAACTATACAAACATACAAAAAAGGCATCCTAATCAAGCATATGTAAGTTATCTATACAACATGTTTTTATTTTATTGTGCATGACACAGCCAGTTAACAGTATTGTGCAGTTGATGCATAGTGCACATAAATATGCATATGGTCTGTAAAGGTTAAAATGTATATGGAATATAGGTTAATTAAATATTTTTTTATATTGCATTTTATATATAATACACACACACACAAATGTTTATATATATATGTATAATCTTTGTATAATCAATGTATAATCTTTAATGACATTTTTTATTTAAATAATTATTCATTCCACAATTCTAGGGTAAGTCATAGATTCACAACATAGCAAAATAGTAATAAAAATAAAAAGAAAAAGAAAGGACATGGTCTTTTGTAGTTCTTATCAGTTTAGTGAAGGGTATGAAGTAGCAATTAGATTGAATGCTGAGGTATGCTAATGCAGTTCCTGTTTCCTGGTTCTTTAAATAGTGCAAGACATGAGTGTGACAGCAAATACGTGTCTGAGAACTTTTCAAACAGTCATTTATCATTCACATGCAAACATTTATTGGATCAGTATACCACCATGATAATTTGTCCATATATTGTACATTCTGTACAGAAAAAAGTGGATAAGGGTGTTCTGAGTGCTTTATGTAATGCATGCAGTAGCTGAGAATGAGTAGTTTGATTGTAGATGTGGGTGTTCATGTGACTCATTCAAAAGTCACGCAAACAAACATTCGCCAAAAATCTTATTCACCAATGTCCTCAAAATCTTTTTTAGCCAAGAAGAAATGAATAGACACATTTTCTAGGTGTTTAATTAATACAATACAGCATTATTCTTAACCAGTAATATGGGTTAATGTTTTTTTTGTGTTGCTTTTACAATGCAGTTTTAGGAAGGAAAAGGATGGCTCAGAAATAAGGCTGCAAGACCATCTGATTTTTATTTGAATTAGGATGGGAACTTGGTAAAAATTCTAGGTCTGGTTTAGTCCAGTTTAAATTATTGAATGTCCTCTTATTACTTCCCCACCACTCACCAACAATGAGCGAGTTTCTCCTCAGCTTTTTTGCATCACTCTGGATCCCAGCCAGCAGCTAGCTGAGAGTTTCTTTCTTTTTCTTTTTTTTAACATAAAATACCACAGAAACTAGTGAAACTTCTCAGGATTGGGCTAGTAGCATAGTCGTGCTGGTTGAAGCAAATCAACTTGCTGATAAAAAAAGTAATGCTGATAAAATATAATAATTAATAGTGAGTGCATATAGTAGTATGTACTATACAAAATGCACAAAACTACTCGTACAGTGGTTTAACAACTCAACAGCTGAATGGATAAATTACCTGAGGTGTTATAACTTAGTTTTAACTAGTTATTATAACTTCATTAGTTGCGTTTATTTATGTTTCATTTTGAAATGTAAATAAATCAAACATTTTCAGTAGCGTTTTCGATGCCTTTTTCAACATGACTGCAAAATGCATACATTTTTGTTTTCTGCAAAAACTTGACTGAAAAGGTCACTTGCAGCTAACATTGGTGTATGCCCTACATTCTTTTATTCAACAAGCTGTGGCATCATCTTCCTTTATTCTAAAAGCACAGTACAATTACAGTAGCTGTTTGTTGTGATGCAGTGTGGTTGGTGATGAATGCCACAGATAGGCTGTCAGAGCTAGCCATGCGAGAGCTGTTCATGAGTAGTACGTGACTCTTCCCACAGCTTTCCCTTCACAGGAAACACCAAGTGAGACGAAGGGAAGTAAGTGAGGTTTTTTTTTTTTTTTTTACTTTGCGATGTGCCGCTTTATGATGACTTTAGTCAGACCATGGTGAAATCTTGTAGCGCAGATTAAAACTGAATAAGATCCAGAGCTTGTTGTCCAAGAGAGGAGCCTTAAGTTTAGTAGGAGTGGCATGGAAACAAGCTGGATCTGCTTGCTATCTGACCTCCGGGGGGCGGGGGGAGTGTTAAGCCAGAGCTGTGTACTGTGTGTGTGCGCGCGTGTGTGTACGAAGCAGTGCACTCACGCTCAACACGTAGCACTGTCATTAAACCTTCACAGTCCTGGCAGTCAGCCAGGCCTGCTCTCTCTCTCTCTCTCTCTCTCTCTCTCTCTCTGTTTTTCATCTTTCCACACACAAGTCCTTCCAGATCTTTCTATAGGTGTTTGCATTGGGATATGACGACAAACCTACGTTTGTGCCCTTATTGTGGGAAGGAGACCATGATAAATATACGTTTACAGAAATGTAAACATGCATGGCAGTGAATAGCAACTGCAGCACTGGAGTCGTGTGGTCATGTGTTTATAAAAAAATTGGGATTATGTCTTGGAACATGCTCGGCTTTTATATCTGTGACATTTAATGATATTTTATTGGACAGCAGAAAAAATGTCAAGGAATTTTTTCACGGGTATTATTAGCATTGTTGTCAAGTCTGATTAGCTTCTTTAAAGGGCAGTCACTTGCAGATTACAAAGCCTGTGTCAGAAAAGTGTAATAAATTCATTTTCTTAAGATGAATCAGAGTGTAGTGGTGGTAGTTCCGAAGCCTATTATACTGTACTTCGATGAGCGCGTTGCCTATATGTGTGTGAGATAAAGGAGTAAATGAAAATGCATTGTAGGGTGACTTTTAAAATCTGTAATCTTTATATCGCTGCCTAAAAGGTCTTTTTTAAACTAGTCTAATTACTTGTAGAACAGGAATCCCCTAATTATTCAAAAGTATCATTTTCAAAATTATTTCCTACAGCTCCGCCACCCATCTCCTGATTCTGAATGTCCCCTAAAATAGACAAATGAATCATTGTAGCTGTATTCACTGTAAACTTGAGCATTTGATTCAGACATGTTTAACAAGCGAATACGTGCGTGTGCCATAGTAGTCCAGGGTCTATTGCGTGCTAAATTATGTGCAAGAGCAGAAGGTCATGTAGGACTGAAGTGATATGGAGGGGGTTTTGCTTTCCGTTGCATTGTAAGAATGAGGCGTGTTTCTATTGTGCTGTGCAGCCTCACACAATCCAAGACCTGGCGCTCTGGCTGCCAAACCTTTACAACTTTTTATGGAGACTACTCTTGATGGATAGGAAGAGTCTCCAAAGGGGGTAGATAAGCAAAGGAAGCCAACTAACATAGGGTACCTAGACCCACTGTTATGATTAAGACTATATTTTAGGCTAAACAATAGGCTGTGGGTACAATAATGTAATGCACAGGATACAGTCAGCATAGTAGCAAATGGATTTGGAGGAAAGTTGATATGTAAGGAATAGAACATAAGGAATTAATCACCAGTGTGAGACTTTTTAAACTTCTGTTAAAACTTTCTGTTGGAGGAATTACTAAAGGTTACAAAACTCTAGTTTTAAACATTGTGCTATTGAAACCTACAGCAACGATTGGATATTTTTCTTCAATAAACACCAACATTTAAAAAAAAAAATGCAGGATATGAGTTTTTATACTTTATAGATGACCTCACATTATTTTTTGTGTTTGTCTGTTTCAGGCAATGGTAGCATGCTATCCAGGCAATGGTGCAGGTTATGTGAAGCATGTAGATAATCCTAATGCAGATGGACGATGTGTCACCTGCATCTACTACCTGAACAAAAACTGGAATGCCAAGGTAAGCTGGATTACAATTTACATTTAAAGTATTTGCTAGATGCTCTTATCCAGAATGACTTCCATCAGTCTCATTATACTTCTGAGCAGTCAAGGGTTTGAACCTGTCACTTTCCATCAGTAGTCCAACATCTTTACTACTGAGTGTATTATAAATGAATGCAGTAGGTATCCAGTTAATTTATCTTGTCTGTTTTTCCCCGTACAGGACCATGGAGGAGTTTTGCGCATTTTTCCTGAAGGAAAATCATATGTCGCTGACATCGAACCACTGTTCGATCGACTCCTGCTTTTCTGGTCTGACCGTAGGAACCCTCATGAAGTACAACCATCATTTGCTACTAGGTCTGTTGCTGTCTGTTAGTGTATGTGTAAATAAATGAAAAAATAAATGAACGTGCCTTCTTTCCTACAAGGAGAGTTAAATTACATTCACTTTTTTCTATTGTAGGTATGCAGTCACAGTGTGGTACTTTGATTCAGAGGAAAGGGCTGAAGCGAAAAGAAGATTTAGGGACTCAGCAGGTTTGTTTTGTTAATCCTCAGTGTTATTATTATGTTCTTCATTCATATTAAGTCACTTAATTAAACTATACCGTCTTGTCATTTTAGCCACTTCACAAAGCAGTGCTGTGTCTTAGCAGAAGAGCTTCAGACAGAACTTTGTCCACTGAGAAGATTTTTGTTTGTGGTGGTGTTTTAGCTCTTTTGCACTTAAGGTACCAGCGCTTCCTCCTCAACCATGCCTTTAGACTTTTTTTTTTTTTTTTTTGGAAACTTGGACTCCATGTAACTCTGTCTTGTGTCAATATGTTTTATAACATGATGCTTCCATTAAAAAAACAAAAATAATATAAGTGAATTTATATAATGTTTATGTAAGAAGAATGAAATAACTATTCTGTAGTTTTCAGTAGGTATGGCTGATGAATGAAGTTTTGAGAAATGTTTGTATCTGAAATATTTCCAGAGTCTGGTGTGTCTCAGTTTTGCTAGGTGAAATAAGCTGTTTTTATATATTTCTTTGCCGATTAAAATTATAACCTTAAAGCAAATGGTTACTACTGTAGTAAAACTGTCACCAGATGATTTGCATGGCCTGTGACCACTTACAGAGTTGAAATAATTTTCCACAGCAAATACCTGTAGTTTTCTATTAAAATGTTTCCGATACTGGTTTGTGCTTAGGATTAACACATTGTGTGTGTGTGTGTGTGCGTGTGCGCGTCATGTTCTTCTTATCAGAATGTAAGTGTTATACATTGGTTATGGTTTGCTACTTTGAAATTTAAAATACTAGGATTTGGCAAACCTTTTACAAAACCGTGTTCCCGACACTAGCAATTCACATTGGGTTATAGGACAGCTCTAGTAGTTATTAACTAGAAAGTCTGTCTTTTTTTTTTTTTTTATAAGCAGCTGTGCTGTCTTGAACTAAACAGGCATTGGAATGTAATGTCTATAATGAATGCTTGAATGAAAGCAGAATAATGTAAAATAAATTGAAAATGTTAACCACATTGATGAGACTGGCTACATGTAGATTTCTTTTCTTTGTGGCTTATCTGTAAATAAAGAAGTGAATCAATTATTTGTTGCCATGATTTTTGCATTGTCTTCTAAAATATCAACATTTTGTCTTAATTGACTATATATATTGTGAAATTATTTCCATGTATTCATTTTCTAGTTCTAGTCAGTGTCATGCTGAGTCTGTTTCTGTAAAACCTAATCATTCAGTGTCCTCTGATCATCTATTCCTGTTTCTCTCAGTGGATGGATGCATGCAAGGCTTTGTAGCGCACTACATTGAGAGAAAGTTTGTTTCCAGGCTTAAGTTCCAGGCTTAATTGATGGCTAAGGATTTGCAACCCAAAATACAATTTATTTCCAATATTCTGTATTTGACAGCTAAAACAACATTCAATTTGTTCAAATATTTATGGACCTGGCTACACATCTAAAATCTACGTTATGGTTTTCTAATAGACCTTAATTTTAAATAGACCTTGATTTAACTAAGCAAATAGTTACGGGGAATGATTAATATGGTTAAACTGTAACATGTTATTTAACTGTTGCAGTGAGTAACTTCTCATTTCTTAAAACAGTACATTTCTTAAAACAACCATGTCAGAAGACATATCCTGTGGGTATGGCAAAAATGTCACTTTTGTTACAGAAGGGTTATTGGCCTGGATCAATCAAGAAAACAACTAAGGAGAATTCAGAAACAAATAAAATAGGGGTAAGACCTGTCTAACGCATTATTAAATCATGGAAGGATGGTGGTAAAATCAAATTTTTTTAAAAGAAATGTGGTTGGGAAAACATCCTAAATTATCATGAAGGGAGATAAAACACTTTTTTTTTTACACTTTTTAAATGAAAAAAAAAAAGGTTATGTTTAATAGTGCAGTGCAAAGAGAACTCAATAGTTTGAGACTAAACAGTTGTGTAGCCTTATGAAAACCACTTATCAGTGAGGCTAATTGGGGAAAAAAGTCTTTAATTTTTAGGGAGCATATAGAATGTACTGTGGAGGATTAGAAAAAGGCCATGTGGTCTGATGAGTCCAGATTTTCTGAGTGATGGGCGCATCGGGATATGAAGAGATGCAGGTGAAGTGATGTAGCAATTATGCTCCTGTGCTCTTCAGGTCTAGGTTTAGCTATGTTATATACCCCAAAAATGGGGTCAGTTGACACCTAAATGTACTGAATGGACAGGTTTTTCCCTCAGTGGATTTTTCTTCACCGATGGCACAGGTGTATTCCAAGATGACAATACCATTGTAAAATTGTGCAAAAGTGATTTAGGAAGAATGAGACATCATTTTCATACAAGGATTGGCCACTACAGTGTCCAGACCTTAAACTGATTGAGAATCTTTGGGATGTGCTAGAGAAAGTTTAGAGCAGCAGTCCAATTCTCCCGTTATCAATACAAGATTTGAGAGTTTGGAGAAATGAATGTGAAATAATTGCGACATTGTAAAAGCTTATTGAAATGAGGCCACGGCTGTCATCAAGGCAAAAGGCAATATTAGAATGTGTTATGATGCATATACAAACATACAAAATATAGAGAGTAGAGTTAACATATACTCACCAATCACCTTATTAGGAACACTTGACTAATACTAGACTAGGCCTCCCTTTGGTCTGTAAACAAACTCTTATTATTTTTGGCATGAAGTCTTTGGCAAAAATGTTCCTTTAATATGCAGTTTATGTATAACTGCATGTTACAGTTCCTGGAGATCTTTTAGGTGCATGCTCATGCTGCAAATCTCCTATTCTACCACATCCCCAGGATGGTTCATGTGTTCAGAGTCAGTGACTGGGAAGGTCAAACAATACTTAACTCTTGGTTATGAAACTAGTTTAAGATGACCTCTGCTTTGATAGATGGTGTATTATTATTATTATATTATTATTATAAAAGTTTTCACCTGGACCAGAGAGGACCAGGGAGAGAGTTATTCAGACAGAAAATTATCAACAAGCATGTTAAGACCATCTCCAAGCAGCTTGATATTCCTGTGTCTCTAGTCGCAAATATTATTAAGAACTTTAGGGTTCCCTGGTCGTGGCCAGAAGAGGACAATTTATGTAAAATTGAACAAAACCATTAATACTAATTATAAATAAAGAGCCAAAGAAAACTTATAAAGAGATTGAAAAGAAATCAGCGTCGTCACACACCATTTGTCATTGTTTGAGCAAAAGTGGACTTAATGGAAGACGACCCAGGAGGAAAAGCAAATCCTAAAAAAGCCAGACTGGAATTTGCCAAAGTCCATATTGACAAATCACAATGCTTCTGAGAGAATTTCTTTGGACAGATGAGGCTCTAAAGCTTTCAAAGAAATAAAGAAGACTCATCTATTTTCTGGAGCTGCTTTGCTGAATCTGGCACAGGATGCTTTAATATCTGCAGTGTACAACATAATATCAAGTGCATTCTGGAGAGAAATGTGCTGCCCAGTGTCAGAAAACTTGGTCACAGGTCATGGGTCCTTCAATAGGAAAATGACTCAAAACACACCCTTAAAAACACCCGAGAATGGCTAAGAATAAAACAATGGACTATTCTGGAGTGGTCTTTTATGAACCCTGATATAAATGCGTCCAAACATCTGTAGAAAAAGCTGAAACAGGAAATGCACTTTTAAAGCCCAAGACAGCTGGAGCAGTTTGTGCTCATGAAGAGTCGGCCAGGAGTCGGCCAAACTACCTGTTATAAGTGTAGAATTATCATTGAGAGCTACAGAACTTACTTAATGAGCTACAGAAATTAATTAATTGCAGTTTATACCTCAAAAGGTTGTGCAACAAAATATTAGGCTAAGGGTCACATCACTTTTTCTTTAAGGTTTTGTTTTTATTCTTAATTTTGTTCTATTATATTACAATTCAAAAGCAGTGCACAAAAGCAGTGCTAGAATTAATACTAGACACTCACCCTTAATTACATATTCATATTTTCCCCATTCTGGTAGTTGATGTGAACATTCCTTACACTGGTGGCTTGTACATACATGATTTTATATGTTGAACTGCTGGAACAAGATTGGCAAGATTGTCAAATCTTGTGGATGGGCTTGTGTTTCATAGTAAACTGTTTACTGACTGAGTGCTCGACAGAACTAGCAGTTCAGTTATATAGTAAATTAACAATGTGAAATAAGGATGTTAAATCACCAGTCTGTTATAATGGAATATTTAACTCAAACCCTTGTGACCTCCTCCCCTGCTGACGTTTATTTATATTGACTTTAGCTAAGAAACTCTGAAGGAGGTTACAATGAGTAATTTTCTTTCAGTGGGAAACGGGGAATTTGAGACATGTTAGAGATCATGCTGAGTTCATATTCAATGCTGAGTTCATACTGAGACCAATGATAACAGGTCTACATTGCTAACTTCCACTTTGTCACACACGTAATGAGGATTATTGAGAAATACACTATCCCATGGTGCATTGCCACTAATGCAACAGGACATCATTTGTGCTGGGGTGTATTACAACACATCCAACGTTTGCAGTGATGTTTGCTTGAGTAATACGGAAAATGGGTTGTTGACAAATAGGGAGTAAAAAGAATTTTTTAAATGTGTAGTGTTAAATGCTGTTCGAGAAACTGTAAGTCACAAACTTTGTCAGGTTTTTTTTATTGTTTTTCATCTCCACACTGAAATGTGCCATAACTGTGTCCTATGGTGTGACATTTAGAAAATTGAGAGAAAAAGTATTTAATAATAGGCAAATAGCATGAGATATATGTTTCTTTGATCTTAGACACATACTTTCATTTAGTTTCATGATTAAATATGAATTTATGAATAACAATATTTTTTTTCCAAGATATTTTGAAACTTTCAAAAATGTTAAATGTAAAATGTGAATTACATCACATTAAGATAGGAAATTTCCCCTAATGCAATGCTGAAATCCATTTTCTTCTTAGATATTTGAAGATATATGTATACATAATTTTTAGTGTGGCATTATATTTGGACAGAAATAGTAATTAATGCATTAAAATAAGGTGAGAGGTTAAAGTATTAAAGCATTAAAAATGATCAAAAACAATAGGTTATAATTTATTGATGCTTGAGACATACCATAAGACAGTTTTGAGGTTCGATAAAAAATGTTAAGGTGGTGAGTCAGGTGGGACAGCGAAAATGCAATGTCATGTCAACAATCAAAATGCAGGAATACCTGATGTATAAGTTGATTAATTTAAGTTTAGCTTGTGTTTAAATTTCAAATATTCCAAGAGTGCAGCAGCTAACTAATTTCACATTTCTATTATAGGCTATGTAAAATTGTGATATAGTGCTGTCCAAATTTCTAAAAAAAAAAAAAAAAATTCTATAAAAGGTTCACAAGCTGAACTTTTTATAATCATTATAAGCAATTACATAGGTTGTGTATGGTGCAGTATTAAAATTGGCAATATGAAGATTTTGTTCTCTTTGTTTTGTAAGAGAGAAGAAATTACATAATGCCTACATTGCCAATGCCTGCCATATTCATTCATTTATCCATCCATTTATTCATCTTCAGCAATCACTTTACCTTGCCGCTGTGTCTCTTAAACAAATGCCAGCAACACTGAGAAAGCAGGCAAATTCACCCGAGATGAGACACCAATTCATAGCAGCCCATCTGTTTGAAAGATCTTTACACATTAAAAAAAAATAATATAATGTTATGATTGATGTTATTACTTTTCTTTTATAATAAAGAATGCTTTTTATTTAATAATTACTTAAAATAATATAAATATATAAAACATTTAAATGTAAATTGAATTTTATTTGATCTTTAAATTTAGTTAATTTGTAATAGAAATTACTTTTTTTTCAGAGTCAAAAAAGAATATGGGAGGAAAATGCTCAATGCACTGATGTGACCTTTTAAATTCCAAACTTTTTTTTCTATTTTGAAATTTTTTGTAACTTATTTTCAAAAAATAAATTATTATTTTTTTGTAACATGTCAAATGTGGGCCTGTATGCTTCATATACTGTATTATTCTCATCCTAGTCAGGTCAGTGACTGTTTTTTTTTGATGAACAAGGCCCCCCATGTGTTCTCACTGTTACAGATTATTGAAGCCTGGAAGCTGTCGCCTGTGTTTCACCAGATTTAGTGAACGAGACGTCCATTACTTGCCAGAGCAGTGCCTGTAAATGTTATTCACTGTAAAGCTGTCACACTGACATCACTGTGTATATGTACTCAATGTACTGGGTCAACACTGACTAGCTAAGTGGAGTCTGGCACAACCTGGCTGTAGATATTTAGTTGACAAAGGTCTCTTTGCCACTCCTTTTTCTTCAGAATTCGGAAACATGGGCGTGAGGATGAGTAATCACCACTTATTCACTTTGCAAGACTATTACTTGGAAGCAGGAGTATATATATATATATATATATATATATATATATATATATATATATATATATAAATTATATATATATAAATTATATATATATATATATATATATATATATATATATATATATATACTTTTTTTTTTTTTTTTTACATCTATTTGCTACAGGATGTTTTGGAGAGTAACGTCTACCACCCTCTAGTGGTAAAAACTTACAAGTCAACAAATTTGTAAGCTTGCCATGGTCATTAAAAACTAAATCTTATTAGCACCATTAAAATAATCACTATAGCCAATACTCTTGCTCGTGTGATATTGGTTTTTCACACCAACTCCACTTGACATGTTTAATGAACCATTTTTTATGGAAATGTATTTTACAATATCTAACGTCTATGTAGTAAAATACAAACAAACAAACAAACAAACAAAAAAAAAAAAAAACAGGAAAGTGAGGAAACTGTTGAGTCTTGTTTTCCAGAAGGATGAAGTTGCCAGTACCTGTGGTTTTGTTACATTATCTGTTTGTGCTACAACTGCCAGTCTAAATTTAAATCTGAACTGTTATTACATCCGACATGACATGACAAGTGATCTATTTTCACATTCCATATGAAGACAGCTACTCAGCAATGACAAGAGGTTAATTTGTGTTTTCCAAAGTAGTTGGGCCGAGTTTCCTCGGAAATTGTGCAGTAGTATGGTGAACAGCCAACAATATAGTGGGTCTGTGGGGCAGTTCCCAGGCAGCATGCTCACTGCCCCATAAAGTTCCATAAAATTTTTATTTCACCTAACACTAAAAAACAGGAAACTACAACAAGCCCTAATAAGTCCCACTGGGGCAGGAATTACCCATGGTTGGGGCAGAGCAGAAGACAGGAAAGTTGATGATAGGGTTGGGAATGTACACCAGATTGGTCAAGTAACATGTGCCTACCTAGATCTGTTTTATAACAAATAATCAGAATGAAATCTAATACATCTATACAAATTAAGACTTACTGTAGTGTTAATGCTAGTGCATGAGTCTCTGATATACAGAACAAATACTGTTGTAAAAAATGCATTAGAAAAATTGAACTTTTGGAGTGAACAATATATGCCCATATATCAGAACTGTGTGTGTAACATGGTGACTTTTGTTGATGAAAAAGGACTGAGAACAAGAAAACATTAAATATTTTTCCCCCTTTTCATTGTCAGAATTTGGGGTCTTATTTTGGGTCTTTTGAATAGTTCTTGAGATGCTCATTTAATTTCATTGAAACCTGGAAACTTTGGTTAATGATGTTACCTCTTCTGTAATATCATTAGTGATGTGGAAGACTATATCAGGTGTCCTTGTGTCCTCTAAAGCAATCTCTCCTAAAAGCTACCGTTAATAACTTCCCTTACTCATTCACTTTATTCTGTATCCAGGGGGCGTGGAGCCTATCTCAGAAGACTTAGGACACAAACCCTGGTGGGTGCCAATCCGTCGCAGGGCACTCACACATACCACACACTTGTTTTCACACTACGGGCAATGTGGGACCACCAATTAACCTAACATGCATTTCTTATGGACTGTAGGAGAACACCCGATCAAGCACATGCAAACTTTACACACAGACCAGAAGTGAGAATCTAACCTGGATCCTGGAGGGGCAAGGTGACAGAGCTAACCACTATGCCATCAATCTTGAATAATTATATATAAAAAAAATTCTTTCTGTAAAGTTATTATATGACAATGACAATTGTTAAAAGCACTGTATAAATAAAAAAATTAAGTGAATTCAATTGAATAAATAAATTAATAACATTGAAGATACACTTTACCTTTGACATAGATGGTATTAAAGTTTGGAGTTCACATCCATTGAGTTAAATTGGATAATCTTCCAAATTCTTATTCATTCTAATTCAAAACAGTTCTAAAAGTTTTATGCAGGGGTTTGCAAGAGTAAGGATCTGAGCAACTTTGATAGGGCCTTATTTATGATGAATAGACAACTAGGTCAAAACAACTGCAAAATAACAGACCTTTTGGGGTGTTTGCAATAGGCAGCGGTTAGTACCTACCAAATGTTGTCCTAGGAAGGACAAAAGGTCCTTGAACATGCAACATGTGGGGAGAAAAGGCTAGTCTGTCTGCGCTGATCTTCCCGAAGAGTTACTGTAACACAAATCACTTAAAAAAAAATCTGGCTACGATAGAAAGGTGTCAGAACACACAGTGCCTTATAGGTTGCAGTGTATGGACCGTGTAATGCAGACCAGTGCCCATGCTGACCCCTAGCATCTTAAAGACTCATAGAATCTAATGCAAACATCTTGGTGCTAGCTAGATACCACCTCACACTTTTAGAGGCCTTGTGGAGTCCATGCCTCGACAGATCAGAGTTATTACACAATAGTCTTGTGGTTGAATACTATGGCTGAGTGAGTGTATATAAAGTATAACTTTGGACATCCAAGTCCTATAATGTAGTTACACAGACAAGCAGTAGATGGCAGTAGCAAGTAAGAAAGTGATAGCAATAAAAAATATAAACATAACTGCCATTTTTTAAACTCTAAGTAGATTTCATTTAATTTTGTTTAATGTAGCATGTCTGCATTACCAACAACAACAAAAAAAAGGATTTTGCTTGATTAGTTTTTGAGTCTTCTTTCTTTAAATAACTAAGTAAATAAAATACATTATAAGTCACAATATAATATATACATGGATTGTTACTAGTGTAAAATGTTATAGACAGTAATTATTAGCAAGTAATTATGAAAAAGAAATTCACTGATGATTTGTGGGTATGGACAGTCACTGCACTGTGGCACTGTTGCTCCACATCTCCAGGGTTGGATATCGCCCAGGGGCGGACTGGGACCAAAAAGTGGCCCTGGACTTCCTGGCCCCCAGCAGCCCACATCATAATACAATGGCTCATTAATGTAGAGATAAATGTTTAACACCAGTTACTAGTAAAAAAATATAACACAATACAGAAATCAACGCTAATTAAACATATTATTTGAAGTATCACTGAACATATATTGGGTCATATTTGTAAAACAAAGAAACAAAGGAAAGGACATCAAGACAAAAAAAAAACTATAAAGACAACATTTTAAAAAGAATGGCAAAAAAAATGAACAGGTAAGCTGAAATAAAATCATTTTTAGCATTAGCTCACGCTAAGTAAACTAGTTACTTATTTTAATTACTATGGCAGTAAATATTGGTGGCATGGTGGTGTAGTGGTTAGCACTGTTGCCTTGCACCTCCAGGGTCTGGGTTCAATTCCCGTCTCTGTGTGCATGGAGTTTGCATGTTCTCCCTGTGCTTGGTGGGTTTCCTCCCACATTCCAAAGACATGTGAGTGAGTAGTCAATATTAATTCGAAATAATGCTGAGAAACATTTTTAATTAATATTGACTACCATAATAATTACTAGCACAAGTTAATGCTGCTACTGTTTTTATTCCACCTTACCTGTTTAGTTTGATTGGCATTCTTTTCACTTGGCTCTGGTAGATCAGGGGAGAGGTGTTGGTCATTATCAGCAGGCACTGGTTCATTATCACTGACCCTGCTGCACTTGCAGTTTACACTGATGGGTGGTATATCTTACACTGCATCAAGATGATACCCTCTGTGAAATGTTCATGATATCTCACAAACAAAAAGGCCAATCTGTCTTTTCCTTATAAAGTGTTTAGTTGAAATTCTACCCATACAAGTGTGACAAATATGCAAGGAAAAAAAAATCTGAAAGGGGCGAATACTTTTTCATGGCACTGCACATGTAGTCAGATTGTTCCACTGGGATGAAACTGTGGCAGGTGGAGTTATAGCACTTTCATACTAAATCATACTAACTTTACACTGATCTGAATAACTTTGAATGATGAATGCTTTTTAACACCCTTGTGACTCAATAACAGACAATGCAAAGAATATTTTCTAACAGCCTGTAAATAATACATTTTGGCAGTATTGTCTTCATCTTTTGAAATAAAAAAAAATAAAATAAAAATCACAATACTGCCTAAATGTCTCATTTTGCTGTCTGTGAGACTGGTGCTACTGGACACTGTAAATATTGTCTTTATACGTAGTTTTATATGTTGTTTGTCTTATTGTTCTTTCCTTTGTTCCATTGTTTTGCGAATATGACCCAATATATGTTCAGTGATACTTTGTTTTTATGTTTTTGTTTATATTTTTATAATAGTATGTGGTTTAAAAAAATAATCTCCACTTCAATGAGCCAGTGTATTATGATGTGGGATGGATGTGGTGGGCTGCTGGATCCAGTCTCGCGGTCCCTGACCAGTTAGGCATAATCTGTTAATTTAAAGCATTTCACAGCATTTACTTTTAAAGCTTTTTATATTTTTATGTGACTTTCAGCTCCACCTTTTCTTCTTCCTCCTTTTCATTCATGGAAATTATTATTAATTTGCTTAGAGAAATTCTATCAAAAAAGGATCAATATCTCTCCCTCCGTTAACTAAAAGTGAAAAGGCAAGAGGGTGGGGCGTGTTTCAGAACACCTTCGGCCTGTGTGTGTGTGTGTAGTTTTTGTGTTTTCCCTGTGCTTTGTTGTTTTTCCTCCACATACACCGGTTTCCTTCCACAATCAAATGTAGTGTTCGATTGGTGTGAATCATCCATTGCGTCTGATTAGGTGTGTGAGTGTGTGTGTGGCAAGAATAGTTTATAGACACTTGAAAAAGTCATTATGTGTACATACAAAATAGGAAATTTAATATTTCTACAGGTAAAACATGCATGTGGGTATATTAGGACTACTTGTAAAACAAATAACTAAAAATAAAAAAAATATTTTTTTCTGTTTGGATTCTGTTTGATTAATCATAATCCATAGCACTTGGCCTGTTCATCCTACTGCTGCATATACCCCCACCGCCCTCTTTGTGTGTGTGTGTGTGTGTATGTGCAGTGCAGACCATCAGCCAGACGGTGATGCTGTAATTCCTGTTCTGCACTTATCACTGCTTATTTTTAAACATTGTAAACACAACATTAATATAATTTTATTATGCTCAGTGTTGAAAAGATTGATTAGGATTGAACATAAATGCGTAGTACAGTATTTGACGCGGGAAGCCACCTGCTGACCGCCAAGCGTAACTGCATCTGCTCTGTGACACGCTTGTAATAGTGTTTGTAATGAGAAGAGGAGATGGATACAGCATGTTCGCACACACACGCACAGAGAATTTAATATGAAAATAGGCTACTGTGAGCTAATACAAGTGCAGTGCTTGATGCGTAAGTAAATTAAAGGGGAGGACTGTTTGTACTTTTACTTTTTACCTGAGTAATATTTGACCTAGGGTATCTTTACTTTTACAGTACAGGATTTTGCAATAAGTGTACTTAATAAGTGTACCCACCACTGTTTAATCCCAGTCCTGTCAGTTCACCTCACATTGTGTGTGGAAATATACCCTATTTTAAACACTTTACTGTATATTTTTACTTCACTAAGTGTTGGTTCTATTTTTTTCTGAACACAATTCCCCTGTAAAGTTGATGGTTAAGCACTATCTTTTCAGGTTTTAAGAAAGTGATTCTTATCCCAGTTCAGGTAATTGTAATGTATTGTTTGCTTGATGCAGGCTAATATGTTACCCTTCTTGAATGGTGACCTTTTTATTTTGGACAGGCAGTGTATATATGTATATATACATATATATAATATAATTATAATTGTTATATACCCTAGTAACCTATTTATCCTTGGTTTTTTTACATCCTATATATAGTAGGTGGCTTATTCCCTTTACACTGCCTCGTGTGTATCAGACAAAAAGCCATCTTCAATTAAACACAGTATTAACTTACTAACAGTAGTAATTCTTCCCTTTAAATTAGTTACTTAATTAATAATTAATATACTAATATTAGCTTTAGATTAACTAACATAATATCTTGTTAAATCTTTAACACTGACCATGAAGATTTTAAGAAGGAAAATATGCCTAGTTTAACACAGCTAGCTGGCTAGCATGTTACTTAGCACAGTGGTTGTTTCTCCCACAAATTGTACCTTGAATGATGGGAGACTGAAAATGAACTCATTGCAAGCACCATAGGGAAAATTCTGCTCCTAAGACCTACAGTGGACTATGAGACATGGACTAAGAGTGGACTGTGTTGACTTGGTGATCATTCAGTTAAAAAACTGTACTTGAGCAAACAAATTAGTGGAATGGAGATGAAAATGGGGGGAAAAGGCCATTTTGAGGTTCCGGATGAAAGTTCACATGGTTGATTGTGAGCATTTTTTTTTTTTTGTGTGAAAAGTGTGTCTTCATCCTAACCATCCTTTACTAGTCCTGTAATTAGATTTATATCTAAGAGTTATACTGCATAAGTAGGCAAATAGTAATATAAGTAGTTATAAAATATGAGCATTCAAACAGAATCAGTGTAGCCTCAAGTTCTGCTGTAATATGAACAGTAAGCACTTGATGCCATGAATAAACAGTGCAATGTTCTTCGCTTTATTTCTTTAACAATTGCACTGAAGAATGCCAAACTCATTGAATTTGAGGCTACTTCCAGCATCATGATAAACCATGTGGTTTGTGACAGTGCAAGATCATGCTGAAAGTAGGCATTAGAAGATTAATAAGATGAGTTATGTGACCATGAAAAGATTCTCATGGTCAGCAACAATACTAAAAGTGTCTATGGCATTCAAGTGATGACTAATTAGTATTATTGGGCCTAAAGTGTGCCAAGAACACATTCTGTACATCATTGCACCACCTCCACCACCAGCCTGGATCGTTAAACCAAGTTAGGTTGGGTCTTGGGATTCATGCTGTTGATGCTGAATTCTGACCTTTCCGTCTGTGTATCTCAGCAGAAACTGAGATTTGTCAGACAAGGCTACCTTTCCTGGGGACATCTATCCAGTTTAACTGAGTCCCACTGTGCCCACTATAACCTCGTTTTCTATTCCTGGCTGACAGAACTAAAACTCAACATGGTGTTCTGCTCTTGTAGCTCATTTGTTCAAAATGTCATGCATTTTGTGACACTTTTTTGTTCAACACAATTGTATGGAGAGATTATCTAAGATATTTAGCCTTCATGTCAGCTTAAACCAGCCTTACCATTCTCCATTGACCTCACATTAGCAAGGCATTTCCGTCTGCAGAACTGCTGATCACTTGATTTTTTTTTCTTTAATGTCCCATTCTGAGTAAATTCTAGAGACTGTTGTGTGGATTTTGAGTTATATAAATACTCAAACCATCTTTCTGTCTGGCACCAACAATCATGCCACAATCAAAAACACTGAAATTAATTTTTTCTCCTACTCTACGCATTGCCCAAAGCTGCTAATCCATATGTACATGATTTTATGCCCTGGCACATGATTAACTGACTAGAGGATTGCATGAATGATTAGGTGTAAAGATATTCCTAATAAAGTATTTGGTGAGTGCACACTAATTAGCCATAAAATTAACACCACTGCCAGGTGAATTTATTAACAATAAATTCAGTAAACTGATGACAGGATCATGGGCACCCAATGCGCATTTATGTCCGTGAGGCCAGCCTGTCAGGTCCGATCTCACAGAAAATAGAATGTAGCACAAATTGCTGAAATATGTTAATGTTGGCTATCATAGAAAGCTATCGGAACACTTAACGGGGGCTTAATAGGCAAAAAGTTTAAGGTTGTTGATCCAGCCTGGACAAACAAGTCTGATAGATGGATGCCACACCTTGCAACTTCCAGCACTTAAAGGACCTGCTGCTGACATCCTGGTAACAGATCCCACAGCACACCTTCAGAGGCTAACCCAAAGCCTAGGTTTTTTTTTAATGTTGTGGCTCATCAATGTATTTCTTCATTCATTGAAATTAAAGGCTGGACCACTAATTACTGGAAAATGCTGATGTGCACACTAGATGTCACTCTTGCCACACTGTAAACTTGCTCCTCACCGCATGTCTCTTAGTCCACCATGATTTATATATTGAGCCATCATAACCGTAAGAATCATTGTTATTGATTAAATGAACAAATGTGTGCCAGTGATTGTGCTCTCTTATAACTGTCGATAAAGTTAATTGTATATAAACTGTAGATAGTTTAGGAGTGCTTATGTGTGCATGACTCGAAGTTTAGCACATCACAGATATTACCAAAATTTTTAAAAAATTTTGTGAGCAGATAACAGGCTATTATTACCATATGAAGGACAGATTTCCCTTATAATCTCTAAAATATTTTAAAGCAGTTAGCTGGTACTGTGCTAATTCTTACAAATGTAGGTTTTTATGTCATATTAGACAAAGTAATACTTCTGGTGCCGTACCTCAAATGTGATTTACAATTTTGTTCTGAAATATATACAGAAAGCAGCAAATACAAATACAGCAGCATGTGATTATTTGTTTTTAAAATCGCCCTATGTGAAAAAATAGTGACTTTTATTCACTAGTTAAAAACAACTAGAGTTTTTAAAGCATTCTTTAAAAATACATTTTGCAGAGAAATAAAGAAAACGCTATATTAATGGAAGACTACTTTCTGCATTGTCTAACACTGAGGTGTGGGAGATTATTAAACATGGTTATAACGCCATATGAAGTGATTTCCAGGAAATCTGGGTGAATTTTAAACACAAAAGATGACTGTAGTAAATGTTTCATTGTAATGTATTAAGGTTTAGTCTTTGCGCAACATGATTGCATATGTATGATGTATATGACAATGTGTGGAATGTTTTAAGGTTTCTTTTTAAGATCTCTTTAGATAGCTACTGTTCAGGGTACAGGTATGTAAGCACCGATCCAACAAGCTTATTTCCAATGAGGACGGAATGGGGAGATAGACAGCTTGTGGTCATTAGAGAGAGATTTCAGGTCTAATCTTATTTTTCCCTGCCTTTCTCTCTCTCTTGTGATCTATCATTCATGGGCTTCATTTAAAATTGTGTGAAATATTTAAAGTTGGCTGGAGTTTTCACTGGGCTTCGCCTGTGACCTCCCCTCAGAGCCTCGAGTCAAAAGGCAGTGGGGGGAATGGATCTTCGGGAAGGGGGGGGGGGGGGGGGTATTGGAGGAGGAAAGAGATGATGGAAAATCAGAGGCAAAGAGGAGGAGGGTGAAAGCAGAAAAGGGTGAAAGCCTGACTAGCTTTTACAGCATTTGTTCAAAGCATGCAAGAGAGTAGTGTTACTAGTAAAGTGACAATGTTTTAAATAAAAATAGTTTTAAAGACAGTTCTAAGTAAATTCTAAAATAAAGCACTATTAATCTCAATGTTTTCCCATTTATTCAGGTTTTTACCGTTCGAGTTACAGTGAGATCAGTATGGTAGGATGTTACAGTTTTAAGTTTTATTGTCATATACACAATTTATTTTTTATTCTATTTTTTATGCTTATTTTCTACTTTTTTAGCGGCATTCATTAGGGGGACAGCAAAGAAGAATTTCATTGTACGGGGAAGCATGTATTTCTTTAGTGTGCATATGACAATAAAACTTAAAACTTAAACATACTACCATACTGACCTCACTGTAACTCGAACGGTAAAAAAATGGGCGGTATAATCTAGATCACTTGCTAGTTAAAAACCCAATTTGAATGACTGATGTCGTGAGGTATGATAAAGCATCACATACATCCGG
This sequence comes from Clarias gariepinus, assembly GCF_024256425.1. Classification (NCBI taxonomy): domain Eukaryota; kingdom Metazoa; phylum Chordata; class Actinopteri; order Siluriformes; family Clariidae; genus Clarias; species Clarias gariepinus. The sequence continues at coordinate 15,418,923 of NC_071112.1, forward strand.
GACTACAGCCTTGGACACTAAACGTGAGCAGTGAGCTGTAGAAACACACTTCAGTGTGGATTATGGAAATGAAAATCAGACTCTTGGTCTCATCATTCCCTTTTGAGTCGTGACGCCAACTGTGACAGGAAAGAATAACGTATTGATCAGATATCTGGGAATGTAAAACAAAATAAAAAAAACAACAAAAAAAAAACATAAAAGAAATAAATAAGGTCAAAAGTCAGTGATGTATGAAATTTACTTAGGATGAGTTGAATGAGAAAGAAATGATGCCAGATAGTAACAAATCTGAGAGAAGTTTATTATGAATATGGCACCTGTAAGATGGTAAAAAACCGTTACAGAAAGACAACCATGTATGACATGTTTGCTTAAACTGATGAGAACCTACAAAAGTATAAAAGAACCCTGTTGTAAAATGAAGTATGTACATTTCTGAATTGCAGCATTATTTATGGTAAATGAAAAGAGATGTTTTCCATAAAAAAACAAGCCAGGCACTCAGTTAGATTTAGTTAGTTGTTTCTTTTTTTTTTTTGGAAAAAAAAGAAAGAAAAAAAAAAACAAAATAAAAAATGTACCATAGTTTTCTCTTTTTAATATTTTAATTTGTTTGTATTTAGAATTTATAACACTGTTAACATTGATACTAAGAGAATCCCTTTCTCCCGTATTCATCTACTTGGCACCAAGTTCCTCATAAAAGAATCTGTATAATTGTACAAGAAATAGTTAAAAACACAGACACAGTTTTCACAGGTAATGAAGTGATTTATCATATTGTAATTTTTAAACACTATTTATCTGACAGCAGCTGAGATTAGTTTAAGATTAAATCACCAGCAATCATTTTGACACAACACAGAAACACTGAGACAGCTCAGTCGGCTGTTCTGTTTGTAACATATGGGTGTATTTCCTGGTCCACAGTGTTTTTTGAGCCACCCCCCACCCCCTGTACAGCACAACTTTTTGTAATAAAAAAAAAGCTAAGACTCTACGTAGGATCTATGATGCTAAGCTCCAGTTGTGACGCCAAGCTCGCCTGCAACTGCCCCGACAGCAGCTAACGTTTTTAAAAACATTAATATCATGACCTGGGTTTGAGTAACAACACATTTTCACAGAAACCACAGAGACGAGTTTCCTGATGCAGGGGAGTAGCCTGATTCAGTAAAAAGACAAAAAGGCTCCCCTTTGCCTTGTTGGACAGACTAAAAAACACTACGCTAGCAAAGCTGCTGGACCAAATGAAATCAGGTAAACCAAACAATCAACTTGGTAAACATGCATTTCCAAAACACCTATAAAAATAGATTTTATAGTGTGATTTTTTTTTTCTCATTAGAAATTCTTAAAATTGTTTATTGTCCTGAAATACTGTCTTTTTTTTTTTTTTTTTTTTTACTTCCTGTGAGTTGCAGGGTCCTTGAAGTCAACTGGTTGGTGGAAACCAATGAAATACACCCAATGCACATGAGAAGCACAAGGGACTCTGGGAATGTTTCACAACTTAGGCCTTTGAGGTTCCAGACGTTACATCTAAATGCTACTTCGGTTTTATCCTTGTCAGTTTTGAGGTGGAGACCGCAATCCCAGAATTCCCCAGTGGCAAAAAAATGGCTCCTTAAACCTTTGAGCTAGTTAAGAGTCTTTTATCTCTGAGAGGAAGAGAGAGGTCTGTAGACTACACGACAGCAAAGCAATAGCAGGAACAGAAAAGTAATACAGACAGAAAAGAAGCAGCAAAAAGGTGACACTACATTGGAAGGCCACCACACAAAATCCACTAACCTCCACTGGTTCACTAAGACTGTAGAGGGGAAAGAGAGGGAGAACGCGCGTTTCCCCTATTCAAGCCCGCACTAGCACAGAGAGGACAAAGGACGAAACAGCTACATCAGCTCGGTATATACTGCATATAGTAACACACACTGAAATCGCTATGAGGACTGACAGCCAATGACACTTACACATTGTACACGTTTACGCTTATCACGCTTGGTAATAGATGACGTGATGGATGGCTGCCAAAAGATGAAGCGACAGTTTTCTTCCTTTTTATTACTTTCTTTTTTTTTTTTTCAAAACAAATTCACAGTGTCTTGACACCAAACTGTGACGGTAATTTTTTTGGCAACAGTGAAAAAAAATTAGGAATGTGATTTCTCAAAACACATTTTTGATTGAAAATGCATGTCCTTATTACAATCTTGTTGATATGTGATTTTTAGAGTTCATGAAGGAGTGGAGGGGAAACTGAGTTTGGGATACTAATGGGAAAAGCTACTAGGCTTCAGGTATGAGGAGGAAGAGTAAAAAAACTGAGAGAAGCCTGTTAGAGTTTCACATTCATCTTCAAGTTTATGATGTAAAAATTAGCCTCAGTTACACTGAGGGGTAGGAAATGATTCACAGCCTGGTCCAAATCCCTTTTCTGACTCAATCAGATTGAGCCACAGCCAAACCCTTCTCCACTTTCTGCAGGGGATAAACATAAGAAAAAAATGAACTTGTCTGTTAGAGGTTTGAGTTTTCAGTAGAAAATCTCTCAAGCCTTCATTTGTCGAGCTCTGAAACAATACCTACGTCAGCCAGCTGAGTGAGGGTTAGTTGATGATAGCACCATGGATCTGCAAAAGGAAGATGGAACTGGAGGAATCTCACACTGACCTGTTCCAAAGTCCTGGGAGTTTGTAGTAACATTCGGATCAAGTCAATACCCGGCTAAAATTGCTTTTAAAATGCATGATTTGTAAGTTAAATCTGAGCTATAAAAAACGAAGAAAAGCATTATTTCTAAAATACTATTCCCTCGTTAAGAAAGAACCCTAAAACCCTTTCAACTATGTCAAACAGGGTAACATCCTTTTGTCACTGTCAGCCTTGATCACATCAAGATATTGATAAAAAATGAACAGTTTCTTTTTCATCTGCTTTGTGAATTGCCTTTAAATATACAAGACATCCTAATAAGGATGCACTGTAATGAAGTCAAAAAAGCACATTTTATTTCACTATAAAGAAACCACACACCTGAGTGGTGAGGTCTCTCTGTGGCTCAAAGGAACTCTGAAGCAGAGATGAGCCTGTTTAGTTTGTTTAAAGAAAATGTCATTGGCTCTAGAGAAGGGAGGGAGGAAGAGGAGGAAGAGGAAAAGGAAATGGAGAAAGACACAGGAAGATAAACCATTTGTGTCAATTACACAAGCTTAACTGCTTGAAATTCAAAGTGCTAGAACAATAAATTCCCACCCCAACTGAAACACAGTCATAGGCCTCAAAAGAGTCTCTTGATTTAAATTGAACACAGTAATATGGTCTCAGTGTTTTGCTTCAATCTTCTTTGCGCTCGAGAGTCTGTGTTGTGTGGATACCATTGCTGTAGACAGGGAAGGGGAGTGTCGAAAAGAGTCCCTCCGCTGTAGTGAAGACATTGGCAGTGGGCATCTGTGCGAGACTGGCACCAGTGCCTGCGCCACCAAATGGACCTGACATGTTGAGCCGGTGCACATGATGGTAGAGCATTTCCATGGGAGTCTTGGCATCAATACCAAAGCCTGGCCCATTCACATCCACAAAGTTGACTGCGGCATGACCGCTTGGTAGCAGGTTGCCCTGCACAGCCAATGTGACGTCAGCAGGTGCGTAGCGAATGGTGCCTGCCGTGTAGACACGTGGTGCTGCTGCTGCTGTGCTGGTGGCAGCCAGTGTGCCTGCAACACGCTGCACCAGAGGAAGCACCACATTGCCTGTCTGTAACCGCTGTAGGGCCTCCAGATCACCGCTGTACAGCAGGGAATTCTGGGAGGTGGGAGTTCCCTGCTGCTTATCACGTGGGGAGGCTGAAAGTGGCGGTGATAGGGGGTCAGAATTTGAGGAATTAGACAATGGGGGTGCCAAGCTAGCTGAGGTGGGGGCACTATTACTACTACTACTGCTGCTGTTGTTGGTAAAGTTGGGCTTCCTGATGCCTCCTCCTTCAGTGCCTGGTGGAGTGAGGACTGAGTCAGGAATAGCGGCGGGAAAAGCTTCGTGGGCACTAGGAGGCTTGGTCATACTGAAAGGTGACTCATTGCGTGAGATCTCGCGATTAGGTGGGAAGTTCCAGATACTGCTGTCGTTGTCAAAGTTGATAGGCTCGGCCATCTCAGTTTTGATCTTGAGCACTGAGGCAGTGGCAGGTGATGGAGGCGGGAGTAGAGGAGGCTGCTCTCCCAGTGCTGGCTCCAGACTTCCTGGACTCGCCGTGACATCCTCTGGGGGTGAAAGTCGCAGACGCTGACGACTGCCCTCCCATTTCTGCTTTTTTCTCCTTTTCTTTCTCTTCTGACGTTTACTTGTCAGTGAACCACTCAGTTCCCCATCACTATTGTAGTCCTTCATAATCTCATCATTGTCTTCTTCTTCCTCCTCATCCTCTTCATCTTCTTCTTCAGAGGAGGATGAGAGTGAATTGTGAAGCTCTGCTCCGTCTCCATCCCCATAGTGCTCCACTTTAATGGGTAGACCACTGAGGTGAGCCAAGCGGTTCTCCTTGTGCTCTGCTTCACAGTCAGAGGGCTCCAAGCTGTCCTCACTCTCCTGGCTCTCTGCATTACTGGAGCTATCCTCCTCCTGATGCCTCATCTCTTGCTCAGAATGTCTGGCAGACTTCTTACTGTCTGACTCGGGCTCTTCACTGTTCTCAGAGGACTGATTTCCTTTTCCGTCTGACTTGGAGTTCTCATTGTCTTCTAAAAGAAAAAGGAGACAGGGTGTTCAGGCATCATGTAAAATAATTAAATATGTTATCAGAGGATTAAGTGTTCCTTCACTATATTTTATTTCATCAAGGTTTTACCATGTACACGGCTAGTTCTCCCATTACACATAACATTTACCTATCCAGGGAGTTTCCTCTGAGACATGTTAAGCTGGATATCAGTATTTCTTCACTGATCAAGCAACACTAAAGGTCAGCTAAACATACTTGGCAAGCTATAATGCCCTGTAAAGCAATACATACATACAGTACAGTGTGTGTGTGTATAAAAAAGCTAGATAGTGTAAGCTTTTCCCTAAGGATTTATGCATGCTTATTAAATGTTCTGAAAACAAAATGTTTAAAACTGGACAGCAGAACAGCACAACTGGTTATCATTTTGTCACTAATTGTCGGTCACTGCTGTAGTCTTAAGTAATATTCTTTAAAAACTCTAGTTACTAGAATAATTTGGCTTTGGTCTCATACCCCAGACTGCTGTATTAAAGGTTTTATCTTTATTAGCTTATTACTATATCTCCTGCACACTCGTTTTGTGGTTTGGTGGTATAAGGAAGCTAACTGGCTTGTGGGACTGAGTGAACAAGGAAGAGTAAGATAGTAAAAGAAGGTAAATAACAGGTAAATAAGAAAAGGGTCCAGGCATAATCTAGTCCAGCTGCAGCTGACACAGACGGTAACTTTTATAATGAATGCTGGCATAAGGGCTGGCCATGCCAAGGTGCCAGGGGACAATATGCTGGCATCCTCCCATGTCTGTCAGTCTACCTCATCCTCTCAGTGCCCCCAACCCCATCTCTGGAATCATACTTAATCTTCTGCTGGAATGCATAATTAATACCTCCAGTTGACTGCCCAGGCTTAATCAACCTTTTAACCAGGTTTACTAGGAGTTCTGAAGCCTCATGCTTCTGTACCTTGTGGGTTGGAAGCGATTTCATAAAAGATGAGCACTTGAAATTGTATAGCTTCTGGACTACATCAGAGATTCTTAGACTTTGACTGAAAATACTGCTAATATGATGAACCCTCCTCTGTGTTAATCTATTGATACTGTAATAACTGTATTATAAGCATAATCCATATTTGTAGTAATAGTGTACTGTACCAGAGTTGTCCTTAGAGTCAGACTCTGAGTCAGACGTTTCCGAGGATTCTGAGGCTTTCTCTGGGAGATTCGGAAGCTGTGTGATATCCATGGGTGTGTCTTTGTATTCCGGATTACTGTCCATTAAAAAACAGAGAGAGAAAGAGAGAGAATTATTCAAATAACTAAACTGTTTCTAGTAGCCAGGCGGAAGAAAGGTGAAATAACTTAGAGTACACTTGCTGCTCCTGAACATTTTAAACATCCTGATTGATCCAGTGTTCGCGAGCACACATCTCTGTAATGATCTCAGGCTAAGGCGCTGCTCGCGCCCACAAAGGGAGAGAAGATTAAATACAAGCTTACAGAGATCTATTTATTTGCCACGCAGTCGCAAATGGAAATCCTCTAGCTTTCTGATGGAAATTGACAAATAAGCGTCACAGTAATTTGGGATAACACTTAACTGAAAGAGCCCTGTTTACCTAAGCACATAGTTGACCCAGATGATGTTCTTCTCATTGGCATTCTTGGCGTTAATCGCAATAGTGGCACTGGACTGGATCCAGATATAGCCTCCATTCTTCTGGATCCAGCGATAGTATTTTGTCACACACTGGCCTTTATTTATTACTATAAAGAGAGAAGCAAAGAGGGAAGAACATTTTTAATTACTGTTTACAGATAAACATAATCTTTTGAATAATCTTTTTGAAATAACAATTTCAGAAGTTTACGTCTAGAGCTTATAAAGTGTAATTTAATTGTGAAAGGTTTAAAATGCCAGCTCAATTTCCTCTGCGTTTTGCACACGAGCGCAGTACCTGCACTGGCTCACCAGAGTGCGCTGTGTCTGCTTGCACTGTCTCCAACGCTATGTCCTTGTCTGAGGCTACTCCTATACTCTGTCCTTGTCTGGCTGCAATAAATTTTGCTAAATTAAGTGCTAAATGTTATCTCAACCAATATGTATTTGCATTAATCATTTTTCTGTAAAGCTAAAATGGTCAGAATCAGAACTAAGTCATGAATTTATCTTCTTAGTTTAAATACAGACATGAATATAGTTTGAAAAAAAGAGAGAATTATTTGTACAAAAAGGATAAGTAATCAAAATTACCACAACCTAAAAACCAACTGTTTAATAATCCATTTGAAGCTGAACTAACTGAGTTGACTTACTGACTACTTTCTTTGACAAATGTAAAGGTAAAAAAAAAAAAAATCGAAATCAGATAAACAAAAATCTGAAACAAATATGTTGTTTATCTGACTTGTGCTCAGGTAGACATATCCTTGCTCTAACCTTCACCATTTCCCCACTTTACACACTAGTGCCCAGAATACTTAAAAGACCAAGAAACGAAACTTAATACAGCCTCTTATTTCAGGTAACAAAACAATTTAATAATTAACAAACAAATATTGGTTTAAATTTAATAAGCAGATTTGTGTTATAGTTGGTTCTAAAAAGGTGCAAAGTAAAACAGAGAGGGGACTCTGGCAATCTATTTTAAAACTGATTCTATACACAGCCCAGGCTTGTTCTTTTCTTGGTTCTATCCTAATGAGCTGGGCTCATCTGCATTGCCGTCAATACACTGCAGCCCTGCCTCTGCCTGGCGCTGCTGCTGCTGTGCAGGTGAGCCTTATTTTTTAACCCCTTTCACTTACACTGCCATTAAATCAATCAGGACCTGTTTGCGCTATTGATTTAGTGGTAATGAAGCCGCCCCTTCATTCTCTCTCTCTCTCTCTCTCTCTCTCTCTCTCTATCAGAGTCAGCTCTGCAGCCTTTGGAGGCATTAAAAGGAATACGGCATCTTTAATCTAGCTCTTCTCTCCTGAAGCCTCAGGCTAGCCTGGAGGATGGGCTCTCTCACACCCTTTCTCTCCCTCTCTCTCCATCTCTCTTTCTCTCTATGCCGGGCCTCTGTCCTTCACTTCCGTTTAATCACTTGGATACATTCCATAATAGCAGCTACCTTTCAGATACCCTTTACCCAACGTGGCCCCCATTCACAGCGGGAGAGGCAGGGGGAGTCATTGTCACATAAAAGCAAGTCATTTACACCCGTGAAATTGCTTTATGGAAAAGTCCTTGCAGTCCATTGGGGTATTATCGTAAAGACAAGCCTTTTATGAATGAGTGGGAAAGGCATTGGAAAAAAAAGACTCCCGGCTAGAGGCAGAGCTCCTGTTACCAGGCTGGGTGGTGTTTTGTGTTGTTTGTAGTGTTGTACTGGAAATGGCTCTTGGCCTGACCTCATCCTGAAATATGAAATGACTATGCAAGGAGGAAATGCACGATATGAACAATTGATAATACACCTGAATGTTTTCAATAAGCTTCTCAACGGCTTTATAGCACTATAGAAATGTATCTGTTATAAATCTGTTAAATTATTATATACTTGGGCTGTGTGTATCAGGTGTGTTTTTCTGTGTTGCTGCAGATGGTGGAGTCTGTCTTTAAGCTCAATAAGCAGTGAGGGGAGTCTTTCATTAAAGTCAGTTTGAACTAGTCTACAGAGAGCAGCTCTATGAGTCTGCCTTCAGGCACACAGCTTCCCTCTCCTGGGGTTTCTGCACACTTTTCTCAGCTATCTCTTCCCATCCCCCATCCTCTATCTAGGCTGGAAAAAACACACACACACACACAAACACACACACACACGTACACAGACAAAACATTTACACAGTGCCTAAGATGCTTAGCTGTGTAGCAGAACACCTTTTGTTAATTTATGGTGTGCTGTTCCTGATGTGTGGCTGACACAGGTGAGGTCAGCTCTGTCACATTACATTTCTGCAGATGCGAAACACCTGCTTACATCAAACACCTTTGAGAAGAGCTGATGTTGGTGTACACCAATGCAAGCACATCCAGCCTTGTTCATCTTGTAACAGAACATTGTATAGGACAAATTAGATGAAAGAAGGGAAGTCCAATAAGTTATTCAATTTCCCTTTGGGATTAATAAAGTTCTCTATCTAACTATGATGAACATGTAATTAGCGACCTATAATTATATATAAGTCTGAAAATATAGACTATACGTGTACATTGGTAATGTGTCTAGAACGTTTTCATCTTCAGTGCACCTCCAAGACTGTTATGTACATTTAAAACTTCAAAAGAAAAATTGGACATGAACAGAAGAGGAACAGCCACCTTGTCATGTTGAATAGTTGGGAGAAGACAGTTTGGGTAAAAATTTTCTTTGACTTTCTCAGAAGAAGAAAAAAAAAATCAATTTCTATGCAGCAAAAAAGGAAAAAGATGTCTCAGTAACATTCAATCAGTAAAAGGTTTAGTTTTGTGTGGTGTATCGATGGCAGCCCTGCTAAAAAATCTATCTCTAAAAACAATAATTAAAATATAAAAAAATTATACAATTATTTCTTTTGCTCATTTATTTTAAATGAACAATATAAATATATATTTATCATCTTTAGCAGGTTTCCAAAAATTCCACCACTGCTTCTTTTGTATCCGAAATTTTCCTCTCATGTTTATGTATTCATGCAAGGTGACATCGGCATTCAGAGCCATTTCTAGCGTAACACCAGTCAGTCTGCTTGTGTGTGTGTGTGTGTGCGCGCGCGCTGAAGCTGGCTGCCCTATTGAGGCTGAATGGGCAGAGAGGTTAGTGCAAAGAACCACGCTCTCTCATTTCCCTTCCTCCAGCCGATCTGATGGCCTTGTGTGACCTGATGTCATTCTCTGATTGGCAATCAGCAGAGCAGCGGCTGCACTGGGAACGACTGCCGCTTCTTCAGCACACGCTCCCAGCTCTGCTTGATGAGCCCTTCATAAGAACAGTGATGACAGTGATGATCATTGCCATTAACTGTGTCAAACTAAGCTAAAATGGTCAGTGAGGTTATACATGCAGAGTGTTCTCTAAGTAAGTAAAAACTTTCTTGCCAATTAAGTTTCATATTTCATCAAAATAATATAACGATCTGGAATTAAAACATGATTAATTGTATTATTGAATTATGAACTGGCTAAGATTTTAAAATAACCTACTGTATATTCATTTATCATATACATTCTTAGGAGTTAAGTGTTGTGTAAACCCCATGATTTTTCTACTTCTGATTTCTAGTGAATCTATGGTTAAACTAACTTCTCTATGAGCACTTGCAAATTTTTTTAACCATGAAAAATTGTAAAGCAAAAAAACTGTAAGCATTTCTCACATTAACTTTGTATCTGGCCCTGACCATTGCTTCCAGTGTTATGCTATATCCTGTATTGTAATGTGTAATGGATGGTTTGACAGACAGAGACGGCTGGAGATTTGCGGTCCTCGGCCGCCCTCTGCCTTCTAACTCTCTCATCAATACACTCCTCTCTGCTTTCTCTCTGCTGGGTTTCAAATCAAGGCCTAATGGACCCAATCTGGTGGCTTTTTAAGGCAAAGGGACACTGCAGTGCAGCGGTAATTGCACTCTAATTCAGTTGAACTTGCAATATCTAATCAGACAGCTTCAAATTCACCCAACAGCCCCAAGGACACTCGTCCTCCTCCACAAACACCTAATAAACTGAGGGATTTATCCCCCCCACCCGCGTACTTCATCTCTCACTACTTAAATAATGGCAACTTGCCTGCTGCCGAGGCAAGCGTGCATTTACTGTATGAAACGCTACGCTGCTCTCAATGACGTTTTGAATTTCTGCCATGACGTGTAGGTGAGAGGAGAGTACAGGAAAAAAAACATGCCCTGCCAAAACACACTTAACAGATGATTTAGGAGATTCAAAAAGCATGGTCGCACCTCCAGGCAGTCAGTGGCCCTCCTGCCGAGAACGATGAAAGTAAAGTGCGCCAAAGGTTCTGGAGCCTTTAAAGAGTTTTCCTGTGGGGTATTTGCCAAGATAAACACTTCATGGTGTAAAGGTGTGATCAAAATGCACTGGCTGTATCGTGAGAAGTGCAGCTTAACCAGAGAGGAGCACTGAGACACTCACATAGAGGAAGATAGGTAGAGTTCTTTAGCCCATTCCTGTTCTGAGTGGCCTGTGTTCATGATTTTTAAGAAACAGAAGCAGAATTTGAAATGATGTATAAATGATCACTTTTAAGATTCTTCTACAGCAGATGGTCTTTAGAGTTATAAAACAAAACCTGTCATGGTCTAAAGATCGGGTTTGATTTAAATGATTTTAGTTGATTAGATACAAAGATACAATTTTAAAATTGGTTGTTTATGTAACAACCTCAGCAGCAAACCTCATTTCCCCTCTCGTCTGTTCCAACCCCTCAGCAATCAGCATCACCAGTACTGTATACTAATCACCAGCCTGATCATATGTTATTATCTACACCTGTTTCTTACTGGTTCTCGTATAAAGTTAGATTTTTTTTTTATTTCTTTAATGCGGGACTGATAAATAAGTCATTGTGTGGCTTAACAAACAAAAATCATTCCTTTGAACGTGGTGAGGTACAGGGACTAGATTGAAAACGAGAGCCAAAATCCTGCCAAAAATGATAGCCAAAAAAGTCCCTCAGGAAACCTGGAAAACTATTTTTTAAGACTACATTTAAAATATAAGAAGGTCTGGCACTGTGGAAGCAAAAATATGAAGAAATAAGGAGTGGACCAAGACTTTTTCACAGTGATGTAAATACTGTATAAATCGGCATAGCATAACACAAAGATTCTGAATACAGGACTCTTTATGTCAGGTTGGCATTTTAGAATATATGATCGGTATTAGTGATGCTGCAGACTCTGGAAAAATCTTTTTAAATTTCCTTCTTTCCAAGGTTTCAGTGTTTGTGAGTATGTCTATTAAAATGTTAAGTGTTAAGATTTTATAAGATTCATTTGCTCCTTAGCTACATTTTTTATCCTTATATAAATGCTAAATCTGTCCATCATTATCTTGTAATGTTTGTTTATGGGAGTCAAAACTTTTATTACTCGTCCAAAACACTTGAATTCAGCCAGGAATACAAATAAATTACTGGAGGACACAGAGGCCTGTGTCCTTGAGTAGTTTACCACATACAGTAGCTCTGGTAGTGTAATGTACCACATAGCTTCAGTACCACATAGCTCTGGTAGTGTAATGTTCAAGGAAGGATTAAGTAAAGCCTATGAAAGAAAATGCAAGACGATGCAGTAAAGTAATGGTTCCTTAATTACGAGCTAAAACTGAGAATTCATTCTTTAACATGTGAATATCATTTAAGTGCAGCTATATATGTTTTCTTGATGTTTTAACTGATGTTTTTGTGTAATTATTGTTTATTTTGAAATAGAAAAAGTTAGCTGTTGCAATAGTTGTTTAAGTGGTCTTGTTGACACGTCTAGGTTTTTATTAAGGTAATTATATATTTTTGGTTGTAATTCAATATTAGTATTGTATCATTGATCTTTCTGCTCATTACCTAAAATCATTAATTAACCATGTAACAGATTTATTTACATCCTGTCTAAACCAAAACTGCATCATTAGCCGCTATTTGTAGTATGGATGGTATTTAACTATAATGTAAATGAAATGCATCCTCAGACCATAGAGCTCTGTGGGAAAAGCAAAACAGTAATGATATAGTTCTGCTCTATAGTTTCTGTAATTCTAACTTAATTTATTTGTTTTTTCCCCAACACACTCTTTGTCAAATATTCTAATTTCTGTAAACTATTTTTAACCAACAGTCTAATCCCAGAGGAAGATTCTTTTCTAAAAGAAATAAAGCATCTCAGCTTGTTACACTGACATAGCTAGACTGTATTAAAATAGGCATGGAAAATATTGCTTTTTGACGGTGACTTCGAGTAGACACTGTAGTGCTCTAGTAGACCATAAAAATAGTGCAGGCATTCAAGCAAATTCTGTTCACATAAAATTAGAAGAAAAACATTATCAATGATAGTAACTGTTTCCTGTATATAATAAGGCCTGTAATTACTTACAGTCTAGATGGCTGTGCCGAATACACTCCACGTCCTCGGCATGAATAAACTGATAGCATCTTTTCCCTATGATGTCCACAGGTGTCAGGTCCATGTAGTCACTAATTCTGGAGGGTAATTAAAATATATAATGATTTATGTATTTATTACACCAAGGCTAACAAATTAGTCAAATGTTCTTTATCAAAACATGCAGGCAGGAAAGAATCAATGCTTTCCAAATTCCTAAGTGAATTAATAATGGTTCTACCTTAATGTTGAGGTATAACTAATTTAAATCTAAAGTGGGAACTAAAAGACATGTTAAATCAAATGTTGTGCTCATGGGTTATGTAGTGTTTTTTAATGCTATTTAGTATGTCCTTGTAGATGCAGGTAAGCAGTGGGACACTTGGACCGCGTATAGAAACAGCTGGACTCTTGGAGGGTAAAACCAAGCTCGAATGCCATGTTAAAAAAAGCTTTGCAATGATGATAACTATGCAGGAGATTTGGCAAGATGCCATTCCCTCATAAATATGTTAAGTAAAGGGAGCAGTAAAAAATTCAGCAGTCAATGGGGTGACTTTAATCCTCGAGACATAAATAAAACTAATAAAACTAATAAGACATTTCCTTTCAAGCCAGACCAAATTAGGATGTTCTCATTTTGCAGAACAGAAATGGCTTTGATAGTAATAGAGGTTTTGAAAGTAAAAATGAAGTCTTTCTGGGCCGAGTTTCAAAAGAATGACAGATGTGGCAGGAGCAAAAATCAAGTACAGCACATGTGTTTAGACAAGAAAATAAGCAACTGATGAACAACACATGTTGAATGTTCGCTTAACTTAAGTAATAAATGTCTAAATCAACACATGATCAGATTTCATGACATTGATCCTGCACTTCAGAAGGAAGAAGGCTGTTACCTATTTTCACAGTAGACAATGTTGAGGTCCATGTTGACCCGCGTGACGAACATCTGGCAGTCGATGCGAACCTCGTTAATGGTGGGGGGAGGGAGGGCATGAGCCACCACCACCATGCCCATAATCTGATTGGGCACTGTGCGATTGTGCGTTAGTGCCATTCTTATCCTCAGCCTGCCTGTGATGTGGATCACCTTAGAGAAAACAGAGATAGAAGCAGAGTATAGAAAAGTCCACAGTGCATGATATTAAATATATGCTCTTATCATCTATAAGCACCTACACTCAAACACTGGCTAGGGAGCTCTTACTGGAGTAACAATACTCTACTCCATTACTAGCCTGGACACAGATGAGACCGTATCAACCTGCCAGCTAATATTAAGGTTCTCCTTCTACCTGACAGACTGGAAGAATACAATAATAATTAAATATTAAAAAGCGCAGTGAGGATCGCTTGATTCTTCATAAAATAATCAAAATGTTGAACAAAAGAACTGATACTAATTACCTTTGTCTAGCTTTAAACTTTTACAAAGCTTTAAACTCTTCACCCTTTTTTTGCCCTGAGAGGACAATGACTAGATTAGCAACCCTTTTTTTCCTTTTTCGTTGGTGAGGTGGGGTGGGATTGAACTGTCTATCCACAGTGGGGGAGGGGGGGTGGTTGTTTTGTCATTTTTTTAAACTTCTAACACTAGGTTTTCATATCGTCACCTCTGAGATGTTGTCATCTTCATTCATATAGACAGATTTGGCCCCTGAAGTAGCTTCTCTCTCAGGCCATGAGGGCGCTTTGATGCTTTGAATTGCCTCACTGAGGGACAGACCAAAACCAAGGACTGAGCGACTGCCATTTTAATGAAAACGAGGCCACTTCTGAGCCTGGATTTGGAGCTGGAATGCTTTAACACTCAAGAAATCAAAGCATTTTACAAATTAGGAAGCAATTAACTGAGTTTCTAACTTTATAGGATTTGTTACAATCAATTTGCTTCCAGTAGGAACTTCATAATTGTTATGCTTGTTAATTGTTTTTGCATTCGTTTATAAGATATTTTCTAATCACTTATTTTCAAAAGGAATATTTCATAAAGCAAAAAACACAAAGTATCATTTTGTTTACTTATGTATTTTTATGCTGTACCTGTATTAAAATCATAGTGAACACACTATATCCCACAAGTTTGATTTCGGGTTTCCTGTAAAGCACAAATTAAACCTCCACAGGTATTGCATTCAGAACTTCAGGCTAGACAGACGTGTTACCTTGTCTGTTCTCTGTATAAACAGTTGACTATTTGTTTCCCTGCAGATAACAGCATTACTTTGTGTCTGGATTATTGACTGTAGGGGACTGATGTTGTTTGTCTTTTTTCAATATGTCATGGCTGGATGTTCAAAGCCATGCTATATTGGCAATATACAACACATATTGCTGAAATACAAACAGAAAACAGGGAAGCGGAAACCTCTCATGTTGTAATATATTGCGAAGACTGCCATATAGAAGAATATATAGTCAAATGCTTAATTAATGTCAATCATTTTATTGTGTTTCAGAATATGATTGAAATTTGTTTTATGAAATGCTCAACTCCAGTCAGAATTGTAAATATTTAAAGGGAGTCTCTGTAGCAAGAATATTATAATATGTACGAAAAGAAAATCCAGGTAGCCTGGAACCAAGATGGATGCTGTGCTCTTGAGGATGATCTGGCACAAGATTGCGATGTGTAGCCAGTGTTCAGCAGGTCTATATTCGTCTGGAGTTGGTGTGGATAAGACTGAGGGGTTGGCATTTACAGACACAGCTGAAAATGGTTAATTACGGGCTGATATAAATCCCACATGGATCTTCTTATAAACTGTACAGCGCTCCAGAGAGGGGTATTTTTTTGAGATTCACATTACCACAAAATACATAGAGACTCTCCTCACAAAGACCCGGACCCTTTCAATAAATAAACATTCCAAGTGTATTAAATATATACAAAATGTAAATGATCCTTTTAGAAGCCCAAAGCCAGGGGCATCAAAAAGTTAGTTTGAAAATACAACTTTTGAAGTAATGGCCACAAAGAGAGTGTCGGGAGTGAATTGCTGCAGGAGTGCTCTTGGCAAGAACATCATAAGCCCTGGCAAAACATTAAATATGCTCAGGCTGCTAAATGCAAACTGACGCGGCAAGGGCTCGCCATGGCTGCGGTGAGAGGCAGGCGCATAGCATATCTCAATTTAATACAAGCCAACATAACAAAGGGATCAATTTTTATAATTCATGGTTCAGCACACAATGCACTCTCCCTCTCCCCCTGTCTCTCTTGCCCTTTCTCCCCCCCCCCCAACATTTAGTGAATATAGAAGAGGTATACATAAAAAATCAGATTCATCTGTTCCTCGGCATTCTCTAGAGTGCTTTTGAAATGTGATACAACACAAATAATGACGTGCAGCTTTTACATGAGTGCATTAAATGAGATGAATCCTGAGATACGCTGAAAAATGAGACGAGCTTAAGCTGGAGTGGAATTCACTTTGATTTGACCTCTAGAGTGGAGAGGGTATATAAGCAGCAACGATGTGCTGTGCAGAGCGCATGATTCCTGTCTGTCGCCTAATGTTGGCATGCCATATGCAAAATTCAGACCTTTGTATTGTGTAACAAATGTGAAGGTTAAATTAATTCAGAATAAATGTAATAAGAGATGTCCCTGTGTGACCCAAACCATAGGCGCATTCACTAATGCGAATATTTATGAAATGGGGTAGCTTCATGCTTATTTACATCAAATCCATGTCCAGACAGAGGCTGAAGCCAAAGAGAGGGGGATGAGAAGCTCGGGAGGGAAGACAGCTGTCACTTCATCCCTCGTTCACATGTATATCCTACTTACATAGCGACCTCAGCCCAAAATTAAGATAAAAACTGTGAGGATCGAGATGTTGAAAAAATCCACACACTATTTGGATCAAGAGCAAATCAAAGAGAATAGAAAGAGTTTTTTTTTCTTCATTTTTTTTTTTAAAGCACAAGGTCTCTGAAATTGAATTAAAGCATTAAGAACAAATCTCTATAAAACATTCTGTACCTAATTTTGCAGAAAGTACTTAAAATGTACAAATCAATTAGCACATATACTGATAAAAATGGGAGACAGAACTCAGAACTCCTTCTAGACTGCAGGCCAAAATGTGAGACTCGCTTGTGTAAAATCCATCAGCATATCCCAAAACAGCTCTAATCAAATAAGCCACAGAAGCTGTCAGCACAGCGAACGTAATTTATTCAGCCAAACGTCCGCTACACACTGTATTACCACACACGGGGGAGCTGTGATTGAGTGCAAGGAGATTTAGCTGCTCAGCTGAAGAGCCAGAAGGCCCCAGGACTCAGCGTTACCTTGTAGCCAGAGGACTTGATGTGGACGCCTCTCTTAGTCAACGTGGACTTCATTCGGATGAAGAAGGAACGCTCCAAAGTGTTATCTGGAGAGGGGTGACTCGGACTGCTGGACTCTACTGCAGGAGCAAACACAACAGAAAAAAAAATCCAATTACTTTGCATTACTTGGCCAATATGGTAGTGTGCAGTTAAGCCCTGGAGACGAGACGATATTAAACAGCTCTGCTGGGTGAGACAGCTTGTAAGAAGTCCTCATTGAGTTTCTATCATCTAGAGGTGGATGTTTAATGGAAGAGCACAACCTAATGAGGAAATATGAAATGTCAATAGAACTTTGACAATGTTTTAATTATGCCCTCTAAAAGCAACAACGGTTGCCTGTTTTAGTGCGATAACTGCTTTAAAGGCTTCATCATGCTGTACAAACACATTTCATAAAGCACGACAGACATCTCTAACAAACAGATTTAGTCAAGTCGCTCAGATTCAATTTAATGTTAAAATATAAATGCAAAACGCTAAGGTATAAATATGTTGCTCAAACCAGCTGATGGCTAACACACAGAATACACAGACATTTATGATTGATTACAAAAGGCATGCTCAGATGACAAAGTGGGGCGTCCTACTGTATGTAAATGGTCTGATAATTTAATATTACAGTTTTCACATTTTTTACACTTGTTTTACAGTTGATCAGCCCTGACATGTGTGCCGTCTGACATTTATTCTTTTAAATTAATTACATAAACTGGTAGCATGAACTATAAAATTCCCAGAGAAGAACAATGTCGGGTCCAACATGCTTGCCGATCAGGAGAGAAATAGACGCGCACACACACACACACACACACACACACACGATGATGCATAAATGTTCTCTCTTGATTATTCACAGAAAATGTGGCATATAAGCACTAATCCATTTCCTGAGTATACTACATCGAAGCCATTCGCATTTTCTATAGAAATCCTGGGAAACAAAAGGATTGCAGGGAAACAAAAGGGTTCCATCGAGCTATAGGAAGTATTACCATATAAGGAGTGCGAGGAAAGAGAGATGAAAGCAGCTATCTTGATCAACCGCATTTCCCCCAATTTTTCCTCCCCAGCCCACATACCTTAAAAATGTAAAGCAATAATTGTACCAGAAATAGAAATAATGTACATTATAATACAGTTCCATTCTGAACTTAAATCTACATATGAAGACAAACTACAAATGATGTCATATGCAACAAATAGAGGAAGTAATTTCTTAGACATGAAAAAATATTTTGGATGAGATAGTAAGAAATAAGTCTAGTTATATCAGCTTCTTCAAAAATCTGATTAATGTAACTACAGTATGTGCACATTTGACCCTTGCATAGTCACTTTGGTATGTTAGAATTAGACACAGTTTCTAATCTAATTACCAAAAACTCACTGTGACTGAACATTTTTATTTTTCTTCCTCAGATGAACGCTTACAGTGTTAACAATGAAACGCTTCAGTATTCAGTCTGAAACACTCTGCATCGCAGACAGAGAGCTCAGGAGACAGAACACAAGCGTTTGGACAGAACTGGGAGACTTGTGTGGAATAAGATTACTCAGAAGATACAAGGAGAAACTCCACTGCACTCACTATATGACAAAAGTGAAGTGGCATTGCTTTAGAAATAGAGACACTGAGAGGGGGAGAACACAGTTTTTTTTTCCTACACTTGCGACATTGCAATGGTCTCTTTTTTTGATTCTCTCTCTCTCTGACTGTCTCTCTCTCTCTCTCCTTTCCTTTCTCCCTTTAATGTTCTGGTTCTTTCTTGCTTTCTGAAAGGAAAGAAATACACTCTTTCTCATGCATCTGTTTTCTCTCTCTCTCTCTCTCTCACTCTCTCTCACTCTCATGCGTACGCGAAGCTGTGATTCTCTCTCCTTCTGAGGACGTGAATTAAATGACATTTAAAATCTAACTAGTCCTTTATCACTCTGGGGAAAAGCCAGAGCCATGTTATATTTAGTCATTTCATTTCTTCTGATTAAATATGAATTACTATGAAATTTTTCTCATCATCTAACACAGCAGAATATGCCAACTGCTTTTTAATACACTACATAAGCACAAACTTCAGCTTTAAGAGTTTAATTCGCCTCTCTAATCCAATCACATCAACCTTATTTCTCTTATCAGAGATTCCCATTTTGAATTAAATGAGCTCATTAGTTTTAATCAAAGGCAGAGAGATCAAAACTTACACTTAAATGCTTTAGATCAGAGCTGTCAGTCAAGCGTAGAGTTCTATTTTACTAAAACACAAGATCAGAAGCCCTTAGAACTCTGCATTTTCATTAGGCATGTGGCAGGCTTAAAGAAATACAGCATTCTTTCTTTGACACTATGTGAAGCAGAGAGGTCATTTACAACATGCCCTCTACTAGCGCTCACTGCAGGTATTGGCTGGAATATGAATTATATGAATTCTAATTTTTATTATTTTTTTTTTTAAAGGAAAGAGCCTGAAGACACAGCTCTTATGAGAGGATCTGAAGATTAGTGTGAAAAATAGACAGCATGAAGGGTGTGATGTGTCCATCCATGTTAATAATACCAATACTTACAATAGTTATAATAATAATAATAATATTATTATTAATTTTGTTATTATGCTTTTTCCATTTTAACATAAGCATGTGTACCTCACAGCTGCTAATGCTACCGTTGTAATTAATGGCTTAAGACATTACAGTACTGTACAGCTGTTGTAAGCTCTCTGAACCTGAACTGTCACAATTTTCCTCTGATCCCGAATCTACTCCATCAGCCATGACGTGTTTGCTCACTGCCATGCTTCTTTGGGTTTTCACAGGAGTGATTTCTAATTTACTAATCCCATCTAACCAGTGACAGAAGTCTCTATCACCCAAAATCTCTTCTGCAAATACCTTCCTCAAACACAGATTATTGTAATGCATTAAACTGAACAAAACCTCATCATGTACAGGAACACTCTAATGCTATTAGGAAAAACGTTAAACTGTGTAGACTCCGCCTTCTAAAAATTGGAACAGAGGATTCTATTAATCTGAACTGGAAATTAAATTAACTTCACACGGGAAGCTTACATAAGGATAAAATGGATCTGATTAAAATGAAAAGACAGTCCTTGTTATTTTGTAAACAGTTTTATTTAAAAGTGACTTTCTATAGAAGAAATAATGTCACTTGACGAATGTGTATAAAGCGTTTGGGGTGATATAAACCTCCATTACTTAAACCTCTATACTAGCTTAAGTGCAAAACTAAAAGAAACAAATATGACTAACCATTTATATTTAGTGTTTTTTTATTTATTAAATTATTTTTAGCCTTGCTGAACCATTTCTCTAACTCAACTACTTTGTTAGATACTTATTCAGTTCTCCCTAGAGTTATCTTGTACATACTTCTCCTCAGATTGTATTCTGGCGCAATTATAAATACTTCAAGTGTGATATGATTTAGCTGTAGATGTAGGGTTATTATAACATTATAATATGGTGTAGGATATGATGTCTAACTGGAATTGTATTATCACTCACTCAGTCACTCACTCATTGTCTACACTGCTTTATCCTGTATTCAGGGTCGCGGAGGGCCTGGAGCCTATTCTAGGAGACTTAGGGCATGAGGCATGGTACACCCTGGACAGGGTGCCAATCCATCGCAGGGCACACAAATATACACACCCATTCACACATTATGGGCAATTTGGGAATACCAATTAGCCTAATTTACATGTCTTTGGACTGTGGGAGGAAACCGGAGTACCCTGAGGAAACCCACCAAGCACAGGGAGAACATGCAAACTCCATGTACACAGAGACGGGAATCGAACCCGGACCCTGGAGGTGTAAGGCGACAGTGCTAACCACAACGCAAATAAAAAAAAGTCACACAATTGTAATCTTTGGTTACAGCACACAATGTGGTGGCTAGTTCATACTGTAAGTGAAAAAAATTTCTCATGCTTCCAGAACCTCTTTCACTATTTGAGTCCTGGAATATACCCGTGTCAACAGGAAGAAAAACACTCATGGATGAAATCTGGCCATGCAGTACATTCAGGTCATTGGCTGACTTAGGTTTTATTGCCACATAACATTGTTGAGCCTAGACCTGGTCAACTGAAACAACTCCAGATCCCAAGACTGCCTCTACAGGCTTGTATTGTGGGCACTATGCCTGATGAGTCCATCACTTCACCCAGTTACCCTTTCTTCATTTGGCCAGGCCATTTAAGTATCCCAGTAGATACTGGCAAACAAAGTGGAAAGGGAAAGCTCCTGCATGTAACAGTAGATTTCCAGCATTGTCAATAAGGATTAAGTGAGTATGCTGCACACATTGTCATAGTACACGTAGCACAAGATTTGTGTGTTTGTGTACAATATCTAAAAATTTCATTTATTTCTACAGATCAGAGCACCATAGAGTTTAGCATCTGCCTAATTAACAAGTCTGATTATACTGTTGTACTGATCATTGTCTAGACTTGTTTAGAACATTTTGTTGCAATTTACTTTTTCACACTTCTTAAGGATTATCCCTATGCAACAAATATGACATTTTTCGTCGATGTTTCACAGAGCTGACTATTTTAGCGAGTTTAAAATACAATCTCCTGTAATATACCATTCTCCCACTGTGAATCTGCTACTCATATAAAACAGATAGTATCTGAGATGATATTAAAGGGAGGATACCATTTGTGTGAAAGCGGCATAACTTATAGTTCCGAAGGCTCTGGGATTAATTTTCTTGATGAAACCCTTTGGGAATAGTTGTCTCTGGGAGTAAGTGATGGGATTTTAAAAGTATTACTCTGCGTGCTGTGACTGTTGACCATCAATAACAGCATGGCAGGTCCTGGTGTCTACTCTGACCCTTTCTCTCACTCTTTTACAGTGTAACACTCTCTCACACGCAAAATGCTCGGCCTGCAACATTTCGGCCAGAAAATCTCACTTATGTCATTTTTGCACTGGGTACAACTGCTTTGCACCATGAATACCATTTCCCGTTCCTCATCCCCACACTGGCCAGCTTTCGCACTAATAATGCTGCCCTGTACCCAAGTAAACTTGTCTACACTCTTTGATACACTAGATGGCAGTATACACATAGCTGGTTTGTGAAAACCAAAAAAGAATAAAAACAAAGAACAAAAATAGTACAAGGAAGTTGACCTTTGAACTATACCAAATACTATTGATATTTCGGAGAAAATGTCAAGAACGTCTCTCTCGCCTGCCACAGCTACGGCTGTGCAGTTCAGAGGTTGAGAGCGGCGTGTTTAGCAAACTCATTAATAACGTTTTATTCTAATCAGCAGTCTACTTCAACGTTTAGCTAAGGTTAGCATTCATATACGATTCGAAAAAAGCCTTTTTTTATGCGCAGTGTTGTTACTATTCAATATACTACTAAGTATATAGAGTACTACAGATCATATTAATTATAGTTTCAATAAAATTCTTTATTGTTAGTGCAAAAAAAAAAAATAAAAGTTTGTTTTAAATTCTAAAAGAAGTTCTAAAAAAAACAACTACTTTTCAGTTTCCTGTGAGACCTCTTTGTAGCCACTGTGTGTTTAGAGGCGTGTGTGTATATGTGTGTATATACATCTCCCAGTTTCCATAGCAACCCACTACAATGTGGCAGACAAGCACTCACAAACGCGCACGATGTAGCTGTGCTAGCGAGAGTATAAACACTCGAGCAGAACTCCATAGCCCTACAGAATGCTTGGGACAGATGAGGCCAGACTGGATAAACAAATCAATGTGACATCTATGAATATGAATCTAAAAACACCACTGAGAAACAGATTTCACTGTTTTCTTGACCATCATTCGAACAGAAACAGCTTTGTGTCCCACATGATCTTTCAAAATATTAATAAAAATCTAAAACTCATTTCACATGCTGCGTAGCACCACACTAATTAGCCTGGGTTCAAGTGAAATGTGCGCTCAAAGTCCAACTTTACTGAAAAAGAGAGACAGATAACGTTCTGAATCAGCATTCCAAGGTGTAATTGCAGCCCCTGATAAAGCCATGCGTTTAGACCAAAACACCGCACGGCATCGTAAACATGAGATATCAATTAGACGCTGTTAACACTGTTTTAATTAGTCCCTCATCTGCAAAAGTAAAGCAATAGTCAAATGTGGGGTTGTAAATAAATTTTAAAGTGCTCTAATTGAAGCACTTATTTCTTCTCGAATCGGAGCATACACATTTAGATTTATTGGTTACTTGTTTTACATCAGTCCACACAAATCAATCAAAATGGTTTCAGGGTCATGTTTACTTAAGTTAATGGCACCCATGAATTTTTTTTCGACTACGTTTTTGGAGAGATCGGGCTGCAGCACCGAGTTGCACCAAACATTCTCTAACATTAACATTGAATTACAGGCTGTCGAACACGACAGGGGATATCCATTACTCTAAAGCGGGGGAGAAAGTGCGTGCGCAGCAATCTGCAGAGAGATCAGTCACATTACGGTTTGATGTTATTATGACAGCTAGAGGCGAAGCAAACTTGTGCACTGACAACCTTATTGACACGGACAAAAATGAACGCTCACTCCCTCTGACTTGTCATCCACCAGGAAGCCTTGATGGGGGCGAAGGAAAATGAATATCAATCAAACATCAGCAGTGTCCCCCTGCTCAGATCATCTTATAGGGACCCACTCAGAAACACTCAATATAGCCTCTTTATACCAAGACAACAACTCTGTCATGTAGCTGTAGACACGCTGATCATCCCTATGTAGATGAGGGTCATGCTCTCTCTCTCTCTCTTTCACAGTGCTCTGAATTAGGAGATTTTGTTTAAAGACCTGTCGGTTGTGGTAGATGTAGAATAGGATCAGATTCTCGGAGCAGCAGCTGTGGTCAGATAACCCCTCATGCTGTCCACCTCTGTAGGACAAGCAGGTTTGCTGGACTCATCCATTATTAATGTGATACAAAGGGTAAGTCACTGACAAGCTGGGCAGTTTTTATCAGCGCAGAGGTCACGGCTATCCCGTGCACTCGAGATTCGTTAGTCAACAGCCTTTTCATGGGATGGAAGCAACTAAATGTGATTAAGCTGCATATGACATCCTAAAGATGGTGGATGAAGATATTTCTGCGTGTATAAAGTGAGAAGGAAGCCTGCGTGTGCACATGGGCAAGTGTGTGTCTGCACTGGGCGTCCCTACAGCATGTCTCTGAAGCGGTGAAAGGCAGGCAGGTTGAACAGGTGGAGAGGATGCAGCAGTGATAGCGCTTGTCACAGTAAAGTCTCCTGACGAAACTAATGAGTGTTCAGCCCCCGGGAGCCGCTGCCATGCCACACAACACTGTTCCCTAATATGGTGGCGATCCTTACGGTGCTTCCTCTTTAAGTTTTAATATAAACATAAATGTTTCAATTCTTCTCATGGAATAATTTCATTTTTTAGGTTAATACAGTTTTCTTAAAAGTAAATATACATAACAATAATATATAGATATTTTGCTATTATAGCTACTATTTTGCTACTAGGCTTTGCATAGTAAAATAACCCTGTGTAGGGGTGCACAGCCCCTATCCGCGAGAAGTCAGGGCACAAGGCACGGGATCCAGGGCACAGAAACACACACACACACACACACACTCATACCCAATCATACACTATTGGCAATTTGGAGACAGGCCACTTAGGCTCCAATAGGTCTTTGGACTGTGGGGGAAAACAGAAATAACAAGGAGGAAACACATAAAATATGGGGGGGGGGACGTGCAAACACCATACACACACACACACAGAGGAGCGGAGGCGAGATTCAAACCCCCAATTCTGATTCTGAAGCAAACACAAGAGTATACTCCTAGTTTCCTGATGCACCACCTAACAAAAGAAACAAAACAAAACTTCAAATTGATTGCTTTGTTTTTGTAACATAATTCAGGAGCATCAAATCCACCTCATTATCATCACATCTAAGTATTCGGCTTATCTAGGAAAAATTAGGACAAACTTAAAACACACTTGAGACACTTCGAACCTGCAGAAGACCCACAAGTTGTAGAGTTATGAAAAGAGAGGGAATGACCCGATGTGGAAACGCACTTATAATTCGAGTGCTAATAGCATCGTAATTTAGAAAAGAGCACTCAATATAAGTTGACAGGATTTGGCGTGTCATTGTAGTCTTTCCCTCTTACAGTGTCTCAACACGTCCTTAATCAAGCTGAGGGAGGGGAAGAAGGAAGGACGGAGGGATGAGAGAAACAAAAGTAAGGAGCACTGGGGTGAATGTGTGTGTGTGTGTGTGTGAGAGAGAGAGAGGGACCCCAATAGAGAGAGGGAGGGGGAGGGGGAGGGGGGGTGTACTTGGCTGCTTTACTCCAAAATGTTCAAGCATGACTGACCCATTTCATCAGGTCTGTCAAAGCCTTGCACTGATACATGTTGACAACATTTAATCTTAAAAATTGAAAGAAATGAATTAATATGCAAATTCCATCAGCTTTGTAATAAAAATGTCCTTGACAAAACAGAGAACAGCACCCCAGAGGAGCGGTGTGAATTATCCCAGCTCTGCTGTTCCTGAAGTCGGTCTGAGGTACACAAGTCCACCAGGAAATCAGCGCACATCTGACTCGGAAATAATTATGATGGAGGAACAAAACACTAGCAGGGTTGAATAAATGGAATGACATGGGAAAAAGCCTGGTCCGCTTTGTTATTCACTTTGAATTAATAGGATTAGTCAGAGATCCATATACACCTAAAATCAACACCACCCTATCAGTGCGCAATGAGAACGACAAGCCTTGGGGAAGGATGGTGCGCGTGCGAGCGTGTGTGTGTGTGTGTGTGTGTGTGTGTGTGTGTATAGTGCATGCATACCATTACAAATGCAAGCATAGTGGGATCCTACAGGGAAAAGCATAGAGGTTTTCTTATTCTTCACAAAACGAAGCAATTCCCCAGGGACAGAATCTTACAAGACAAAGATTACCCATACAAAAAGAGCAGGTGGATACAAGCAGGTCTCTCATGGAATTAGCTGAACTATGGGGCCTAATTATCTGTGGAAAGAGTGCAGTGAGGAGAGAAACTTCCCTGTTTGAAGGACAAATGATTAATTAAAAAGAACAACGCACCTCAGTTTTGATCTCTGGACAAACAGGGCACTTGAACGTCCCAGTAGAATTCTCCCATAACTCAGCACACTAATAACCATCTCACAGCGTAGATGACCAGTCAGTCCCCGGTGGCTGTGCCAGTTAAAGGAGCCGCTACAACCACACGCAAATAAGTGCTACCGTATCTTTATACATACTGTGTGTGTGTGTATATATATATATATATAAATAAAAATGCAAACGATGCAGTACCAGTAAATCAAAAATGAAGATCGATAATGGCAGAATTGTGTGTGTGTGTTAAGATCGTAACTGGAGAAATAACAGTTTTATTAGGTCAGACAGTTTCCCTATATTAATGTGTATATATTTTTTAAAAGATTGGATTTTCACCACTTTCAAACTTTTTCATATGCTTTTTAGATTTTCTCAGTTTAAACAGTAAATCTGGCTTAATGATAAAAAACCACATCAACAACAAAAGCAAACAAGGAAATAAATAAATTATTATTTTATTAATTACTTAAATAATTAAAGTAATTACTTAAAATATAAAAACAAACAAAAATAAACCTCTTGGAGTCAGACTTTCATGTCCACACCAGACTGATAGTTTTTGTATTGTTTAACAAACACAACCAGAGGCATATAAAATGTGGGTTTTTTTCAGAACACAATAAAATCAAGCATGAAGCCGATGAGAAAATGCTGTTATGGTACATGTGAAGGGGTTAACTCAGGATCACTTATTTCAGGAGCTGATATTATCTCACTTCTCTCAACTAGATTAAAGTCTTGCTATAATTAAACATTATTTTTGTGTTATTTAATCTGATATCCTCTCCCATTGTATGTTGTTGGTCTGTGACTGTAATGCTCTCTCTCTCTCGCTCTCTCTCTCTCTGCTATGCTCCTTGCAGCCATCCCTGAAAGATCACAGCAGACTGTAAAATAATGAAAAATGTGCAATCCTTGTGGGGCACTACTTGTGCACATCCACCTCCGCCCAGGCATTCATCACTCGGCAGGTATTGTCAGTGAAAGTTTAATTGCATAAACACTCAGTAACTGTCCTGTCATATTTCTTGTCAGCTAGGATTCTCTCTCCGGGCTCACTATCGCACAAAACTATAATTGAATTGCTACCGAATCGCACTGGAGCCAAGAAGAGGAGAGCTTTATGAATAGAATTTGTTTCCTATCAGCAGGTCTGACAAATTGTGTCACGAGGAAAAGCAGGCCAGATAATTTCCCTGTTTATTGGGCGAAGACCTGTTCACTGTTACTCCTTATCTCTGCTGTGTTATAAGACCCAGTTAAACAAAAGTGTGTATATATGAAATTTGGCAACAAAAGGAATTGGCTTCTTCGAGGTGGGCTGTCTAAATACCACACAAAGCTGCAAATAAGTCCGCTATCTCCAGCGTGGACTGATCTGAGAGATGACTGGAGAGGGAGGTGTGTGTGTGGGGGGGGGGATCTGGTGACCCAAGCTGCTGGACGAGTACCAATGAATCATGATGCAGCTTGTCAAAGGTAGGAACAGTACTCCGAAATGTCCGTACATCTGCATCTGTGCGCAGGATAAAACTACGTAGGAAAAAACTACGATTTGCAGAATTACCAGTGTTTGTGTATTTTACATATACCACATAAAATGAAACAGTATTATTCTAGCTTCTAAAATTATACCTTGCACACAAACCAGAAACAAAAAGCTGTGAATGACAAATAAAAACACTATAAATTCAGCTTATTGCGCCACAAGAGCTGATTTCTCTGTGCTTCCTTTAGCGCTCAGCTGGTTTCCTGTGTGAACGAGCCGTTCAGCTTTACTCAAACACTTTCTTGCTGCCTGGGAACTCAGGTCTAATGCGCCATGTCTACTCAACTTCTCTCGATAAAAAGCCCTGCCTGACAAGCTGATCAGCTAAATAAGCTTAAATAAAACTGGCTTCTAATAGTCTGGAGACTGCTTGATCCCACCTTTGTCTTCTGAAGCTCGGAAGCCTTCCTCCTCGAGTGATCTTGTACTTTCAATGTGACAGAATCTCCTATCTTTTTAGCCTGGCTAAGCTGTCATTAGTTTCTCTCTTCCTCGCGGAAGATTGTGAGCATGTCTTTCTGTATGGTTTGATACTGGGTGTGGGACTGACAGGTGAAACAGTGAGATTTTCGAAAGCTTGCTAATGCGTCTGAGTGTGGAACACGGGGTGGGCCAACTCAATTTCCATAATAAACACTGGCTTCTACATGTCAACCACATAGCTGTAAACATTATCTGCGCTGCAAAGGACAACTAAAGCATCGGAACGCTCCATCACAGCATAACCTCTGTGTGAAAGGCAGTCAGGATTGATGGGCATTTCTTTAAATCAAGTTATGCTTTCACAAGAGCTTTAATTTAAGACTAAACTTAGAGCTTGGAATAAATGAACACATCAGATGATTAAAACCATTTGTCTTAGCGAACAGGCTTGGCCTTTATTTATGGTGGCTGGTTGATCAGCACACCCAACACCGACAGAGAATCTGTCGCATGAAGTGATGGGTACTTTCATAATTACTGAGTAACTTATGACCGTGCACAGAAAATTAACAAGCATTATGACTTTTACTTTAGCAGGAGTGTTATGGAGACTGAATTATTAAAGAGGGTGAAAGGCTCACCATGCATTAATCACGTAAACACTCCATACTGCAGGAGTTATAGCTTTCATGCTGAGGTAAAGCATAAAACATAAAACCATTCAGTGTTAGTTTTTAAATCAAAATGTTGAATATTATTAAGTTTGATTACTATACGGATTAAAGACGTTCCTATGCTGTTTTGTCCTTGACCAAAGTCTACAACCACTAGAGGTACAGTAGCTCATATTAAAATCATATACCCATAACTGTATTTTCCTGACATTGTACAGTCAATTGTAGCATTTTGAAAAAGTTTTCATATGCGTAAGAAAAACTAAACACAGTTGGCTAGCATTCGGCTCTCTCACTGCCATGGCCCGGGTGTGATTCCTGTGCCACAAGCACTGGAGGTGCACAAGCCAGAGCACCCTTCGGCTCCAGTCCCAAGCCTGGTTGAATGGAGGAGGTAGTTCCAGGGAGGACATCTGATGTAAAAACCTGAGCCAAATCAAACTATATGGATGCAGTGATCAGCTTTGGCAACTCCAAACAGGAGCACCAAAAATAGAAGAAAAGGACAAATTACAAATAATTTACACTTACATTTAGGACCTGATTTTCTAAGATCCCAAATATCAGGACAGATGTGTTTGTCTGATGGGATAAAATGTGCAGACAGTAAATTGGAATAATTAAATAAGAAGAATAGTGCGATTTATGTCACATAAATATGACACAAGTTGTGGGAGAGACTTTGCTCATTAAAAAAATAAAAATATAACCCTAAAAAACATTATCATTATTACGGCTTAATAAATGATTAGATGATGTCATCTCTTGGCTTTCATAAATATAACACCTCATTTTGGGTGGCAATACTTTGCATAAACAATTGCTGTTTAGGATTTTTCGACAATCACAATGCTGGTGCTAAAATAAATTGCATATTTATTAATTATGAGTTTTTGTGGGTGCGCCTGTGATTTGTACTCAATTTTTTTTAAATCTAGTTAACCCCCAGTATATTATGTTTCACACATACAATTTTCTTTGGGCTTAAATAAATTACACTATCTATTTATCTATCTGTCTGTTTCTACATTAACGTTACAATATTTAAGATATTTTAAAGAATATCAGCTCAAAAGTTTGTACAGTGCTATACATATTCTTTAAGAAATTGCACACCCATTGTTTGTCTTTAGATCTGCCTCCTACTCTAAAAAGCTAAACAGCCTTTAGATCTACATAGTTGGAATATTTCTTCTAATTTGACTGTGTTTTTGAATTGAAAAATCTTTTAGAAAGCACTAACATTCTCAACTTGTGAGAATTCTATTGTTTTGTAGATATTTTTACTCCCTTAGTCAGAAACCATGGGGGATGCAAACTTCTGCATCTGTGCACTGAGAGATGTTGAAACAAAACAAAGGAAATGTCTGATGTCTATTCTGGTTTCTAGCGACTGGTTTGGGTTCGAGGACAGCCATGTTCCTGCCTCATCTTCAGGGATTCTCTTGAGCAATAAAGAAGACTGAGGCAGGCTCGGCGCAGTGCTCCGACTGCCGCTCGCTCGCTCGCAGCTCATCTCCGTTCTGAGAATAGCAGAAATCCCTTCTGCCATCTGTGAATGGGAAATGCCAGTGGAAAAGAATCCAGCCTCAAATCCTCCAATCCTTGCAGCAGTCATGTCTCTTGTAATAAATGATATCAGAAAACAAATGTATACATTTTGCTGTGGAGAATGGCCTGCATGTGCGGAGTGTCATTAGCATTTCCATTTGGAAGCTGGGGGGAGACGGATGCTTGGCTGACTTTAGCAGGTGGGGGCTGGAGATGAGAAGAGAGGCCATTCCAGCACATACTGATGTTTATTTAATTGAACACACTCCTTGTCTGACAGAAAGGCAGATGGACCAAAGGATCAGATTTGCATTCTTAATCAAAAGGAGACGTGAGAAAGAATAAATAGAAGCAGATGATCTTTCACATAAACAAATTGCGGGAACAACAAATTCTTGGTGCCTTTGTTACTCTTACAAACCTTTCCCTTTCCGACTTCTTCCTGGCAGCGTGACGCACGCCGACGCACGCGCCAACTCTCAACCTGCTCAGAGCGGGCCAAGGCACTGGGGTCTGCTTGAATGTGTGATGGATTGAAGAAATGTCAGATGAGTTGGAACGTGACCCCATTGGCTGGGTCAGCCTGAGTGAAATCAATATGTTTGAGCTGGAGACCTTCTATGGCTTCAGATTTCAATTAAGGCTCCAGCTCAGGTCATGTGATCATCCCTGACTACTCTATTCGTACCATACAATTGAGCGCATTGTGTACTGTACTTTTCTTTTTCTTTCTTTTTCATTTGTTTGTTTGTGGCTCTGTGTGCTAAAACAAAAGAGCTTTCTCATTACGAATACAAACTCGGAACAGGCGAAGGGGCTCTACTACAGCTACGTCTTAAAATATGTGTATACCCATGATAAGCAGTCTCGCTGACAGGTAGATCAGAGTAATGTCTACTCTCCGTGGGCACTAATCCCATTATCTGTATTCTGTGTGAGTACAAATGGCTCCTTTGACCCCTGACTCTTCTTCTCAAGGACACTCCAGCATACGAGGTTAACACCTTTACTGTGGAGTGTGTGAAGGGGAATCACCAGGGAGAACTGTTGCATACAGCACACTCGTCGTGCCCCAGCCAGCTCAGAGACCCCGGAGTGAGGCTGTTGACCTTTGCTGCTGCTGCTGTCTGACGGGGCCACGTGTGGAGTGGTCAAACTCACTCAACTCTCGGTCTTCTTGTGTTTTTTCTTTCTTTTTTTTTGACCATCTCAGGTTATCCATTTCAGAGAGAAATTTTGCACAAGAACAGTTCAAGAAGGCAGTGAGAGTTTCAGCCGCATTTAATAGAGAATGTGGACGTTTATTGTGGGATTTGGATTCGTTTTTAAAATTGGATTGAATTCAATACTCAGAAATCCTAAATTGGATTTATCATACCGTAAAATAGGTAGGATCTCCAGATCACTCAGAAGTATCTATAACTATTTGCACACTTTAGATCATACCAAAATATATAGTGATACTTTTAGTGGTGACTGTATTTCTAAGACACAGAGTCATCTCCAATTATATGAAATCCACCCTACTTCTAATTAAAACATATTGTACACATCTCATGAGGTCAGAGCCACTTTTCCCAAATGCATTTAAAGGTTAAAGGAAAAATACACTCTCTATAACAACTAAAACTGCTTATAGTGAAATGCTTGTGATGCTTACTCAGTCTGGTGCTAAAATGTTGGCTGGTGCCGTATTTTAGTTTTTCCTATGAGAGCATGGAAGTTGTGTGCCATGTCTACATCACAGGGAAGCATTATTAGTGCCACTGCAGTAGCGTGTAACAGAAGACAAATTTTCTATGTTGAAAAGTTGAATCCTGAAGCCAGTCCCAGGGAACTTAAGGCACAAGCACAAGCATACTCACACACCAATTTAAACAGTGGCAATGAAGAAAAGACAGGAGGCAGAGTTGGAGGTAGCAGAGATGAAGATGTTGAGGTTCTCTTTGAGAGTGACAAGGATAGATAGGATCAAGAATGAGTTCATCAAATGTTAGATGTTTTGGAGATAAAGTCAGAGAGACCAGATTGAGGTGGTTTGAACATGTTTAGAGAAAAGATTGTAAAAATATTGGTAGAAGGATGCTGAGGTTGGAACCAGGCAGGAGGTCTAAAGGAAGACCAAAGAGGAGATTCATGAATGCAGTGAAAGAGGACATGACGTTAGTTAGGGTGAGAGAAGAAAAAGCAGAGGATAGGGTTAGATGGAGGAAGATGATTCGCTTTGACGACCCTTAAAAGGGAAAGCAAAAACTTATTTTCTTAATTTTTTAATGATGCACAATATCACCTTATTGAGAAATAGTGGACGCCATAACATTTGTCTCAATGTTCTACAGTGTAGTGTAGTTTAGTGTAGTTATACCATGCAGTTATATTGAGTTAGCAGAGATTTGGCTTTGGAACTTTTAATTGTTGGAGTAGAGGATACAGATGAAGGGGTGAGAATGCAGGACAAACTAAAGTGCATCTCTCTCAGCAGGTCCACCACTATTAACTGGTAGTCCAATTGCACTGTGGGTAATATAGAATATAGTTAAATAGTAAAAACATGCCGGTCAAAAAAAAAAAAAAGTAAAAACTAAATAATTGAATAAATCGAATGTCACGCATTAATTATAAATACTAATGAGCGAGTAATTCAAGGTGGTGTTTTCATGATCTTTGTGCTACAATGCTTTGGGGAAAAAAAAACAGTAACATAATTTGAATGGCACAAGTAAATATAGCGCAAGTTATTCACTACATGGAGCTCATAATCTCATCCTTTCCTCTTTACTGAATTGCTAGCTATCACACAACCAGCAAATGTACACACGCAAGGTTTTGTGTTAATTACCAAGACGCATATGCATGTGTGTGTGTGTGTGTGTGTGTGTGTGTACCTGCATGTGTTGGAGACATGGGTATTACTCTAGTTTGACAGACCCAGGTTTGGGGGCCTGGTGGAAAAGAGCTCTATTTGCATTTCAAATGTCACGCTCAGCGGCAGACACCTGTTTGAAGCTGGAGGACGATGCACACAAATCAAAGGTCTGAGCCTGAGGGAGAGGCAGGATCACCCTGACCAAAGGCTAGTCCTGCTCTGGAGCCTCAGGATCCTGCTGCAGCGGTGCATCTCAACTTCGCCACCCTCCACACACACACACACACACACACACACACACACACACACACACACACACAGCACTTCCACGTACTATTTCCTAACCAAATAAAAAGGACCGGGAGAAGCTTTCACTAGTGTGTGGGTTGTAGCAGGAAGTTGAGGGTTTGTGTCCTCTACAAAAAGTTGAAACTATTAGTCTATCATCAGCAATCTGTGCAGATTGAACATCAAAATAAAAGTGATTTTTCTTGTTTCATTTGCACACTTTTTAGAACTTTCAGGATACCTAAAAAATTTCCCTATAGGTTTTTCCTTAAGTTCTTTATTTGGTTCAAAATGGTTGTATTATTATGTCAGAGATACAAAGTGCATTGATTTAGTTACAAACAAAGAAGAAAAATGTGCCTCTGTATGGTATTCCATCTGTAAGATTTATCAAAGGGACGCTCAAACTTTTTTTTCTTAATCTTCGTAAGAGATTTAAAACTACTGTGCACTGTTATATATAATGAAACCGAAATAAAACAAATACATCCATCATTTAAAAATCGGTCTGCATAAAATGAGTACACAGAGAATTACACTGCAGATCTAGTCAATATGTTGCTCCGTGGTGAGCCATCAGCCTGTCAGCGGCAAAGTAAAATATTGAGGAGGGGAGAAAAAAAGAAAAAAGCAAACAAACAGCCACTGGGGGATATCCATTCAAGTTTGCTCATTTGTTCTAATGTTTTAATGCAGACTAGAATTGAATTAATTCTGCGTTAAATGGATTAATATTTTATTTGCTATAAAATTTACAAACCATGAAACTACATTTCAGCGATGTCTTTATGCTGAATTCATGTGGACATGATGTCACAGGATCTGGCTGGCATCCCCGAATTCATCTTATTGCAAATAACGCTGGCAGCATTCTCTTTTATTAATGTATTTACACACACAAACAGCACTGCCTTTCATCCTCATCAAAGGATTCTTGTTGACAAACATCGGGATTAGCATCCTTAAAAAAAGAAAAGAAAAAAAAAAAGAATACAGCCATATTTAATATGTACCGCTTTATTACACATGTGATGTGCCCTTGAGAGAGAAGATGGAACCAGTGGGTGGGGTTGAGGGGGAGTTACTGGTGTCTCTGCAGTGCCAGACATTTAAACAAGACTGTTGATAACACAATTTACCTCGCAGGTACAACGCTAGGAAAGGTGACATTGCAAAGGAAGGAGTGACATCTTGAGCAGAGTGAAAGAGAGGAGGTGACAAAAGCAAGGAGAAACAGCTGCACATGTCCACATCACATACTTTTTTTTTGAGCTGAGATGGAGAGATTGCGAGAAGGGGAAACGTTGGGTGAGAGTGTGTACACAAATAAATCGTAATGTCACAAGCCCTCTCCATTAAAGAACCTTTCTCTCACTGCTGTTACGGAGGACGACTGTAAAGCCATTCTATACAGATCTTTCTACACACACACATTTATGAACACACTCCACCAATACGTAATATCTGATGGCAAAAAAAAAAATAAAAAAACGAGAAAAGGACAAAGCCACAAATGTGGAACTTCAATTAATTTAAAGCCCCAATCAGCAAAGAATAAATCCTTGGCATATCTAATTACTGAGGCTCTCGGAAGACCCGGGCCGAACAGCCAATCTCCCTCCTGTTTGAACAGCTTGATGAACTAAGGGACTGATGGATATCAAGTCATTTTGTTTAATTTATAAATGGATTTTCCCCTAATACTTAAATTATCATCAGTACAACACAATGAAAATGGGAACATTTGGAAGGCAAAGTCTATAACCACCCTGAAAAGAATTCTAATGAGGAATGTCACCTCTTTTCATTTCTTCTATGCAAGTCCTCTAATTAAATTCTGGGGCGGAGGGAAGAAGCACGTGTTACAGTGCGGCGGCTGCTGCCGCGGCTTTTCCACCTCGACACTCATCAAGCATGTCATGTCTCGCAGTCAGACAGCGAGCGCAGACCTCCAGCCTAACTGCTGGTCTAAATACTGTATATTATTCTGAAATCAACGTCAATTGATGGAGTGAGAGTTTGTTTCTTGAATCTTTCCTTTCCTTCATTTTGGCAGGGAAGAAATAAGACATGCAAATGCTGAGTGTTAGTTATGATCAAGAAGCTTTAGCTGATATCAATTTGTGATTCAACCTTGAAAACCTACAAACTTATTTCTATTATATTTGTATAGCACTTTAAACAATGAGCCTCGTCATAAAGCAGCTTCAAAATAGAAATCTAAATATTTAAAAAAAAAAAAAAAAAAGATCTAGAGTTTCCTCCTAATGAAGAAGCTGGAACGGAAAGTGCGATGTGGCAAGGACGAGAAGGAAACCCTGAAAGTAACCAGACTCAAAAGGGAACTTGTCCTCTTTTGCGTGACACAGTACGATTATAAATATTTTGTTTCAGCATTGCCAGCCAAACGTGGCAACATGGCCGCATTAGTGCGACAGTTGAAACACTTGAATATTTATACACAGGCCTCATGTTTTACAATAAGGGGGGACTGTGACATTTGAAGAACAGGAAATGTTTTGGATAAACTGCCATTCTCACAGTGTATCCAACAGTCTAACATCACTACGCAGGTAAGCAGGTAAGATCTGCTACGAGGTAGAAGTTTGTTTATACTGGAGATGGAAATGCTGGTATGGCATTACTGTGGCTTAGTGGATGTGCCTTGAATGCCATAGACTTTTCATTAGAAACATGAAGAACCTGACAGCACTGGCACTGGCAGGGATGATTCAGCTGCCAACAAGTCTAGTTTTTTCATTTTACTAAATTGTTACTAAATTGTGTGTTTCAAATAATTAGTACTGTGCAAAAGTCTTTAGCTACACCTAACTTCTTCATATTTTGCTTCTAAGAAATAGACTTTCTTGTGTTTTTAATATAGACTTAAGTAATAGTTCTCCAGGCTTCCTGAAAAACTTTTTTCCAGCTCCCATTTTTAGCCTAATCCGTGGATCTGTGCAGTTTCAGAGGAATGCTTTTTATTTGTTAAGCCACACAGTGACCTATGAATCATTCAAGCATAAAAACCCAGCAAACATTGGGCAAGAACCAATGAGAAACAGGTGCAGATGAATACAGATGTTCAGGCAGGTGATTAGTATACTGATGATGCTGAATGCTGAGTGATTGAAACAGATGAGAGGGGAAATAAGGTTGCTGCTGAGGTTGTTACATAAACAAGCAATTTTTAAAATTTCATCTTTAGGCACTTTTTCAGCCTAATGCAGTAAAATAGTTCTTCCTATTTATTTAATTTACTACATTTATTTCATTCATTTAATATGAAAAAATGAGGGGTGGCTCAAGACTTGGTGTAACAGTACGGTACTTAAAATATACTTTAAACAAAAAGGAAGTTATTTATTATATATAAATACTACAACCATTCTACCACTTTGCTTGAGGCAGATTGCCAGCAAATGTCTCACATACTGTAGACACTCGGGTAGACAAACACACAGACAACCTGAAAATCTGAGAAAGACTGAGCGTGACTGATTTTACTGTTTTGTTTTTCACCAGGGAAACGTTTTATATCCGAACTGCACCAAATACAGTATGTTTAAGCTATAATACTGTATGTGCGGTTTACTTGGATTCACATTTAGCTCTTAGCATTTTGAAGGATTTGTATAAGATTTTTATTTAAAGGGATCTGTAAATAATCTAAAAATATATTAAAAAAAACAATTCCACAAAGATTGTGACTGTATATTTAATATTGTCTGGCATCTTTATAACCTCTTAAACCTAATGTTGAAGTGGATTGTGAGATCTCTTGATTTTGTGTCCTTCAGTGTTCTTCAGTGTTGTTCTGCGGATTAGTAAGCATGACAGGAATTTGTGATGAGTCTTATAGTTCATCCGCAGGTGTTGCAACTGACCTTTGGTACAGTACCGTAGGTTCTCAGGTTTCTACAGGGTGGGCCATTTATATGGATACACCTTAATAAAATGGGAATGGTTGGTGATATTAACTTCCTGTTTGTGGGGAAAACTTTTCAAGATGGGTGGTGACCATGGTGGCCATTTTGAAGTCGGCCATTTTGGATCCAACTTTTGTTTTTTCAATGGGAAGAGGGTCATGTGACATAAAACTTATTGGGAATTTCACAAAAAAAACAACAACGGTGTGCTTCGTTTTAATGTAACTTTATTCTATCGTAAGTTATTTATAAGTTTCTGACCACTTATAAAATGTGTTATAAATGTGTTATAAAATGTGTTCAATGTGCTGCCCATTGTGTTGGATTGTCAATGCAACCCTCTTCTTCCACTCTTCACACACTGATAGCAACACCGCAGAAGAAATGCTAGCACATTGAACACATTTTATAGGTTTAAATTTATAGGCTGAACTGTTACTGTAGGAACTATACTATCATTTCTAAACCAGTAACACTACCATTGAATAAACACCACAAAACGCTTATTTCTGATGGACTTCACATGATTCAGATGCAGGTTGCTTTCTAAAAGGAGAAGATGTACAGTAGGCAGTCGAGCCAATTGTATAGGCCAACCTGAGGGATCATACCCTAACCGATTCCCATGAGCTAGCCTGGCTGGATTTCTAACAGGATATGCAAGTCATGATTCATCAGCCAATTCAATTGTTTGTTGTTTTGTTTGGACCTTTTTCTAATTTTCTTAAACTGCATGTAAAGGCCGAACGCTTCATAGTTTAACTCAAAATCTTACTGATATTGTTAAGCATAAGCTTTAAAAAATAACCCAGCTAGGCAACCATCAAAGATTTAAACAAAATTTATTCATAAATTTATATTCATAAATATGCATATTTCTTTGCTGTTAATAGTAGCTAGATGGCAAATATAAACAAACAGGGCAGGATATTTCATAAAGCATTCTCCTCTTACCTGGTTCAGGTGTCTCAGAGTGTGAGGATGAGGAGGCTGAGCTGGCACCGTCCTCAGCCCCGGCTCCCTGAGACAGCAGACTCCGGCCTGGAGGAAGCTTCATTCCCAACTGCTCGGCCATCTCCACCTGATCACCAGGGTGTACGTAGTCAAACACGCTGCTGCCTGTCAACTCCACCTGCAAACACAAACATAAAAACACATTGAAATTGTTTATTGTAAAAATATTATATATATATACTGTAAAATGTTTCTTTTTCATTACAAAAAGAAAAAACAGCAAGCAATTTGTGCAATAATGTGATAATTGGATACATTCTATATTTTTCATGCTTTCAAGACAGATTTAAACGGGAATAACAAAAGTGACCTTCTCTTGCTGACTTTCTAAACGAATCAAACTATTGTGTGCCTCAAACCGTGCATGTTAGGAGCACAGATTTATGGACAAGAGAAATGGTGAAGTTTATTTTCGGGAGAACAAAGTATAAATAAAAAGCTGCAGCAGCGCCGCCATGCTCCTGTGGGTCTTAAAGGTCCCGTTGCATCTCGGTGCATTTCTGGTGTCAGCCTGCAGGGACGTTAGGATTGCATGTGAATAATCCCTTTAATGTGCAATCCCTCAGAGCTGTTGGCTTTTTAGAAATGGACTGTTTCAGGCTGAAACAATTCGGAAACAGAAGACTCGATGACAACGGTGAGTTGTGACCTGGATGTGTAACGGGTAATAATATAGAACAGAGAGGATGATGGCAGGAAAACAAGTTCAATATTCAAACATACTAAGGTGCAATATACGGTATACTATGTACTTGTTTCACTTCAGTGTGGAAAAAAAGAAGCAGACAGCATTTATAAAAAGCACTTTAATTTTGTCAGGGCTATCCTGCTGACCCGGACATTCTAGGTTAACCCCATTTTTGTACACTCTGAACATTTTATGCTGTGACACAGGTTTTTTCGTTTTTATTTATTTATTTTTTCTACGACAGGTGTCTGCGCACATCTTAAACTAACCCACATGCCTTCCAATTCCTGATTCAATGTATCGAAGCTGTAAGCCTACTGAAACATCACTACCCACAGGATCGCTTTCTGCTTCTTGCGGTTTAACAATGCTGTTTCTCTGCACAAAGCAGGAGGTGCGCTCGCTCTGAAAATTCTTCCCTGGACGACAGGCCGAAGGAACCGAGGATGCCACGCGGGGGCGAGACGGGGAATGCCGATCGACTTTCACATGCTTGGAATTCGTTTTGAACGGAGCGCCCTTTCAGAAACGTGAGAGAGCTATTTTACAACTGTATTTAACCTTAAGAGACAAACAGCACCACGGATTACGAGGATGGGAGGAATGATAGCGATTCAAATGAGCAATTGGATTAAGCTTGAATAATAAGAGAGATGACAGTGTCGGTATGCCGGCAACGGAGCACTGAATACATTACACTGAGTGCTTTAAAAAATCTATTTCCGAATGGAGATGAAATGCCAAAGCTATCTCTCTCTCCCAGGTCTCCCGCAGACAAACCTTTTGTGTCTATTATAATTCATGAACACGGCCCTGTCGACTGTTCTAACTGTATTACAATGAGCCTACTTTTCAACACAAGTGTTTCCACAAAGCACTTGTGCAGTGTTATTCTCAGCGATCGGGAGATGGGGAGGGCCAACAATAATACCAGCTCTAATATGCGTTGTGCACCAGGCGAATGTGGTAAAGTGCTGGTGTTATGCGTTACAAGAGAGCGGCAGATTATACTCTGTGATTGCAGAAAGGACACTTGGATTACCGCATGAGCTTCTGCATAGTAGATGAGGCTGCGCTTGGTAGAGAGGGGGCACGGACAGTGCCCTCAGCAACACATTTATTCTGGAGAAGAACACTCAATATAAACCACATCCTCATCTCTCTTCCTCTGACTTATTAAGACGGACGAGCACGGATTAATGAAAACACATGATTCTCTAAACATGAAGAGAGAGAGAGAGAGAGAGAGAAAATGTGGGAGAGTACGAGGGACGTTATGCTACTTTTATTTTTTTTTTAAAGGAAAAGATTTAATTAGCAGGGTTTCAAGAAATGTCAGCTGTCTCCTATTAACTGTTCTGCTTCATCAAAGCCATAAGGCTCACTGTCAGCTTTCATCATATGATCGTTTGCTGTTTTCCCCCTCATTTTTACTTCCTCTCTCTATCTTTCTCTGGTTAATAAGTTAATAAGTGGAATACCTCCTGCACACACACACACACACACACACACACACACACACAAAAGCACGTTTACTGTATACTAGTAGTAGCTTCTCTTTCACATTGCACTCTCTCTCTCTCTCTCTCTCTCTCTCCTGCCCTCTGAGCCTCAGGCTGCTTTGTTAAGTGTCACTGAACCCCGCTGAAGAGCCACGGGAGCGTGCCAGCCCTCATCCTCCTCATTATGACACAATTACTCTCTGGCATCGCGCTCACCTCCCGCTCCCAGCCACTTAACCTGCTTGGGGTTCTCCAACATTTGGCCTGGGCCACACGTGCAAACACAAAATAAAGAGCCACAGCGTGAGATGAAACGCCTGTAAGTACACAGTAACAGGAACAACGATGAACTGAGAAACTATTATGTGAACCGGCGGCTTATCTACTTGTTTCAGGAATAAATATATTTGAAAATATACATATACTTTTAACAAAAACTTATATATAATATTCTATATGCACATGTTATTTTTAGATGTTATGTGTTTAAATGAAACTATATATATATATATATATATATATATATATATATATAAAATGTAATTTTTAACCATGATAAATCTTATGGATAACAGTATAGTATAATTTTTTAACACTGTTCACTGTTCAGCTACTATTTAATAAATTTATATTTCTGATAACGATCATGACCAGTAATTGTTTTTCATCAGCATTAGGCCTATCACACATTATGACATGTTTGCGAGCAGCTCACAAAAAACTGATCTCGTTCACATAACAAGTATTAACTGACGGAGTAAGAACTGATTTTCCAGACTTGCCCCTTACATACTGTAGCTGATGTAGTTAACGTATATAACCATTGGCCATGTAAACAAAATCGCCCAAGCTAGCTAAGACAGAGTTAATACTAATAAAGCCAGACTTTTATGTTAGTGTAAACCAAATGTTGATGGCACACATAATTTTGTTTTATATTGCATCACTGCCGAAAACTTAATTAAAGCAATCATAAACTCATAAGGTTATTAAGCAAAAGACGATCTTCTAGGCATGTTCCTACATTATGTCCATTAAAGATGTCTATTTTTAGCAGAACCGTACGACACTAACAGAATTGTGAATAATATTTTTTTTGGCGGCTGTTCTATAATACAAAACCAGCTGCAGAGTTAAAGTATGGAGTAGCTTTATAAAACCAACAGCAGGCAGAGGCTTAAAGGAAGGCTCCTAATTAAAGGCCAATTGGAGCTGTCGTCTTTGAGTAGGGACCCGGGGGAAAGCCCCGCTACCTGGCTGACCTTGGCAAATGGGAGTCCTTGGCAGAGGCGGTGACCCCCTGAACCCCGCTCACATCCAATCTCCCTCACCGCTGTGCCATGTGACCCGCTTCATGCAAATCCCTTCTCCCCTGTGAGCCGCGGATAAACTGCAGCCTAATTAAATATTTTTTAACGATGTGAGTAATTTTTGCCGAGGGGTGGATTCGGGGGAAAAAATTAATATGAGATCACAAAAGATGTTCTCGCCGTTGATTCTGTAAATTAATGACTATCTGCCTTATGATAAAAAGCACACTGCCAGGAATAAGAATGAAGCTTACTTCATTTGTCTAATAACCAAATGCTTTCAGGGACCAAAAAAAAAAAAGAAAAAAAAAAAGTCTAAAATGCTTCTGGAAAGTTTCCATGAGGCAGCGGACAGACTTTATGGCATGAAAGTGATGGATGGCAAAGAGGCTGCCAAGCCCAGGGCTGAAGAGTAATATTTGTCGGCGAAGGCTACTAATTTCACAATTCAAACAGCCACGCTGCACAGTTTGTATGTGTGACAGCTCTCTGCTTCTCTGGCATCTCCAGAAGAGGGGGTGAGCTAAGCCGTTCTCTCCTCTCCTCTTAGCTACTCTATTGCCTGGCTGAGGCTATATCTATCACAGCTGCACTATTAACTGGTGAGAGCATTCTCCAGCCCACTCGAGTGTTACACAGCTCAGATTACAGTAACCTTTAACTGGGCAGTGACAGACAGACAGCCGAGATTTACTGGAGGAGCACTTTGCTTCTCTCTCGCTCGCTCTCCCTCTCTCTGTCCTTTTAATACTGCATTGTGCCACTTCTCTGCACGGCCTTAATCTTCACTGCTGTACTAAAGCCTTTCACTTCGGGAGAAATGGAAAGGCATCAAGGCAATGCATAGTGGTCATTATAGACACACCGTCATTCACTGCAGCAGTCAATCAGTGATAAATGATGGTATAAGACTAATGTCCTGTTGCAATAATGGCACACGGCATTTTTATTGTCCAAACGAGTAATAAATAATCATATCTGAAGCTGGAGGATTTACAGAAAATCTCTAGGATGGTGTTTAAATTCATGCACAATATATTTTTTTTAACCTGGCAAAGCACATGCAACAGTGAAAGGGAAAATAACTTTAACAATTAACTTTGAAGGACAAAAAGGGAAAAATTTCTCCCGGTGCTCCTTTCTCCAGCGCGCCTGATTTTTATCGAGCCCCACAAAGCCTTCTTAGATCATCTTAATCCACTGTGGCAAAGTAGCTGAATATGAGATTCAGATTGTCTTAGAAATTCCGTGCTAGCAATCAGCTTCCTGACACCGCTTTTCTCTTCAACCTTCAGAACTTGTGACAGCAAAGACCAAAAGGCAACCCACAAAGGAGAGAACAATCGGTGAACTCGGCACACTAGCTACTTAATCCACAGAACAAAGATAGCACTTCTGACACTTCTAAGCTGCTTCACGATCAAATATTTGATGATATACATATAGCATGAAGAGCACTGCAAAATAATGGTCATCAGATTATTGCTGTTTTGATCAGGTGAACTGGATTGGGAGGAAAATATTCAGTCAAATATTGAAGGTTATTGTCCAGTTATTTACCTTAAGGCATTTTAATATTAATTATGCAGAAACTACACTGACACTAATAGGAAGAGTATGTTGGCGTGAAGGTGAAAGTTTAAACCTGCGAGTAAAAAAAGAAAAGCCAATCATAATAGATTCAAAACCAAATATTACATGAACTTTACAAAAATGTGTACATCACAAAATAAAAAAGGGGAAACTGTAAAGATCTAGCATAATAACAATTTTTTTATTCCACTTAAATATCTTAAAGGTTATATACTGTATATAAATATACAGTATATATATATATATATATATATATATATATATATATATATATATATATATATATGATAGTTAATGATTTCAGTTTTAAAAAAATTGCTGCAAATAACCTCTTTACAAACCATTGAGTAACATTTCTTTTTTCCATTTTTGTCTTCAAGTGTCTAAATATGTACTAAATAAACCTTTCATAAGGTTAAAACTACGGCTTAGGGTATATAGACAATCTGGAAAGTGTAATTTGCTCAAGATAATTGTAGATGTGAGAGAGAGGGAAGGGAGCCGAGCTTGTGGAAGTTATATTTTCCATTGTGAGAGTGGGCTAACCTCTGTCCACTGTGCTCCTGTCCCCTCCCTCTGCCCGCTGAAGGGCCTGTTACAGATCACTGGCCACTTTGAAAATCAAGAAAATGAAAATCAACTCTGGGAGAAATCTGTCCAGGCAATAACCCGTCTGTCTTCGTGGTCACATCCCAGTGCCTCTCCATGAGCGGGAAGTGTCGCGGGTAGAGGGGGGTAATCCAGGATTTCAGCCCTGCTATTTTCTTCCTAAAGAGCATTGTGAGAGTCCGTTCTCCATATCCCTTTTCCACAATACACCAGT
Organism: Clarias gariepinus; assembly: GCF_024256425.1. NCBI lineage: Eukaryota > Metazoa > Chordata > Actinopteri > Siluriformes > Clariidae > Clarias > Clarias gariepinus. The sequence goes on from NC_071112.1 coordinate 15,463,459, forward strand.
CCAAATTAAATTACTAACAAAATAAAATGCAGCCAAACCGCCTCTATTAGACTTCCCCGGAACAGAGATTAAACATCACTGAGTCGATGCTCTCTCTCTCTCTCTCTCTCTCTCTCTCATTCATACATCATTCTTTGTCCCCTTATTGGGATCACTTATCTATCCTCCCAGCATCTGAATAGCTTTCCCCGCTAGAAACATCCATGCCTTAAACTAAATCAATAAACTCTCATTTTCTTGCAAGGGTTACATATTAATTGGAGAGACCGAGACTCAGAGTGGGTCCTGTGGATCAGGCGATGAAGATGGGAAACACCACCAGGCTGCCATGATCCCTTAATGAAACCTCCACAAGCATCTCCTTCCTGACCTGTCCCTCTTTCTCTTTCCTTTTCTCCCTGTATTCTTCCCTTTGCCGCTCATTCTGATGAGTTCTCATGCTGATCAAATACACACAATAACGGTGTTTTGTAGCTGTGGTCAATTTTCTCTCTACGGCCCTGATAAACCCAGACATTGCACAACCACAGGCCATAAATCTTTGTCTGCTCCCTGCAGCGCTGAATTGATGAATTATTAAACAGGAGGGAAAAGTGCACATATGAACATGCATCCACTTGCAAACATACATATAGATACATATCTCTGTGCACATTTACCCGACTGCAGAGTCCTTCTCTGCATTTTAGGAAGCTCTTACGACTGACAGATTCAGACAAAAAAAAAAATGTTATATAATTTCCACTATAACTAAAAACAAGCTGCTGTAGGCAAGAAGACTCTGATGCACATAATAAAGATCGTTTAAAACACTGTCTGAAGAACTGAGCTAATAGTAAACGGCGGTAAAAATCATAAAAAAAAGGACTGAATAAAATGTTTTGTTAGCTAACACAACACAACAAGGGGAACATGTCAGCACTTCTGTGTCTTGCAGCCTGTCTGCACACTCCAACACAAAGCTGAGGCCTAAAGCACATTTCATACATTTCCAGAGCACGGTTTATCAGTGTTTTCACAGCAGTATTTCAGGATGGGGTGGGAGGCTCTGCCAGCGCAGGGCTTTGTGGTGGAGGATGTCACAGCACAAGGCCAGGAGCACTCAGTGAAGGATTTTAGGTGTTACAATGCTGACTGATTCGGTTTGTGTGGGCTTGAGAGTCTCTACAACAACCTCCTATTAAACCCAAAGTGTTAGACTGAAGAAAATAAAATGTGAAAACGAACATTTGTCCAGACATTTTAACTCCATTTTGGGAGGGTGGGTTTTACCCGTCCACCCCAAAAAAATAAATATACCAAAAAAAATGTGATATCTGTACTTTAGAAAACATAAAACCATTTCAACCAAATTCCTTTCCAGCCTGGTGTGTGCATTCTGCCTGCAGAGAGGTGAAAGTAAAGATTAGTAGAGTCCAGCTGGCAGTAAGAATAGAACTAGTGATGGAGGAGTCGTTGCTGTATTTTGTGGTGTTTGTATGCAATTACCAGTAAATATATTCATTTATTCATTCACTCAATCAATTATTTGTCAGGCAGATGTTCTCACCTAAAGCTAGTCACAAAGCCAGACTCCTGATGCTCGAACAATAAACAGCTCTCGTACGGGGAAGACAGCAGCAGCCTGAGAGCAGCGGGGAAGTCGGAAAAACGTCACTGCCGCGACAACATTATGACCATCATGCACAAGAACACTGCACTAATGTCACATCAGACTGCGCCATAAAGCGGAGCGCCGCGCTTCAGCGTACAGTCCAGCTGAGCGAGGGCTGCGGTTCACAGCCCGGCCAAGAGAGCTGAAGGCCAGCACCAGGTACACCTTCAGGATTTGTTTAGTGAAACTCAGGCTGTGTGTTACTCCATGTGTGTGTGAGACAATTCTGTCTCACTCTATGCCTCCAACCACACTTATTGTCTTACATTTTACCTCTAACCATGCTGCGTTATGCACTACTTCTTACCACACTGTCACTCTCTGTCTCCAACTGTTCTGTCTCACTCTCTGTCTCCAACAGTTCTATCTCACTCTCTGTCTCCAACAGTTCTATCTCACTCTCTGTCTCCAGCCGTTCTGTCTCACTCTCTGTCTCCAACTGTTCTGTCTCACTCGCTGTCCCCAACAGTTCTATCTCACTCTCTGTCTCCAACTGTTCTGTCTCACTCTCTGTCTCCAACAGTTCTATCTCACTCTCTGTCTCCAGCCGTTCTATCTCACTCTCTGTCTCCAGCCGTTCTGTCTCACTCTCTGTCTCCAACAGTTCTGTCTCACTCTCTGTCTCCAACTGTTCTGTCTCACTCTCTGTCTCCAACAGTTCTGTCTCACTCTCTGTCTCCAGCCGTTCTGTCTTACTCTCCATCTCTCCGTCTTTGTTCCTGCCTCCAACCAAACTTACTGTCTCAAACACTGTATTAAACCACCCTTACTGATTCACTCTCTACCACCAACCACATTCACCTTCTCCTGATCTAACCCCAAACATGCTGTCAATTCTGGGAACTTTCACACTAAGCACGATTGCCCCCTCCCCCGCTGGCCAGCATTTACATTATAATTTTTCTTTGTACTCAGGTACAAGTGCATATTTTCACCCTCCAATGCCCTCCAGGTGGGCTTATCTTTGCCGCTATGTCTAATATTATTACAGTTTCAGAATGTCAAAAACAACGCTCTCGCATGCCTTCCTACTTTATCAGCTATGGCTGTGGAGATCAGAGGACGTGATTGGCGTGTCCTACGTGAACACAGAGATTTCATAGGAGACAGACAGTACTCATGACGTCTCGTCCACTTTTATGTTTAGGTATTACTGGCTTCCATATTTGATAACCCGAGTACGCAGTATCATTTTTGAGACCAGTTTTTCCAGTGGACTCAGGCACGGTTCCTGAGCGCGGAACTCTTTTGTTCACACTATTTCAAATTAACAGTCTTTGGGGTCTCGAAAGCAATCCCAGGACGCAAATCTGAAAATGCCCAGAGGGTGTTCCTGTCTTTAACCACACTTACAGTTTCAATGTCTGTTTCCAACCACATTACTTACTCTAACAACAAGCATGCGGTCTCACTACTGTCTGTCCTCAATTACATTTACTACCTCAGACACTCTATGTCTCCAGCCACACTGTCACCGTCTTTATCTGGCTATGCTGTCTCACTCTCTGTCTCTAGTCATGCTGTCTTGCTCTTTCTGTCTGACTGCCGCTCTGCGTCCTCTGTTCCCCAACGCAGAGGCTCAGGCAGAAGGACGCTGCTGTTGCTGGCTGAGTGAGTTTTCTGATTTATGCTGGGAGACTGCTTCTGGCACCAGGGCACCTTGAGGGAAATTATAAAGATCCCGATATACAAGGGCTCCAATGCAGGGGATGATACAGTTACTGAACTTCCTATAATGTTCGCACACACACACACACACACACACACACACACACACACACACACACACACATTCTTGGATACACAGAGCTGTGATTGCGGTTCAGAACTGTTCCACGGCTTAAAGGTTAATGTCTACACTGCAGATGGGTGAACGCTCTGGCCTGGTTCCACACTCAGAGCTCCGTTCTGTCAGAACAGCAATCTGCTCTTCTGTTGCTTACTGAGCCACTCCTACATATCTATAACTGACCAGGACAAAATCTGAGATAAAGTGACCCAATAAGCTATGTGTAAAAATCCATATTAACAAAATATAATTATAAAATATGATAAAACTACAAAATATGTTAAAATAAATAAATAAATAAATAAATAGATAAACGGTCTATACGATCATCAATGAAATGCACAGTTTTCTGAGGGACGTTGTTTGGGATATTAAACAAAATGAGGTTGTGCTCCAGTGTTCTAAGTTCTATAGCTATTAAATATGATCTAGTTAATGTTTACAAACTCTGGGTATATATATATATATATATATATATAATATGTTGTATTCATATCCTGTGATTTTTCCTCTGCATGTCTTGGCATGTGCAGGTGAGAACGAATCCTCCCGTTGTGTTTCTTACATCATTATGGCCTGTCAGAGGAAGTGTATACGAGCAACTTTGTTTCCAGCCCCTGACTCCAACAGTGCATGAGTAGAGACAGCAACACACACAGACACAGCTGTCTAAGAAACTGGCTCTGTGCCAAATTTCTTTCTCTCTTCCTCCCAACACCCAGCAACCAAACCTGCATGCTCTCATGAGCACCCATTGATCCGCCCATTCATCCTTCCATCCATCTATCATTCCACTTGCCGATGTTCGCACGGGAGGAGCAGACGCTAATCTTCATATTCTTTGTAAAGCTCTTTCTAACAGGCTGCGCATTGGATTGCTAACTTTTTCTTTTAGGCGAAGACAGCCTGATTGTAGGAGGTGACGCACATGTGCATGGGAAAAGTTCAAATAATAATAAAAACCATGGAATCTCTGCTGCTCATTCTGTATATTTACGTAAGTATATTCTGGCCTAGCAGAGGCTTGGCTTTGGCTTAAATGCTAAACGCAGTACAGTTTAATATTGGATGGAGATAGACGCACATCTGTATGTCTTTCTCTCTTTCTCTCTCTCTCTCGCCCTCTTTCTCTGTATTGCACACGGGATTTGTGAGCATGCCTAAGAGGCTGCAGACTGGGTCTGAATGACTGACATGGACCTCGGAGTGTTAGCATACATCCATATCCTCAGCCTCCCCTTCCCCAGCAGAGGATCCCTTCATACACAGCGTCTTTGTTTGGGTCCTTTGTTCCTGACAAGGATTTCTGAAGACGAAGCGGTCACACAAACTGCTGAGAGCGATGCTGCATTTAAAAGGGAACAAAGCAGATTGCTCTCTGATACATAAAATAACTCTACTATATTGTATGAGCAAAGCCACTGAGACTATAAGCAGTGCACTGACAAGTTCGCCGGCGATGACCTTGATGCGCTCATTAAGTAAAGATTTTCCATCGTGTCAAAAAACTTGGCTTACGGCATTAATCAGTCAATTAATAATTACATTAGGTATATTTCATTAGGTGCTCACAAGAGAGTAAACTGTAAATTCTATATGGCAAATAACAAACGCTGATTGGTTAGCAATATCTCTGCAAAAACAATAGTTTTTTGGGGGGACGTAATTTATTTAAATTACTCCAGCAGTATGAGCATTAGTTCTAATTAAAGACAGTGTGACTTTTTTGTGAGAAAAAAGAAAAACACACCACCGCAGTTTTTTCCCCCTCTTCTGAAAAAGCCACAATTGATGACTAATTCCGAGCTTGGGAACACACTGCATGCATGATGAATCAACAGAGGACAAAGAAAGAAGGGAAGCGGTGGCTTTCTGTCAGCAAAAGAGATCATTCTTTTTCTGCACTGCAAACGCACAATCAATTCATTATGAGCGTGCTTGCTTTTGTAAAGCTGGGATTTATACTAGCATGCCCTGATTCAGTTCGGGTCCAGAGGAGTGTCTGATTTTACTGAAACGGAGCATCAGAACAGACCACATAATAATCAGATCGAAAGAGCAAGTCATGTAAGGAAAAAGAAAGATCGATGTGATTCAAAAACAAAACTCTTGCAATGCTGACGATAGATACAGATAGTGGATTGTGGATGTAACTTTGTAGACTGACTGAACTGAAGCCCCTGGGGAAACATCTTTAAATGTGGACCGGTTCTCTGGATCTAGAGGTGGATTTGGTAGCATTGGCTATTGCAGAGGGAGAGAAGCAGCGCAGAGGAGTGTTAACCTCAGCAAGCCTGCGGGTTCATTAGAACATCCAACTGGGTACAAGAAGGCCCAGATCATCACTTGGCGTAACAGATGAAAGAGAAAGAGGAGAAGGTCATTTTCAGGTGGTCTTCGTCACGGTTAGATGAATAAGACATTGATTTATCAAACAAGGTAGAAAAAAATAAAGCAATGTGGAGTAAAGGTGGAGGGCGTGCTTATACATGGCATCGACAGGCTCTGAATCCTGTGCATTACTAAAGCCAATGGGATCAGTAGACCTTTTTAAAACCCTTATAAATCAGGCTGAAAAAAAAAACAACAACAACAGCAAGCATAGTGGCCTGTGATAAGCTCCGGACAGACAGCTTTACTGCAAGTGGACATCACAGCAAAACAGAGACATCTGTAATTGGATCAATGTCCGGTTTGAGGAATAAAAAGTCATCTTTTGAGTCGGCCATTGCTTAAGATGCCACCAGTGCCAAAACCCCCTTTACAGCCCAGGGTATCGAATTGGTATGCTTTAAACAGCTCAGGATGAGAGCGTTCTGCACCGGTGCTTTAGGTGGAGCGGAATCAAAGGAAGACCAACGTATCCATCTCGACTTCAGAGACGAGCGGCTGATCTTGTCAAAAGGGGCCTGTTACATGTGTGAAAGCTCAAGGCAGAGACACCCTACTCTAACATTTTTAAAGCTTCTTTTTAAAGACCTTCTCAGGTAATATCTCTTAGGAATGCCCAGCCAATAAAATTAAATGCCAAAGGGATAAGATTACCATGATACGATCTGAAAATGTGATGAATAGAGGAGTCGGATCAGATACACAGGGCTGTGCGCTCCCCAAATTTATTACAGATGTGTCTCTCGGAGATAGAGCTCCCTTCAAAAGGGCTTCAACACCGGCCTGTGCTTCCTCTCTGAGACAGGAAATGAGTGCTGGAGAGAGGAGGACACTATCACTAGATGCCAGTCAGCAGAGCTTTCTCAGTGTTAGCACTCCCATTTTAACAACACGTCGTGTTTACGGTGCTGCTGCAGTGGGTTAAAAAATACGGAATTTAGAATTTGAGCTAAAGTGATCATTTCATCCACATGCACAAACTCGCATGGCTGAAAGGGAGTTGATTATGTGAAGCCTCTAGACTCTTCTAGCTCGTGTACACTTTTTTGGCCACAATTTACAAAAAGATTGTAGAATGATGAAGATTGTAATCTGATTGGTTGTCTACACATTGATGCACTGGAGGACTGGCTTGTAAGACTAATAAACCCCTTATCATCTTTTACACTCCCAACCCTAAGGTGTGTTTCTGTGTATCCAACAACTACATCAAATATTCATTTATTTATCATCTATAAGGCTTTTCCTGTTCATGGTTGTGGGAGACTGCAGCCTATCCCAGGTGACTTTGGTCATAAGGCGTTGTACAGCCTGGGCAAGGTGATAATCCATCGCAGGGCATGTGGGCACACATTTCAAGAATTTCGGGAATGCTAATTAGGCTGATCTGCATGTCTTTGCACTGTGGGAGGAAACCGGAGTACCTGAAGGAAACCCCTTCAAGCATGGGGAGAACATGCAACTCCATGACCTGTTGTGGAAATTAAACCCTTGACACTGGAGGTGCGAGGCCACAGTGCTAACCACTACGACACCGTACCGCCGATGCTACATGAAATATCAGTAAGAAAATACTATATTATTAGAGTAAGGGGTGGGAGGCCGACACTGTCCACATGCATTGGAATTTACATGGCATGGCATGATGCTTTGATGTTTTTACCTTGCAATGAGTTTACCATATATGCCCCTTATTAGACCCATATCTCACTTGCTACAAAAATAATTATAGTATACTGGAATGCACTAAATGCAAATGGAAATAAGGCCAATATTGTTTTGAAAGAAAACGCTGCAATATACTGTATATATGCTGTATATAATGCTGTAAAAAAAAAGGTCTTTAAAAAACAAGAAACGTTTCTTAAATGACCTTAAATAAAGAAATCCTAGCTCACGTAGCTGCTACCTAATGTGTATTCATGTTTGCCAAGTACCCACTAATCTGACCCTGGCACCTTTGTCACTTGTCCTATGGTAAAAACGACCCGCTGGCCTTTTAACACTCGCGGCATGCTGCAGAGGTTCTGGTTAATTGCTGAGAATACAAAGGGCTGCAGACCTGCCCACTCGTTCATCAAGAACTGAGGTGACTTTAGTGCTGTTTAGAGTCTGTCTGCCTCGGACTGCTACTACACCAAGACACACACTCATGATATAAGAAGGTTGTTTTTGTCTTATTTGACCCTAGAGGGTATTAAGTGTTCGTGGCCATTTTTTTATGATTGGTGATGTAGTTTGAGCTTTAGTACATTTATTGGATAAACACAGACAAATCATAAATATAAAAGGGAAACATAACCTGTGTTTAAGACTCACTGAAAAGCGGCACCGAATCTAGGACTCCTCCCCAGAGCAGCTAAACAACAGTAGATGCTTCAGAGGGCGCTACACACATTTAGACTTCAGATGACTAAATTTGCAAAGTAACACAATGTTCACACATTCTACACCCACACTCACAAAACCAGCGTCTCAGTCTCCCTAGTCAGACAAATGCGTCTGTCAAACTGAGGCCTGGCTGACATTTCATTCTTGTTGGGTAAGCAGAATTTATGGCTCTACTGCAAACAGGGCTTATGATCCCGACACCAGAAGGCTCAGTGCCTGTACGACTAGCAGTACTAAGCAGAGTAGCACAGACCTTGGAGCAAAGCCCAGAACAAAGCTCCACATCTCACCTCCATCCTCCCATCCACTGCGCATCTCCAATTCTAACAGCCAGCAGCAGACTGTAGGAGCAGGCCATGTTCATGCTCAGAACGATAAGGTGGGACGGAATCTATTTGGCCAGCACAGCTCTATAACCTTGTCTGCTGTGTGATCCAGGGTCTTACAAAAAAAAAAGCAAAAAAAAAAAAAAGGCTTAGTAAAAGCAAAAAAAAAAAAAAAAAAACACTATAAAACACTGTTTACACAGAAGCCACTTTTTATTTTCTGCCAAATAACTCTTCATGGTTGCCAGTTCCTACCTGCTGTTTGGTTCATATCTAGCATAAAGCTCCAACCAATCCAAAACTACTCACTTTGTCAATTTGTGGATGATGAATATTTCCAAGCACTGCTATAAACTTACAGGGAATCACTCAGATATATATATATATATATTTTTTACAGATCCTTTCCCTGTTTTACAGTACTTCACATTGATCCTATATCCTATAGCATCCCGCTAAAGATTTCACTTTCTCAAAACAGTTTAAGTCCTTCCCTTGCTACAAAAAAAAAAAAAAAACTATTTAAAAATAATATTATTCCCAGAACATGAATGAGTTCTACCTGTTAGAGCCGTAATCCAAAGCTACACAGTTTAATGACTTGGTATTTTGACCATGCTAATGCTAATCGATTCACTGTTGTCTTTGTGAAAGTCCTGTCTCTGTGGGTTTCTTTTGGCGAGGTGTCAAGTCCGTGGCAGCTCGGTGCCGAAGGTGTTCAGAGAGTTTTATATTACACAAAGCCAGTCGTTTGCCGCTGGGCCTTTGCTTCCCCACACACCTAAATATGTGTCAGAGGCCCAGTAGCCTTTCATGTCTAATACAGTGATATTAGCCTCAAAGGGAAGCTAAACTTTCCCAGCATTTTTCAAACACGTGAGAAGGAAAAGTTGCTCTGAAGTTGTGTGCTTTCATTCATGCAACCTTAACAGGCATCCATTGTTTTTTGTTTTTTTAAATAATTCTTAAATCTGCTTTTGATTTAACTTTAGATTTTCAAAGTCATAAAAAATCTATTAGGATGTATACCGAACTGATACACAGCACAAAAGAACACTGGATCACGACTGTAACCAACAGGCCTGACAGGACATTAAAACTGTCCTACTGTCCATTCAACCTGAGCTTACTATAATATTTATGGTACATGCCCTTTACAGCTACCAAGGACACGGAGTAAACAAGCAACGCAGTTTATTGCATGTAACAATTCTTTAATTCCACATGTGAGTGATTTAATTTGCCCCACTTCCTAATGACTGTGTGCACATCTTCAAGGGATGTAATAGAGCCTCATTTATCATCCGCAGCTTGCTGGAATGCATGCTTTCCCTCGCCCTTTCTCTCTCTTTCTCCCCTAAGTAAAGACGCTGCTGGTCCCTCCCCATTCCTGCTGCTAAGCTCCTGGGGGAGACATAGAGCTGAGGAGGTGCTGGAGGAAGTGCTGCAGGAGCAGTGTGATGAATGCTAGAGAAGATAATATTATTGGCACAGCTGGCTAAGCTTGACAAGACATTTCTCACTCTGCCCAACCACGGTCACATCATTCGCTGCAATCCCCAATCCCCAACCCCCACCTCTTTTAAACTGTGTCTCCATTTTTTGGAGGGGGTGACAGAAGATTTGCACAGGACAAACTAGCTTGTCACTAACGGACAAGCCGGCCAGCTGTTAAGGTATCAAGAACATGACAGATTGCTATGTTTTACCTCCGATTAATTCACTTATTAGAGCTAACCCAAATCACACATCACTGTCATATCAGATGTCAGAGCTAGGAAAATGTGTCAGTTATGTGCGTTCTAGCCAGACCCCAACACAGACAGACTGGTAGACACACACACACACACACACACACACAGAAACAGGATATCATTTTAGTGCTAGTGTCAGTATAGTCCCCAGAAACCCCTTACAGGTGAATCCTCTATACAGACTGACGTCTGTTCTGCTCTAGAACAGAAATTTTAATCTATGTAGAACAGTAAGACAACGGAAAAGTGAAAATGGTGCGATGGCGAGAGAAGAAAAAGAAGGTCCGTTTATACCTTGCAATGACTTCTGGCATTAATGTATTCTAGTACTCTTGCGATAAATCTATAGCATTTCACCACATTAAAACTAGTTGTGACTAAAACAGGTGTAAGTACATACTGTACATTATATCTTGCACTGCAATCGGAATCTCATCCGATCCACCAGACCATCTCGAAGGTGAGTTCGGCAGGGTTACTTGCATGAGACTGTACAATGCCTTCTCTCATTACTAAGGATACATGAAGACATACAATTAAATGATTAAAAGAAAGCAGCAATGAACCTGCGGGGGAAAAAAAAAGAAAAGAAAAAAAATGACTGACAGACAACTTATCGCAACTGCTGTAAACACGGCTTGTCGTGTGCCTCCTAAAAGACAGCTGTTAAATACCGTGTATTTTTCAGCAATAAATAAGTACAAGACATACAATAAAATCATCTCAGGCTATCCTGCTTCTGACATTATGATAGCTGATTGATGGGCCACGCTCAACCTAGCAAGCAAGCAGGATTATTTGCAAGCCGTACAGGGTAAACTAATATTAATAACAGAAGAGTTATTGCACAGAAGATATTATGACATTATGGATACAAGCTGCATTTTATCATTGAATAAGCTGAGATTATGAGGCAGGAAATCTCTTAACATTAAAGTCATGGAAATGTGATTGAAAACCCATCTGTGGTAGATTTCTGTTAAATTGAACTAACTACAGCTTTGTGGCTGGACCCTACATCTCTATGACTCTTGGTCAGATTCGAAATATCCTGCAATACTAACTAGTACATAGACTAAACTAAAATCTCATCCTTTGACTCAAGATTCCTTAAGATTGTCACGTTAATAAACTCATAAACGCAGCCTTTTTTTTTATGATGGCCCTTTATTTAATAATTTTCTTAAAGGCAATAATAGACAGAAATCCTGTGCGTAAAAAATAAAATAATGACTCTATAATTTGCGCTGCTGTCGTCAATGACACATGCTAAACTCTGCATGTGAGCCCATTTTAACCTACACGGCATGAGACACAATGAGACTCGGTTTGGACGTCTGTTAATAGAGACGGTGTTGGATGTGTGTGACTGCATGGTTTTGTATGCAGTGGCCCCGCCACCCGCTGCCAGTCCTCCTAACTGCACAGCAATACAAATCTTTATTCGGTCTTGAGATGTTGACAGGTCAATTGAAGAGAATGAGTCTAGTTTATGATGCAGTTGTCAGAGGTGGTTAGGCCGGGAGTCTGTTTATCTGACTAGCTGAGATATTCCGACAATCTCTCTCACAAACCCCCAGCACCTCGAGGTTAATTACTTCACCAATTTGAGTAAATGGCATGCCATAGTCCCATCTGTCTCCATTAGTTCCCCACTATTTCTCAATTTACGAGGACGGGGGTCAAGGCGCCGGGTGCAGGAGGGATGTAATAAAGCATGGAATTTTTATGTTTACACAAATGCAGGAGCCAGGGCATAAATAACTGAAATGCATCCCTCAAATGGCAAGAGCGTTCATAATAACGCTGCTCTTTAAAAAGTCGTTTTTGAGCCATTCTCCACTGCCCATAGAGAATAAAAAACATGGTGCACTAAAAACTAACAAGCCAGAGAACGGTGGCAATAAATATAAAGCTCACGCTTCCCCTCTCTGCCCTGTGCTCACATACAAGGGCAGTGCAATTACAGGTCTCCGTCAGTGAAACCACAGCACCAGGCGTCCGCGGCTTCAGCGCCGCTATGTGTGACCAGAGCAGCTGTTAGAGTAAGATTCACTCTGTGTGCTTTAGTCACTGTACCTACTGCACAACTGGAGAACTTGGTCTAAAATGAAGCCGATGAAGAGTTACAGAAAGATTAACATCCACTATGACGGAAAAGCTTTGATCAAGAAGCTAAGTGTGTGTCCGTGAGTGGAGGACACAGCTGTCGGAGTGTCACACACCTGCCTGTAGCTGCAGTCCTTCTCCACTTGTGATTGGAGGGTCACAGGGAGGGACTGCTGGGGCAATTAATTTCATAGCAAGGTAAATCCAGTCTGTGGCTTGACTGCAGCCCCACCCCCCACCCCTTTCTCTCTTGTTATTAGTCTGGCTCTGCCTGCTTCTGCCTTTGTCCCAAAGGATCCATACATTCAGCTGTTAAAGATGACCTTGCCAAGTACACAAAACTGCTAACTTTCTATCTCCCGCACCATCACATTTTCTCTCTCTCTCGTCCTCTCTCTGCCATGCTCCCACAGCTACACTCTTCAAACCCACCTGAATAAAAGAGACACTTTTAACAGGGGGTTTTATTTATTCTAAAAAAAAAAAAATGCTATCAAGGAAAAGGCAGAAACAGTAGAAGTTAAGTTTCGCTCACATCCAACCACTTTTACTTCACATTTAGAGGTTGTTGCGGTTCTTCTCTACCGCCCTCACATTGACTCTAATCTCCTTCTCTCTTCATGCGTTAATGTGCGCGCGCGTGTCGGTGTGTGGGAGTGGCGAGCATGGGCTGGATGGGGCCTCGATGTGCAAACAACAAAGTCGCTGTCACTTAATCATAGTCTCTTTAAAGAGCATGAGAGCGATGCTGAGGTGAGACACTGACGCTTTTCCTTTTCAAGGACAATTGTTCTTTACACCCTCCATTAAAGACAAACTTCGCTTCTGACGTAAACAACGCACCATGGGGGAAACACGAAAGTAGTCGGTTCGCTTCGGTTTTTAAAACAACTTTGGTTTTAAACTCTTTGGTTTGTGAATTATGAATCTAAATCTAGACAGAGGCTGCGAAGCATTTCCACACAGTCTGCACTTTTTCTCCCCCCTCGAACGTACTTTGACGCGTTTGTAACTTGAAAGGACACACTTCACCAAGAGACAGATTCAGAGGAAACGCATGAAAATGAGAAAGACTCAAAGTCGCACAAGCGCTGTGGAACGAATCCTCCCACGAACCCCAGTGTAAAAGGAACACTTCAGCTAAAGAGAGTATGGGAAATTACTATTTGTTTTCAATTTGAGATCATCCAGATTACTCTACAGGATAGAGGGCCCTGATTATTAATGTGGACGAGCTAACAACACTTCCTCAATGGAGCAGACAGCCCATTAGTCTCCCCTGACAAGCCCCCCAGCCCGCCACAGCCTGCAAAAGTAATGAATTTGGGACGAAGATAAGAAAATAAAATCATACTTAATTTCTCAGCCTGCCTTTGTGTAAACTAATATTTTTCCACCCTACTGGTTTTGATGTACTTGTGGTACTGCGGTTGCCAAGCTGAAGTCCCATGAAGGATGATGGCAAACACTCTTGGAATAAAAAGAGCTGAAATATGACTATCAAGCCCGCTGACGTTTAGCTCTCTTCCATGTCAAACAATGGAGACAGACTGGAGATCTCGTCCCATACTCCAGTGAACACAGCCATAAATAACACGCTAGTTTAGCTCTAGCATGGCTGCTAGCTTAACTGCACACGGATTGCATGTAAACAGGGGCTTAATAGATACAACTCATAACTCACAGAATTGTTGTTTACTTGTTTTACAGAACGCCTTTGAAGTAAATGGGAAGGGGGGGAAAAAAAAAAGCCTGGATTTCAGTTAACGGTAAACAAGATGTAGTTACCCAGAGCAGCTGCAATTTGCAGAAACTGTGACTACCTGGACAAGATCAAACTGCATTAATGAGGACTCTGTGTGCAAATACTCCCAGTGCTCCTTCTTCCGCTTTCTCTCTTTTAGTCTCGTTCACACACACACACAAACACACAAGCACACAAACACATACACACACACACACACACACACACACAATTAATACCACCAGGCAGAAGAGAAACCACTATCTAGCACAGCTTAATTTAAAAACAAGTTAAGTGAGCAGCCTGGGGATTGGTGTTTTGGTATTGAAAAATCATATAGTTGTAGGTAATGGACTGTTTGCATTCAGGGGCAGGAAGGCAATTACTTAGCGACTCATTAAGGTGGCAAATTTGTTAATGCACCGCTAAACACGCTCTAACCAACTGCCGATTTATGTTAATCTCACTACAGCTGTTTCTTCAGCAGCAGAAATGGGCTTGTCCATGGCGAACCACGGATTTTATGCACACAACGCAGACCAGATCGTGAATTTTGCATGGATGAGCGGTGTGAAGAATTCACCCAGGGAAAATCTGAATATAAAAAGTGTGTGTGTTTGTGAATTGTATGTGTGTGTGTGAATGCTGTGCATGTTTCCACCCTCACACCACTACTGTAGCCGTGCTCAGTGCCAGGCTGAGCAGACCTTTGTGCCCTAACCCAATGGGGCTGAAATCTACCATTCCGTGTTGCGACATCTTTGAAGGTTACACCTAAAGCACTAATCTTTCATAAGTTGGAGCATTAATGTGTGGTGTCAGAGACGGAGAAAGCATAACCTTGATCTCGACCTAACACTGAGGCTAAAAAAAAAAAGTCTTACACAGTCTCACTTTCAACCCCTCAATCCTTTTGATTCAGTGAGCACACTTAGCAACTGGCACTAAGAAATACTAATAAATGTCTCTGACTCATAAGTCTTAGCTTCAGACGCTCCACCCAAAACCCATAAAGCATCAGATACTTACTACATGTTGTTGTTTTGCTGTTCCTGTCAGGAGGTTGCCATCTGAACCGCACAGGTTTTACGTTGGATGGCCTTCCTGATGCAGCCCGCCCATTTTATCTGGGCATCGCTGCATCCAGTGGCTGGGGTTTGGGCATCGGGTCGGAATCAAACCTTCCGCATGGCAGGCAAGACACAAACCACTGAGCAACCAATGCTCTGATACTTATTATATACTCTTCTCAAACTCGGTGAGCTTGTTGGACCAAACGGTGGACTTACAGCAGTTTTGGAATGCTATGCTAAAAACTGTAATGTAATTTGTGATTGGTCAGTTGTAATGACAATCACACCACCTTTTTGTGTAATAGTAGCTCTTCTGTGTGTTTAGTGGTCAGTAAATAGGCTTGTGAGTGTAGGGATACATCAACGAAATGCAAAGGCTTGCTGCTGTCTCCAATCTCCACGGCTTATTTTCTTTTGTATCCACCATTATGTGGTGCTGAGTATTTTACACTACACCGAGCATGCCTAGATCCACCCACTGAGAGATTCCCCACTGTCTGTCTGTTCTTTTCTATCTCTGTGAACGTATGCGTGTGGATTTTATAGTGAATGCGGGCAGACGTAGGGGAGAGGCATCTGAACGGAGGATCATCTGGAAGAAAGCGGTGCGGGGGCTCTGGAGAGGCGGCAAGGGTCTCATGGCACATTGGAAACGGCTCCATGCTCATGTCTCAATTAGCAAATAATTAATGGCTGTGTCGAAGCAAATTGCTGGGCTCTACAGCTGCACTGATTATTAACTTTCACCAAATGAGTGTGCACTGAAGAGTACAACAAACAAACCTCCAAAAAAAGGGAAAGTTTTCTCACTCGTCACACATCCTCCACAGGGCTCGGAGTAATATTGTTTATACTCGCTGGATAGAACAGATATGCAAATAAAACAGGTATGAATTAAAAGAGTAAAATGTAATGTAAGTGCATGAGAATGTTATTTATTATTTGCTATTACTTGAACGCGGTAGGGCTGCTTGGGTTTCATGAATTTACAGTACAGTTCCCCCCCCAAAGTCTGGTACTGGGTTATGAGATATAAAAGCCATACAGCAGGGGGAGATACCACAGAGGGGTTTGTGTGGTGGGGGAAGACGGAATGGGAAAAGAAGGGGTTGCGGGAAGAGATAGGAGGAGAAGGAGGAGGACTAGGCACCAAAACAACTACGGAAATAAGGAAAGGAATAACGGTAACAATCTGATCAATCCTCTCTGCTCGCTGGCTTTACCATCACGTTTAATGGCATCTTAATGTAAATTCAGCAATGAAATAAAAAAGGCTGATATGGGCCACACTTGCTTGGGGAGCTAGTTAAATGATTCAAGGGGAAACTACGGCTTTCATTTAAGTTTGTGCCCTCCGGTCTGTTTATACTGGTCGATACACTTGTCTGAAGAATATAATGGATTAGCACATCATTCAACAAAGCAGCGATGAGGCAGACTGGGGGCAATGGTGAGAAAAAAAGTAAATTACAGTTAGCAGGCAAGGTACACCAACCAAACATCATATCAGATCACAACCCCTCTCCTGCACCCCGGCCAACAACACAACAACCGGGACGGATAGGGAAAACAGAAGAGAGAAAGAGCACTCTTGTAGCAATGGAATAAAACAATTTAGCATAATAAAAACCATGACCATATCTCTCATTCCTGTATTGTCTATTATATCAGAGATGGAAATGAAAATACTGTGTATACCCGAACATCTCTCTCTCTGCTCCCACCTTTGGAAGAAATCACAAGATATATAAATTCTAGCTCTACCACACACTGGTTTTTACTTGAAATAGACAGAGGTATTGGTTTCTCTTATGTGGTGTTCAAATCTATTCTCAATTACCCGACTGTGCGGCATGAGGACAGAGGCAATGTAAATGAGTCCTCCATCTTATCTTAGCAGTGAGCTGGGCTTTCCTGCAGGAAACAAATGAGAAACATGGCTAAGGGTCCTGGAATCTCTCTCTCTCTCTCTCTACTTCTTTCTCCCTCTGTTCCATTAAAAGTGTATCGATCGGCACGCCTGCTGCTCTCTCCTCTAAAATGCCATGATAATCAGAGAACTTAATACAGCCATTCATTTTCATGGGGAGAAAAGCCAGGGCGCTCCTCTAGTCAGGGTCTCATGAGGCAACGGAAGTATGAGATCATGGGCAGAAATTAAACATTAAGATATATTTTTTTAATAGCATGAGTAAGTGATATAGTGGATGATCTGCAAAATCCTCCAATATTAAAGTTCCTTGAGACTACTGTACGATTGTCAGTGGAACTCATCAGGGAAACCACATCTATGCATTATGTTACACTCTTTCGACCAACGCCACTCGATGCTACTGTAGGTGTCGAGTTCATTACATTAATAAAGTCTTGACTTAAGGCTTGCACATTACAGTTTGTTTAAAATGACAAGACATAAATATTTGTGAGACCAAATATCTGACTATTCTATGATTAACAGTCATTTATTAGTTATTTATAATTTATTGCCCCTGCAGTGATTAATGTTGCCAGCTTACAGCTCCTGGGTCCCTGGTTTGATCCAGGATACTGTCTGTGCAAATATACCTGTTTCCTTTGGGTTTTCGTGTTTCCTCCTGTCTTCCAAAAAGATATCAATAGATTAAGTGACTAAGCTAAATTGCCTCTGTGTGTGTGTGAGTGAGTGAGTGAGTGAAAGTGGGTATCTATAGTGCTCTGTGACACACAGCCTCCATTCCAAGGTCTCTTGCCCAGTGTTCCTGAGATGACCAGGCCAAAGCTGGCTAAGGAAGATTCAAATTATTTTTTTTTTCAATTTTATTTGTATAACACTTTTCACAGTGGTCCATGTTGCAAAGCAGCAAAAATTACAGAATCAAAAGAAAATTATGGAAATGTATATGAAATGTGTGAGAGAAAAATGTCTGAATTAAAATGATCAGATTGTTTGATAAATTGTCATTCAGATTGATGAATGAATGAATAAACAAATTCATTATTTGTAATGGTTTGATCGGCATTACAATTTTTATTTTGACAAATTAATAGTCATATTAATCAAGTCATGTTTAATTAAACTGATGTTTGCTAAATTTTTTGCACATACTGTATAACGCTCTATTGACAACTCTGATTAATTAGCTATATTTTAAGGCCCTTAATTGCACTATTAGTCACAATAATGTTTATATTCTATTCAAGATTGTGTGAAAGTCTTGAGCCACCCGAATCTCTTCAGATTTCGCTTTCAAAGAGCCAGGCTTTCTTGTATTTTTAATGTAGTCTTGAGGAATAGTTTTCTGGCTTCCTGAAGGACTTTTTGTCTCTCATTTTTGGCAAATGTTTGGCCTTCGTTTGCAATCCAGTCCCTGTACCTGATCATTTTCAGGGGAATGTTTTTTTTTTGTTTTTTTATTAAACTTCACAGGAGCCTAGGAATCATTCCAGCATAAAAACATCTAACTGAAGGCATAAACCAGTAGGAACCAGGTGCAGATGATGACAGATGTTCAGGCCAGTGATGAGTATACTGGATATGCTGAATGCTGAGTGGTTGGAACAGACGAGAGGGGAAATGAGGTCGCTGCTAAGGTTGTTAAATAAACTTAAATACATAAAATGATATATTTAGGCACTTTACAGCCTGTCACAATTTGTTCACATTTTTTGAATTTGCTCAAAACTCAAAACTTTTGCACAGTACTGTACATTAGTGCATTTTTTTTTTTATCAGGTCCATAATAGTGACTTATATACTTTTGGATATTTGTTAGAGCAGCCTATTTTGTTCTGATACTAAGCAGAAAAGATGCTGCAGGTGGATTTCACAGCTGTATAATTTATCCCAGGGATTTTATTTAGTGCAACCAGAAAGAAGTTATTAAAATCTACCCAGAGCGCTTAATACAAACTCAAAAAAGGTAGAGTTATACCCTACTCATATCCTGCATTCTGAACATCACTGATAAACACCATTATAGACACGCATTTGATATTCTGCATTTCAGTGTTTCTGCAAACCAATCTAAACGGCAAGGGACAAAGATGGCCCGCCTCAGGCTAAATGACTTTTTAGTGACAGCATCATCAAAACACCCTCTTTTTTTTTTTTTTACCCCACTGAAGTAAGATATTCAGGCGTGTAGTGGCAGACTGATTGATCTGTGGCCTTGCATGATATAAACAAATCTACCCAAATGCGTTCATAATTTAAAACCTGTGGCCTTAAGAGGAGCCACGTCACTCTGGCATGTGTAGAGCAAAAATGACGCTTGTAGTGACTAAAAAACAATATCCTAATTTCTCCTGAGTATTTCACTAATAGCTGTTGACAATCAGGCTTCATAAAAATTTCATTACCTGTCCACGACGCACCTGTACAAAGAGCAATTAAGGAACATGCGTAATTAAACTAGAAGTATCATAACCTTAGAGCTTCGATTATTACCTGATTAAAATATGTATTATAATTATTTAAAAAGTAAAAACATTCAGAAAGCAAAGTCCATTTTATTTTAAATTGCTTATGCACCTACCACTTTGTGTGACACAAGGGAAGACAGATTGTCTTTTAAGTCTGGTTCTTAATGTTTCTTCATCACATTGTCTCAGGGAGGTTTAGCCTGGCACTTTCACACCTGCCATGTTTATTCGGGTTGTAAATCTATACTCAAACTTCTGTAAACCTGCTGCTGTTGGCTGCAGTAATTGCTGTGCAAAATCTTGAGCCACGCCTCATTTCTTTGTTTTAAATTAAATGATGTAAATTAAATAAAAGAAACGGGGACAAATGTTTTATTGCGACAGGCTGCAAAGTGCCTCTTTATGTTTGACCCGGCATTGCGTTTTTAAGTCATAACCAGTTTAAGACTTAAGTCCCCAATCCTTTTACTTATTTTCCTAAAAAAAGACCCAATCTACACCCTAAGCCAGGATGCTACCAAAGTGATTGTCCTTCCCTCTCCTGGGACGCGCTCTGTGCTAAAAAGCTTGAATTCATTAAATGTCTAATGCATTGTCAAATAGATCTTCAATCGCCCATTACAGGGTCTTTATCCTCCATGCCAAATCATGGTATAGGATGAGGAGGAACTTAATTCCCCACACACTGTTATGCAAAGACTCAAATGAAAACGTTGGTAACTTTTGCATGTACAGACCTGCAGGCTTGTTAACAGGTGCATATTTCATGTAGGACTATAAAGTAAAAGAAGTTGTTCTATACCTGTTATTGGAGCTGTGGGTTAAAAAGTGTAACAGGAGCAGAACACTGTATACATTCGCTCTGGTTACTAAAACTGACACCGGCTGCCAATTAAATCTCTAAATATAATCTGTGTATTATGGACCTAAACATTTTATAGGAAAAATAAACCTAAAAAAAACATCTGTATTACAAAATCTGTCCTCTTCTTGTGGCTAAAAGAAAATAAAAGTCTTAGCATTGGGCTGGGCTGACATTGGCAGGCAGCTGCTCAGGCTTCCCAAAATGACAGCCATTTGCACTTAAATGAGAGGATTTGTGCTGGGGCGAGCCATTACCAATACGCCATATGTGAAACCGTGTCTTTATCCCACATTATTGAGGAGGGAATGAGATCTCCTTATACCACGTTTTCTGTTTCTCTCTTCCTCTCCGTCTCGTTCAGTCGATTCAAATGGGATTCCCTCTCCTTCATCGCGACAACGGCTGACACGCAAGTGCTCGAGTTTAAAACTGAGCCGGAACTTTAGCATACACGTTTCTCATACCCATATTGTACCTGCTCGAGTCGAATTTGCTGCCCTAATGATCGTCAAAGCTGAACTAATACTCGCTATCACTCATACGCTCGTCATTATCCCGCAAACTGTTTCTCACTTGTTATGAGGCAAATGACGAGATTCCTTTTCCCATTCACGTGTCGCGTCTGATGGATGTTAAGGGATTAGAAAGTGTCTCTGGCCCAGCAGCAGATACCAAGCCTGACATTCTTCTTTCTGAATGCAGTCCTATCAGAACAGAGCCAAAAGGATGAAGAACAGATATTAGACGTGCCCCAAAAACAGAGATGCGACTCGGAGGCGGAACGAGGGAGCGCGCTCATCCTTCATTGCCGTCCCTGATGCTCCTCGTCTGTTTATTTTACTCTTTTATCAGTTTCAAGGTGCGCCGCCGCGCTTCTTTCTCCATCCACTCCCAACTTGAAGTATTGATTCATTACTAATTATCCATCATACAGGCCAGAGTGCGCCGTGCATCATTGCAGGTGCTCCTCATGATAATGGATGGATGAAGTTATCATGCTTGTACACAAAGTGGCAGTGACATTTGGAAAATCCTCCAAGCAAATTCTTTCTCTTATCTGCTCATAGTTGCGGTACAGGGATGTCTGCTCACAGCACCCTCATTAAGTAACCGTAATTAAGTCTCATTTGTAAAAGCTCATGTACATAAATACAGACAAATGTATTAGTCATATTAATGGAATGGAAACAAGATGTGCATTTGGAGCAACTAAAAGTATCCTACTAACAGCATCCAAGCTGTTTTTTAATACTTCTATGGAACTGGAGCAACTAATCGAAGGCAATTTTACAGATGATAAGATTTGTTCTGTGAAACCGTTTTATTTTGCAAATTATACTACACGTGAAAATTTCATAATCATCATACAGCTAAAACAAGGCGGTCTAACATTTAAAAAAAATCTTTCTTTTATAACCTTCTATCCATATATCATTGTCCTTCTTCCCTTTCTCGCTGCTTCCTAACTGTCAGTAATGCGCTTATTTTTTTTTTCCTAGGTGAGGAAATGGTAGAAGGCGTTACATATGGTGTCCACGTCTGTGCTCCTCTTTTAGTGAGGGTCAAGTCTCATCTATTATTCTCCATGGCAAGAGTCACAAGGCCTCATTGGGCTTTTTATACCCTTATATGATGGGTTTCCTGCTTCAACCTTTAATACACAGAGCGATTACAAACACATTTCGCAGCATCTAACAGGATCTGCCATGGTAAAGTCACGCTGACTCGCTTTTAAAAAAAAATAATAAGTGGGGAGCGCGGATCTTTAGGATAGCTTTTACCTGGATAAACTTATTTATTAAATTCTTATTAGTACAGTTTGATTTTCCTTTAACATATAAATTAAGCTCCTTTTTGAATATATGAAATCATACATGCACTGCAAGCTGTTTCACAGTATTTGGATGCACAGCACATTTCTGTTTCTCAGCTGGCACGTGGTGTAGTGTGTGCTGAACTTTTCACTGTGGCAGGCATTCTGTACGGTCAATAGCATGTACTGTAATGTGCCAGAGAGATGTTGAGTTAACATAGCTCACCTTTAACATGACACACCTGTGAGCAGACGCTGTGTCCCGCCAGTGCGGTGAAATACGAGCGCTCTCTTGGCCACCGCTCACCTATCCATCTGTTCCTAGCACTCTTTCTTGCTCTCCCTCACTCCAAAGAAAAAAAGATTCATCCATTTCCAGCAGCACAAAACTCTAATCTCTTTACAAGTCCAAAATTCCAATATAAAATTAAAAACACTGCTCTAAGAAACGGACACCAATGGCCCATTTCACCACAATTCCTGTACATTATACTGTGAATTATTGTACGTTTATGTTAAATTACTTTCATGTACTGAGAGTAGTTCCTTTCTTTGCCTTAATATAAAGAATATTTTAACTTCTCTGATTGACTTGTCAAAGGTATTAAATCTTACTAATCTTCCTATGCATGAAAAGTGTGAAATATATATCTAACTTTTTTTAAATGAATCCTTATCCACCGTTGATCACAAAATCATATTTGTCATATTTCCTATTCCAGATTCCTCCATTTCAGATCACCGTTCCGATCAAAGGAAGGTTTAAAAAAAAAAAAAAAAAAAACCTGTGTCAGCAGGCTGGAGATGTGATCAGACAGATCCGGCATCAGATATTAATAAGTGGCAGCAGACATCTAAAATGAGAGGGACCGTATCAGACATGAGCTGGAGGACAGGGAGAAATCTGGCCACTGTGCTTATCAAAGAGCCATTTAGATATGGGTGATAGGAGTGAAGCTAACACACAGCCAGCTCCACACAGCTCCACACAGGTGACTGCAAACCGATCCAATCCAACTGATTAGATACGGCTAAGTCTAGATATAGCTGCAATGCCTGCCTAAATACAAATTTGAGGAGATTTTTTTTTTGTTGAATTATACAGTATATTAATGACAGCAACAGGATAAATTATTTACTCATAAGCATTACGTGTCTATTAAGTATTTCTGACACAGGTGAAAAAAAATCAATCTGTTAAGCAATGGATTTTGTATAAAAGCCAAAAGCAGACAATTATCTCAAAAGTTCGGCGACCTTGACGATGTACTGCCAACCCATCTGCTCACGAGTTTCATCAGTCGCCTTGTTTCTCCCAAGCGGCTTGCCTTTCTTCCATTCTTCTCAATCTATCTGTCTCTCCTCTTCTACTCTTTTGAGACACAAGGCTGACCTTGAATCAGCGTCTCCATGTCCATATTATAGAATTATCTGAAAAATATCTGAAAAGCAGAAGCTGATC
This sequence comes from Clarias gariepinus, assembly GCF_024256425.1. Taxonomy (NCBI): domain Eukaryota; kingdom Metazoa; phylum Chordata; class Actinopteri; order Siluriformes; family Clariidae; genus Clarias; species Clarias gariepinus. Next base: position 15,487,231 of record NC_071112.1, read on the forward strand.
TCGATTCCGAGCGTTTCATGTGAGAAGGTTAATAAACATCACCTCCGTATCTTCACTCCGAGTCGTTTAAGCATGACGACGGAACCGTCTAGACTTAACACAATAACCGTGGCAGGCTCTCCATCGTGCTGCTGTCCTGCCTCTAATTTACATTCAACCAATTATTAACAGCCCTTGTTGACTTTGAGATTCTCGCTGATTCTTTTTTGTATTGTTTTATGTTTTTTTATTTTGGCACGATAACGAAATGAAGAAGATGGGAACTTGGGCTTCCAAAAGAAAGCTGCCCTGCGAAACCTTGACATGCACAAAGACTGGCGCGCAGACAGGCCCGCAATGCCAGGAACGATAAGGTCACCCGGGGGATTGCCGAGATTATCTCTGTCAAGCACTTGGACACAGCACAGTCAAATGATGCATCATGCAGCCATTTTGAGGGGGAAAAAAATCAATTTCTTCGCCAGATCGCTATTTGCTTTTAAAAGTGCCCTTGTAGTCTTCGGGTTGGAGCATTTATCAATTTAAATGTTGTGAACTGATAATGTTTTTAGCCATGCGCCTTGTCAAGACAGTGGCTGGTCAAGGCTGAGAAACCGTTCGCTCTTTTTCTCTCCTGCTCCTCTCTACTAGATACAGAATCTGCACTTATTGCTGGAGAAATAGCAGGAAAAAAACCCAACAGATTTCACCAGGCTTGATTAGTGAGCGCTAACGACAACTTTAATCACAACAACAGCATTTGTGTAAGGCACACAGTGTGTTTTTCCTCCTTCAGAGCTTATGACTGCTATGTTGTACTCTCTTCCTGGAAATTAAATCCTGTATTCCTACATTAAAAGTAATGACCTATAAATCATATATCTAACAGATTTATGCCTTTTAACCCTCCAGCATTGTGGAGGGTTTTTCACTGTCAGCAATAATTATTAATGTCAGTGTCAGTAACAGATGACATTTTGGTGTAACCGAGGTTTTTGTTACAGCTTTAGCTGAAATGTAAAATGAAAATGAATCATGATTTGGAAAAAAAAATCAACAAAGCTTTCAATTTCATATTGCTCTAAATCCAATAACAGATCCCTATGGCAGTATTACACTCATTAAAACGCCCGCATGATTCAAACAGCTATCAAACGGCATGTGAATTTACCCTCCTCTATCACAGCTACGCTCTTCTCTCTCTCTGTTCTACAGCACACCTGTTATGTTACGCATTTCTCTTTTGTCATAGATGCTTAATTCTGTTCTCAAGCTCATGTGCAAGGAAATGGGCTGTCGGCCCAGCGTGCATGTGTGTGTGTGTGTGTGTGTGTTGTATGGTGAAGCAAGCAGAAATTCAAGGTGGCTCAATTAAACATGACCCCTCTCTGCCCTGCTTCCCTGCACAATTCCACAAATCTGCATGTGAATACTGACCCTCAGCTGCCACAGTGTCATAAATAAAAGAGTACTTATTATCCATTTAGTACTGTTCTGCTATTCTGCCTTGATGAGCTGTTAAAATAGCCAGCAGGAATATCCCAGAGAGCTTTGAAATGGTTCAGGTGTGTAAAAAAAAAAAAAAAAAAAAAAACATGAACGAGAACAAAACAAAAAAAGACAACAAAAAAACCCACATAAAACAAAAACAAAACAAATTTTCCTATCATAATGGAGTGTAGATAAATCTTACATGCATAAACAGACTGTCAGCTAAATGTAAAACGTGTTTATGACAAATCTTACATTTTCACCCGCATATGCATACTGAAGGAGAATACTGGGAATATTTTAACTTGTAATATTTCACTCAATTGATTAATGTGCTGCTTTTCAAACTTCCATCTTTGGATAGAACTTTTATCAATAAAAACAGATTCGCTTTAGAGCACACCGTTTTCACATTTGCTATCCATTTTGCTTTTTTTCATGGAAAGAAAATACAATTAACAAATACACAAACAACAAAATACCCACAACTGATTCAATTATTTGATTAGGGGCAAAAAGTGCTTTGCGAAATGGCTTGGTGTCAGACAGATAGCAGGAGAGGCTAATGCAGGAGGCAGAGCAGGGTGTAAAGTGTGCAAGAATGAGGGATGGGATAAAGGAGGATGCAGAGCTGATCTCCACACAAAGATGTGATCAGACATTCAGGCAGATGGTTATGCTAATATATTCAATATTCCTCCTCTCGGTGTAGGGGTTGAAGCGTGGGGGGCAGTCGGGGGCGGAGATGGGAGGGGAATAAAGAGGAGGGGCAGAGGTGGGTGTGGAATACGTAAGGGGGGGGGGTATTGGGGCTGGATGGATCTCAGGTAGCAAACCCTCCAGTATGTTTTATCTTAGTAGACTCCAAACCAGGCTTCCTCTTTTTTCCAAAATCGTGGTCCTCACTTGTGAAGGAGAGTCTCTGCCAATGCAGATAGGAGGGGCTGGCCGCGGGTGTTTCAAACCCATCGCCAGACACGACTGACAACTGAGAGAGCACAAATTCCTCTACCATATGGTGGATTACACATGGCCTTCACATGTTGCTGAGTGTACAGTGATGCTGTGCTTTCAGCTACACGCGAGGGGTTAAATCGAAAGCCTCCATGGCAGATGAGGACTCAGATGCTGTGTGTATTCCAGATGTATCAATTTCCTTGGATATCCAAGTCCATGCGAGTGCATATGCTGCACTGGCAGGGGTGCAGGCTGAATAATGGCTACCTTCCAAAAGCTAATATTCTTTTGGCTGGAATAATGCAATTATTATTTTCCTAGCCATCAGCCTTGGCACACAATGCCATCTGTTACACGAAACAAACATACACATCTCCATTTAGAAAACAGACAGCTGCCCAGTCGCAAGCTGTACCTCCACATTAGCCGTGCAGGGGGACTGCAGGGATTCCACCGACCCTGCACCAAGGTCATACGAACCCCTCATCCAGCCTGCGACCATGCACCATGCTTATTACTTTACAAACCACGTAAAGAAGGCCCGAGTGGCATGATTATATTCCTGCCACTCAATTTGTGCCGTGGGATGGCTTATTGAATGGCACCGCCGCGAATCTGGTGATTAATCTAGAAAGACGGCAACCCATCCATCACATATTAATTATTGGAAATGAACTAATCACCCTGCTCATAAGCCAAATAGTAGCAGAGGACAGAATAACTAAGACACGAGACGGATTTGGCAGCATATGCCTATTTACATGCAGAAGTGAAATGATCATGGCTATTAGCACAACAAAAATGGTTAAATGGCCATCTGGTGGAGTGAATAATAGGGGTAGAAATCGCCATGATTCACCTACTGTCAAACACGGGCCTCATTATCAGAGGAATCTGGAAGTGGAGTCACAAACAGCGGTGATAAGAGAGCAAGAACACATCCACTCCCTTCAGTTCGACCACGCTGTGTGCATTATCAAATAGCTAAGGGCATCTGCTGAGGTTGTACAGCATCACAATAGTGTCTGCAATACAAGAGAAGAAGCTTGTTCGTGCTGTAAAAACCTGTTAGGTGCTGCAGTCTGCACACATTAATGTAACACAAGGTGGTCAATAGCCACAGAGGGAAAAGCAATTTCACATCACTCTTTCATTCAGCTCGGGGGAGGTACACGGAAAAAAAAGGCGGGGAAAGACTGTGAAAATGTTCTCTAGGGTGCAAGGCCCCCCAAAAAAAGGAACGTCTCTTGAGAAAAGAGAGCGAGATCGAAATTTCACAGGCCCGTCTGTGAAGAACGTCTGTCCTTGCATCACATGGAAATGAATTTCATTCAGAAGGAATTTCTATTTTCCTTTTTAAAACACACACACACACACACACACACACACACACACACACACACACACACACACTTACACACTTGGCGGGTGACAACCTCTTCCAATTTAACGTTTTATTCTTTATCACACAACTGCAGTTATCCAAGGCTTTAAATCTCAGCAAGAAACTGTGAAGTTTATCAGATATAATTGTTGCACTACCCGGCACCACTGTCTCTTTGCCGCTGTAGACAGGAGAGGATACTTTATATCTACTATCAAAGACCCGAGGAAGGGTGCGATTGAGAGATTAGTACTCCTTACCTGCTGCTCGAAGCCTCGGTCTCTCACTACGAATAAAACTCGGATCTGAAAGTCTGAACACCCGTATGATTGAGCAGTGGTGCTAAAAGGTCAGGCTATCGACTGCAGCCCAATGTAAAGGCTGGATGATGATTCAAGTCTTGAATGTCTAATGACGTCCATCATTAGCTCTTAAAACCTCAGGGCCAGTGCAACGCTGCTGTAAGATACGAGTGACCTTCACTTCACCGTATGTGTGTCATAACATTGTATGTCAAGAGCCTGCTACTGCATTCACTATAAAATATATCTTTTTTTTCTGATCTGTTTATGTGATATAGTCTTTAATACATAAAACACACACAATATGCATTTTTGAAAGTTTTCGTTCATTCATTACCGATCTGAAATCAAAGAATAAAATACAAAGTTAATCCACCTTAAACAAATCAAAACCTGGTCGAATCTAAAAGCTTGAACCAGACTAATTAGCATTGAAAATAATTAACTAGGACGCACACTTTTTGCGCTTTAAGACAGATTAACAAGCTATAAAGTTACCGGCAATTAAGATGAGGAGAATCACAGGATCAGCTTAGCCATGTAAGATAATAAACTCTACTCCTACTAAAGACTTAACAAGCCCTTTATCAGCAGGCCAAGCTCCCGACTGCAGATAAAACCCACATTAAAGATAAGTACAACAAATTCCACAAACTTTGGGGACAACTAATCAATTATTTGATAAAAATCATCAATCAATTAATGCTGAATTAAATTAGAATTTGCCTTAGCCTACTTTAGCTGCAAATAAGTCATCGATTTAATCTTTTAATCTGGTAGAAAGTGGCCTGTTTTCGTTTTACCCATATGCACCATTTCATAGGATTTTTAAAACGAATCGCAATCTTACTCTCACCTGTACAGAAGTTTGAAATATCAGTTATAGATATCAATGACTTCATGTGTCATGTTATAGACAGACACTTGGAGCTGACTCAATCAGTTGTTTTAAAGTTGACGTGTTTAATGCCTAGACGAACTAAACAAAAAAAATCAGTTGAGTCTCTCCAGTACTCAAGATGAAGCACAGAAGTAGACACAGCCGTGCAGAAACTCAAGGTCACTCCCACACCTCCCCAGCCACGTGCATTATTCATTACTACATTCCAACCAATAGAAGCAAACTGTAATAAGCATCTTGCATTAGATTGTCTGCACAAAAAACAAAAACAAAAAAAAACAGAAGTGCAAATTACACACTAGGCTAACTGACAGGGAAGGTGTTAAATTACCACTAATTTGTCAGGATTGGCTTTCAGACGGAGAAGAAATTCCAAGACGCGCTCACCTGTGAAAGGCCGAGGTATATGGACACGGTCTCTGAGATGTACAAAAACCTCCCCTCCTTGTTTAGTGCAAATACGAATCCATCCAGGGACTGTGGAAGGAGAAAGAGAGAGAGAGAGAGAGAGAGAGAGAGAGAGAGAGAGAGAAAAACGAATTGAGTGAGACAACACACACATAGGGGCTTTCTTTAAGCCTCATGTTTTCCCCCTACAGCCACAATCAAGGCCTTGTAGAGAGCATTAAATGAATAGCAACAACAAAAAAGGAAGAATCATTTCAAATACAAATAAGAACAGACCACAGTGAATAATGAATACACGAAGCCATCACTACAAAAAGACACATTCATGTTAATAACACTGGATTTTCAAACACAGGACTCAGTAATGCTTCCCAGTTTACATGCATATAATTAGGCATTTTTGGACTATAAAAAGTCTTGTTCTGTGAAGATCACTGCTGGAAATTCAGAGACTAGGCGTCCAACAGGCAACAATTAAGGTACTGAGGTCGGCTAGGTTAATTACATATTGTCCCCTACTGATTCAGATAATCTGCCGGGCCTGCTAAGCACAGGCATGAGGCAGTAGAGAGAGAGAGAGAGAGAGAGAGAGAGAGAGAGAGATGGGTAAGTAACAAGTGAAAAAAAGAGGTTTGCTCACAAGAAAAGAAAGAGCTGAAAAAACAAAGCGTTGCACACAATGCCCCAGTCGATCTGATCACCTTTTTATGAAAATGAGGTTTACACAGATGGGGCAGAAGAGCGTCTCTTTTTTTTTTTTTTTTCCTATCTCGCTCTCGTTTATTTCCAGCTCTAAAAAGAGCAGTGGCAGCTGGCGAGAGGAGCGCGCGGTCTCTACCCGCCGATAAAACAGCACAGCCCCGGGCTATTTACAGCACGCTGATATGCAGCTGACAACAGGAGCTCCCATAGCGCTCTGCCAGAGCCCAGCAGCCTCCCCAAACACACATCTTCTAGCACTAGTGCTTAGCTTACACTTTACATTACACTGCCTTAATGTTGCTGCTAACACATGCTACGATGCTTAACAGTACACGGTGCAGGATTTAGTTCAATTTGGAACAATTCATATGAACTGTCTTTATGCTAGCACAGGCAGTGCTGCTTTTCCACTCTCTGTATCGTTACATGCCAATCTAATGCACTTTGTTTACATTAAGTGTATGTCTGTACTAGACTGCAATTACATCATCCATGGTGTGTGAGAATAAATATTATCTTGATATTAGTCTAACAACATTCTACATGTTAGCTAGCACTAGCGAGAATAATAGTAAAGCTTATAACAGATAATGTTCCAGGTCTAGTTTGTGTGACAAATGTAATGAAAAAAGTAAAATACTCAAATTAGAGTGTTTTTCAAAGGAAGTATAACGCTTTATTGATTGCAAGGGGAAATTAGATTGCTCCAGGAGCATACTTAAAAGACGAGGCACAAATAAACACAAGGAATAAAGTAATAATAAAGTCAAAATATACCATTACTTTACTTTATACAACAGGATAAAGTAATAAGTAATTTCAGGCAATTTGTAAAAAAAAAATATTTACAAATGTGTGTGCATATCTAGTGCAAATGCGTATAACATAATATATAATACCTTAGGTTAAACTGATTAATGTAATCCCATGTCCCATCACAATTCCCACCCTTTAGGTCAGTGGTTAGTACTCCGCTTCTGTTGGGACTCTATCCTCCCCACACATCAGTGGAGGATCTTCTCAACCTTGTTACTGCATGAAGTCAGATCTGGCACTGCCACGCGATTCCTGTGTCCCCGCAGAGCCAACCCCGGCAGTCGGAGAGGATTGCCAGCAGTGGCCTCCAGCCACTCTCCAATCATCTACTGGCTGCTTGTCTCTGAAAGTGTGGGGCAGCCGAGCCAGGTCTCTGGAGAAGCGCCTAGTCGCCTCTGTCAGCCTCCCCGCCGTGATAAACGGCCTCTGTTTACAGGCTAACCACTGGGTAAAATGCCCTATAAATCACCCGGCAGACAAACTTCTGGGGGAGAAATGTGTTACATTAGGATGGGCCTTTTATGTCATTTGTTTAAAACAGTCATGCCTCACGAGCCAGCTTGCGCTTTTTCTCTCTCTCCCTGCAGAGCAAGAGGAAGGATGAAGAATATCCTGAATAAGCTACAGTGGTTCTGTGGAGAGCTCTGAGATGGCTAGGGACTGGATCCCAGGTGATATTCCTTGACCTTTAGTGCTAGGCTGTAAGCTCATTGAGGCTTGATTGAGTTTGGACAGATGGGACGGTGCTTGGCAGAAAAAAAAACACATAAGGAAGTTAAGGGGAAAATTCTAACCTGGGAACGTTGTACATATTCAGCTGAATTTCTTTAGTGAGGGAATTGAAGCTTTAGTGCTCTGATCTACAGCTGTCGCTGACAACATTATATTGTCCCTTATTCCAGGCTCAAAATTTAGAAGCAGGATGTTAAAGTGGATCAATATTTTTCATCACTTGTGGTTTAATACTTGAGGCTAAGATGTAAAACGAGTGAGACTTATGAACACCATGATTTTGGGCAATAACACGATCCAGACTTGCTGCCCTAGAGGAGCAAACGCTGCCTTTCTAAAGTACCTCGTGTTTTCCTAACAGAGGACAAATATGCCAGAGGTGAAAGACATGTGCTGACAAACATCAATCCACCCCAGTGACCTGTGCGAAGCCATACCGCCACGCTGCTGCTGTGTTTACGCACATGAGCATACACCGGCCTTGTTGACCATCATCTTAAATTATTAAGCGAAGAAAGGAAAAAAGAAAATCGACAGTAGAGAGAAGAAGGGCAGCTGGCAACTGGAGCACGCCACATGTTCAGCTGCTCCCAAGGTCTCCTCATTCCTCCGACCCTTCACCCACCCAACCCCTTAAAAACAATCACTGCAATCAAAACAAGCGGGGCTGATGAACTCTGCATGTGTATGGATGTGAGAGGAGGACCAAGAGACAAAAAGAATCTCATTGTGGATGGATGGATGGATCTCGTTATTAGCCCCTCTTCCTTCCACGGATACACTTGAAAACACACCAACCCAAAGGAGTGTCCTCTTATTCAATACACAAATCACAGAAATCACATAACAGCTAGCATTTGTATTACGCCATAAGATATGCGTGTGTTCTGTGTGGTTGTGTGTTTACAAGAGCGGGACATATAGACATAAAAAAAAAAAAAAATCAGGTATATTTATATTATGGAGAGAGAGACAGACAGAGTGAGGGAATGATTAGGGGCTTTAAAAGACATCTTATCAGAACTAGTCCAATGCCATGGGAGCTGGAAAAAATATATTTTTCACTCGAGTCAATTTCGAAGCTGACAAGCCATGTAGAAATGTGCAAATATGGATGCCGAGTATTGATTTATTTATTGAAGGCCCTAGCTCGGGGGATGCTCAAATCACTCATCTTACCCCACGTTGGGAGCTCCTTCGAATAAAAGCATCGTTATAACATTTATTTCAGACGGCGCTTAGCAGTGGAGAAAAGATCTCAGCTCCTACTCGACATGACATATTTATTGGCCCACTTTATAGGACTGACCAATTGCAGACATCTGTTATAAAAAAAAAGACACTGAACTACATGTACTGATGCTTCCTTTCTCCCTCATCCTTCCTTTAGCCGCATCACCTCACGGTCAGACTTCACATGAATTTATTGTAAGAAATGAGCGGATGCCGTGTGATTTATTTAACAGATTTATTCATGGATTTAGAATGGAGAAAATATATCTTTATATACAAAAGCAAAAATAATTGAAGAAGTTAAAATGAAATGCGGATGTACGCACAGCAAACCTAACAGAAATATTAAGCTAGTTTGCAATGATTTATTTGTGATGTGTGTGTGTGTGTGTGTTTGTTGTTGAGCGTCTCTGGTGTGGGCCACTGAGAAAATTTTGCCGAAATGATATGAAAGGAAATGGAGGTAACTATAAACGAAAATGCTGTGCAGATTCTATGCACACATGCCTGATATTGACTCATCCTAATAGACTAAAATATGTTTTTTTTTCTCTTTATTATTAAAGGGAAACATGAACAGGACACATTAAATATGTTTTAGCTAAATACACTGATCAGCCATAGCATTGTGTGGGTTCCCCTTGTGCTGGCGATGCAGCTGTGGCCTCTTGGGCCTTTAGACCTCAACAACCTCTGGGGGTGTGCTGTGGTGTCTGGCACGGGACATTAGCAGCAGATCCTTTAGGTGTTGTAGGGTGGGATTTAGATATGTGCATCCCATAGACGCTTAAATGGATTGAGATCTGGGGAATTAGAAGGCCGGATCACTGACTTTGAAGTCTTTGCCCCATACACAGCAGGATGTGATGCACAATGTTGAGAATGTTCTGATACCTTTCTATCAGAGACTGCACTGATTTTTTTTGTGCTATGTTGGCTTTTCTGTGGGATCGGACTAGACAGAGCATTGATGAACCTTGGACGCCCATGATCCTGTCACCAGTTCACTAGTATACAATTGATGACTTAATTGTATAGACACTATAGAAAGAAAGAATATGTTTGCATTTCTTGTAAAGTGCGTGCATAAATTGTTGAAAGTAATTTAATCACATTTTTGCCCCAAATATAGGCATAAGGGAAAACATTGCCACGTCTCCTTAGTGGATCATCAGAAATATCCTTAAAAAACAAGCAAAACCGTGTGGACAGCTAAAACGTGAAATCGAAATCAACGTACTGTGGTGAGAAAGAAATAGAGAAAAAGGAAAATATGATCAGCACACTTGAAGAGGAGAAAGTGAAACAGATTTTTTCCCCCCTGTCCATGCTGTGGAAAAGTTCCTTCGGGTGATGAGACAACAATATTGTTTCTACCTCCCTGCGTGTCTGGATTTAATTAAGTGATAACAGTCACCTTCGGGTGGTGGCACCAGACAATAATATCAGAGTTAAGAGAAAGTGCTGAGGAGACTGGGCTCTCCCTGTTATCAAGAGAGAGAGAGAAAGAGAGAGAGAGAGAGAGAGAGATTTACCTGTTATACAAACTCCATCTTTTAGGTTAGTTTCCTGGAAATATTTTCCTAGCCTAATCAGGGTGGGTGAGTGTGTGATTGGGGGGTGAGCTGGTTTAAGAGGATTTAGTTTAACTCTAAGAGGATTAATTCTAATTTGAATGCTTATGTGTTTAAACACAGGCTTAGTGGAGGAAAAAAAAAAAAAAAAAAATATATATATATATATATATATATAGTATAGACATACAATATAGACATATTGATGTCCATACAAATTAATAAAAGACCCGGTGACTGCAAGTTAGGTGCTGAGACTAAATCAACACTAAGGTTAAAATACGTGTATGCCAGGTACACACACCCGTATATGTGCACACACTGGGTACCATGATGCACTATTCTTCAGGACATGGGGGGGAGGAAGAAAAAATGAGAGAAGAAAAGATTTAAGGTCCGGAGTGACCTCAAAAGATACTGAAGGACAGGATAGATAGCATAAAAAGAAAGTCACAATGTCTGGTAGGCCATTAGGATGATTACAAAGAGTATAGCATCTGAGAGTCAACAAAAACGCCTTCAAATCCAGACTCAAGTTGCTCAATGGTATGATGTTCATTTCTAAAAGCTTGCCTATCCAACACAGGCGGGCATGAGTGCCTTATTGAAAGCAGTGTAGTATTGTAACTCTAAGACCCTGGTATGAGAGACAGGATGTAAAAAGCGCTGAGGGTCAGTCTCCTTACAGCTCTCCAGCACCCGACAGAGACCCATCATCAAAAGGTTCCATTACAGCAGCAGGCTGCCATCATAATTACACCATAATCAGCTCGGCAGCGAGGGCCTGTGGAGTGGCCCGGGGCTCGCAAAGGTACGCTCAGGGTGTATGAATCACAGCGAGGTCAGCGCAACCAGACAGTGGCCTTCTCTTCAGTGCACTCAGGCCTGCACGGAGAGGTCTAGTGCTGGCTCAAGTGGCTATCGAATCATAGCGTTTTTGTCAAATGGATCCTCTTTTCATGATGAGCTCACACTATTGAACCATTTTCCGATGGCGCTGCTCAGCAGATCTGTTTTATTACAAGTTGATGTTTGATGTGCTTGCTTGTTCAAAATAGCGTGGGACCATAGCGATATCAGATAAAAGCAGAGCAATGTCAGATATCGAGGTTTGTTGATGGGGTCCAAGGCTAGCTGAGCTCCTGGAGTCCTACAGGCAATGAAGACCTTCAAGCTGCCAAGCATAATTGCCATCACTGCAGCTTTCACCCCGACACACACAAACACACAAACCAGAGCGATGCATCTTAAGAAATCACATAGGGTCTGACCACCACAGTCTAATTATGCTAATTGCTGCAATGCCCTTGCTTTATTTATGCATGGCGGCTAAGATAAATAAAAGGAAATTGCTTTGGATCTAACTGTATTCATTTCAGAATGCAAACTAGCTTGTGTTTGTTATGAGATTGCTGATCTGTTTACCCCTGAAATTTTGCAGGTAATTGCAATTTTGATTGTACATTTATTTCTCCCAGTGACAGTCCCAGGACTGCGTCTGTCTTCAGTTTTTATAATTAAATGCTTTGTAATATTTAAAGCACATCAAACGGAAGGAAGGCAGCACACGTTAGACTATTTCATTCAGCAGACTGAATAGCTCACTCAGGGGGCCCGGGATAAGCTCGCCGAATAGAGGTGCTCGAGCTGAATGCTTTTCAAGTTCTGTGGTGTTGTTGAAGTAAATATTGAAATGGTGAGGAAGTGTGTCAGGGGACGTGGGGGGTGAATTGGTGTTGCGAAAGGAATAAAACATAAGGTGTGTAGAATAGTTTCCTTCTTGACGCTCTCACACTTTTTACAATTAGTCTTGACAGTTTATATGTTTAGATGTCATGTGAATTTGAATCATGAAAAATGAGGCTTTAATAGGAATAGACTTCTCATCCAGGTTTACAGGGAAAAAAATCCAAATAAACGAAGTTAGAAAATGAATACATGGTTTGATCATCACTAGTTGCCTAATTAAATGTAATGAAAATGACTGAACTCATCAAAACAACTTAAATCTATTGATGAGCAGGTAAAATGTTGCAAAATAATACAATGTAGCAAGACCTTGCAAGGTTATAAGTCATATCTATCCTCAATAAAGGTAAGTATCGTTGCTACTGGGTGGAAACCTTGTCTGTCCAAAACCATTAATTTTCGAAAAAATATATATATATTTTTAAATAACCTCTACTGACATTTTGAGGATCCAGTGAAGTTGCAAAATTTAGTCACAGGTTCTTGATATGTTTGATTGGTTGCTGGTTTGATTCCCGTCTTTGTGTACATGAAGTTTGCATGTTCTCCCTGTGCATGGTGGGTTTCCTCCAGGTAGTCCGGTTTCCTCCCACAGTCCAAAGACATGTAGATTAGGCTAATTGGCATTCCCCAAATCACCCGTAGTGTGTGAATGAGGGTGTGTACTGTATGTGTGTGCCCTGCGATGAATTGGCACCCTTTCACCATGTACCCCGCCTCATGCCCTAAGTCCCCTGGGTTAGGCTCCAGGCCCTCGCGACTCTGTATACAGGATTAAGAGGTATAGACGAAAAGTGAGTGAGCCAGGCATTGAGAGCATTTAATATTGCTAATTTAGGGGGGACAAATATGATATAAAACAAACAAATATGGCAGATAGCAATGATATACAATAATATATGATATAGACTCCTTAATGGTGCAATAGTAGAGTAAAGTGTTTTCCTATCCTATGGAGATCAGGAGACCAGGTGATGCTACAGCCATCTGTAGCCAGAAGTCTTAAGGGCAGATTAGCCGTGCTCTCTTAGGGGGAGTAGTGGGATACTCGCACTCTTCCATCAATCATGGCAGCACTAGCCAATCAGGGGCATCACGCAAGTGCAAGGGGGCGGCTCACACTTTCCTCCAAGTGTTTTCCGCCGTTCTGCAAATTTGCATGAGCAATAGTTCGAAAAGATGAGGCTGGTTGGCGTCACAGGTTTTGGAGGAACATTGGTAGCTGGTAGAGAGACGTGTGGCTACGACTGAACTGATGAGAAAATCAGGTGAAATACAAATAAATAAGGAAAAAATAAATTAATATAAATATACATTTAAAGCTTTTTGCAATGCTACAGACATGAAAAAAAAAATCCTTTTCCATTTTTGTATTGGCCAGGGCCAATAAGATCTTCCCCCTAATGTGACATCATATAAGAAGATCCCCAGCTTGTTGCTTATCATGAGTCATTCACACAGACAAAGAAGCAGCGCCTTTGGGAGCGGAGTGAAACAGGGAGTTATCTGAGGAGTATTCCAACCTCTGAGAACTATGTTAATTTGTTACAGAAAGAGTAAAATATGGGATATTTAAATTAAGTTGTAATGTTATGTATGAGAGACTATTAGGTTAATTATGCATTGCCCTTTGTCTCTCAAGGAAACTAAAGGATTGATCAGAAGGACACTTCAAGCCGTGTCTCTTAAGTCGGGTTTTTGCCATAAGCTCTGACAGTCTTCCTCTGGTACTAAAAAAAAGAAATCTATCTATCTTGGGAAAGATGAGTACCATGTAAAAACCATGAATGTTTGGGCAAACCAAAAGACATTGTTAGGAAAAAGGCTGCTTTTCATTAGGATTAAAAGTTAAATCTTCTGTCGAGAAGAGCTTTCTTTTAGACAGACAGAGATTTAGAGAAAACCTGCTGCTTACGCTATGGTACTGATTACATCAAAAGCTTAAAAAAAGAAATATTTTCAACAGAACTTACTTCACAAATATTACTAAGGTATTTTTATTATTATTATTATTATTATATTTTGTTTTCTTCTTGAGAAAGTGGGGGAATTTTTTTCCCAAAGAAATACTGTTAAACAATGCTGTTCATTTTATAACATCAAAATCAGAATGCTTCTAACAAGTAGAGTTTTTTGTTGTTTCTTCAAATGCAGTTTCATTTATGCACTAAGCACAAACAGCATAAAGGCACTAAAAGCCAGAACAAAAATGGACGCCATTTACTTTGTGTTCGTGCTATGAAGGAGACAGGCAGTGCGTGGGCACTTACTTAGGCAGTGCGTGGGCATACTTATCTCATTAACTGTACAATCCGATGGCATTACCTTGTAAATGAAAAAAAAAAAAACAATATATGGAGAAGGGTCTTTTGTTGTTGCCTCTGTCCCCCAGCAGACAGGTGTGTTGATTTATTTATTGTATTTGTGCATTCCTGTCTTTCGTGGAGGAACAAATGTGCCGACCGCAGGAGAGTTCATTGACAGGCCCTTTGTATGGCACAGTAAAAAATGAGCCACTTACTTACAGCCCATCCATAGGAAATCGGATGCAATGAGAATCAGAATGGAAGTGCTCCCAGCGCTGACGCCTTTACAGACAGAGGCTACACCAGAGCGCAGGGGAGGAAAATCAATAAAGGATAACTCCGTTTCTCTCACGCACAACTTAAGATTCAGCAAAAGTTTTGTCTGGGGAACTTCGCCTGATATGGGGCTCGGGAACGAAACCGACATTAATCATTCCAGCAAGTGCTACGTTGCTTTAGTACAATAACTTGTCGCTGGAGCCGCTTTCCCACCTCGCTCCTGCACATAAAGCCGATCACTCAGCGTGCCCTTAAGGGCCAGATAAACAATCACCAGAGTCCCATATTCTGTTAAATCACTGTAGCCACATTAGTCTGAATGGAGAGAGGGGATCTGAGGAAGAAAAGGAATCGCTTTGCGCCGGCCGGGCACAGATGCTTATCACACATAGAAGAAGACATTCGTCTTTTGTCTGGATTGCCCTTGACACATCCTTAAGGGAGAGGAAGTCTTGAACTTGTCTTTGTTTTGAAGAACTCTCGGACCTTGGCAGTTTAATTCGGGGTTAAACACTGCAGGATCTCGCGAGTATTTAAGCATTCCCTCTATCTTTGATACTCATCTTCTTATAAAGAATATATTCTATATATATATAAATATCTATTCAAAGGGCTTCCTCTGAGCGAGAGGGATAAGTGTGCCATTGTGATCACAATGCCCAGGCTCTGATCAGAGGATAGCACACACCAAAGCCCTTAGCGCAGTCAGAGAATACCCATACTTACCCCCAGCTCATCACACCCTCATGTGCCTTACAATTAACTACAAGTCTAACGGCAACTGACATACTTTGCATTGTTCTATTTTGTATTATTATTATTTTTTTTACCATGATGCCTTATCCTTCCCCAAATAAAACAAAACAAAACAAATAAAGTATGCCATGCGAATAATACCCACAGAGCTCCAGCGGCAGTGCAGGCAGTAGAGTTAAGGCAGTTTGAGAAGCATATGGGTATTTATAGACCCAAGTACCTCAGAGAACACATTTAAAACCGCAGTAACTGCACCCAAAGCCACATTATGAGCCAATATGAACCCCAGTAAAAGCTGCCTGGTGTTACTCATGTGACCCATTATGGACAATGCAGGAGGCACATGAGACTGAATACACAAACATGCAATGCCTTAGTATCGAATGTTGTTTTTTCCTGAGAAAATACCTTCAGCTTCTGTCACAGTCACAGCATGCGCTCGCAATATCGTGCTCTGATTATCGTGCTCTTCTTAGTTGCATATTAGATGGACAATTCACTAGCTGGACGGCTACCTGAGCTCGTGATCAAGTTTTTATGTGCAAACCAAATGTGTGTATATGGTCTGTAGCTGTATGTTTAAATGTGAATTTTTTTTTTTTTTTGTACAGTGATGGGATTCTTGTTCTGGATCCTATGGCTCGCTGCACTATCCACATCAATCAAGGTAAATTGTAGTAGAGCATTTAATTACATGGATTAATTAACGTGAAAAGATGCTAAATAATAGAATCAGAATGTGGAAATGATGACGAAACTGAGCAAAATAAAGTTTAATGCAAAGGCAAAGGCACAAAAGGCAAAGACAAAAACCTTTTCTGCTGGCGCAACATGTGATTATAAAGGTCGAGAGAAAACAAAGACACCAGCTTCTGAAACCTTTTACATGACAGAACATCACATCTCATACCCAAATGTTAGCCGACTACTTGTTGACTGTGTGCTATATTATAAGCAGTCGTTCGAAAATTTGTTTAATAGTTAATAAAGTAATTAATACAGCTTGCCGTGTTATAGCTTGCATCTCATGGCAATGCATTAGTGTCATGTTTCTTTAACATAAAATGTGTTTACTCTCTTTCCTTCTTTTTCAGATCTGATATTAACATGTTAAATCTCCCATGTTACTACCTTTCTGACTTCTCGTGGATCTGATATAAATCTCCCACATTGTCTTTCTCATTATCTCTCTCTCTCTCTCTCTCGCTCTCTCCTTAAACTAACACTTCCTGGGTCGTCTCCGGCCGGACATCTATACACCTTCTCCAGGATTTCACCAGGACATGTTAAACGGTATATCTTTTTAGTAACAGATGTACATGACAGCTTTGGCCGAAGTTATAAAAACTCTGTGTTTTGCTGTTAATTAATAGAGACATTTCTGACAGACAAAGTGTTTGACTGTGTCTTTTGTGGTGTCAGTAAACTTACAGAAGGCAAGCATATTGGAATTTGGGAAATGAATGAACACTTTGTTCACTTATAAATATCAGGAGTGTTCGAGTCAAACTGGGACTTTATTTAAGTACTGTATGAGACATGTGGCAATAACTCCTAGCTCCTAGCTGACTCCTGACTTTCTGTAATGTGCACGCGGCGATTCACGACTGCATTGCGCTCTGAGCCACCTCGGCCAGGATCGTCATTCTCAGACATTCTGATTCTCAAAAACATTTCATCACGATAATTAGATGTTAGTATAATGATTTTATTCTCATGGCTAATTTGTTCTATCATGAAAAGAAATGTTTTCAAAGGAATAAGGAGTTGAAAATCTGCATCTGAGTGACAGAAGAGGCCTGTTAAAGCAAGCAGGGGTTAAGGAGAGAAGCGCATGTACAGGCCTCTCCTGGGAAGAGTGTGCAGGCTCTGCGATAATGAGAGACTCCTGTGAGACACCTGAATTCGAAAGAACGTGTTAACATCTGCATTACTCCGATATGAAGATTACTGCAGAGCCCAATTCGGAATTAGTATTCTCGAGAACACTGCTTATCTTTAGCTCACATTTTTTTTACTTGTCAGACAATGAGTTCGATTAATGAATGTTAATAAAATGTCCTTTTCTCTTTTGTTGCCCAATGCCGTCATCACATATGCTTTTTTTTTCGTGCATGGAATGTCATAGCTCTACTAGCTGTAAAACTGTTATAATATTTTATTCATCATTCATCAATTCATTTATTTATTATAAAAGCACAAAACTGTAAGATACAATTCTGAAATGTCCATTTTTGAGTCAGATGTCATAATTATGACTATTTCCATAAGTTAAACTTTATTTAAGCAAGTTAGGTCGTCAGGCATTCACTAAACATTTAAATGTGTTAAATGTAGGATGCAGGTCGTGCTTTTGGAGGCTCAGACCTGCCTGTCAAGGGCGTGGGTGACTCCTACTTATAACAAATGTAGTGACAGGCTAAGATCAAGGGCTGCACTGACATTCTCACTGCAAAGGTCAATGTATGGCGAGGCCGGCGATGAAGAAATGAGCACTCTGCCATCATTGCCAAGGCAAAAGGTCAGAAACAAGCTGATTGGTGATAGAACTATCAAATTAACCAATCAATACACAGCTGGGATAGGAGGAAGCAGGCCCTCAAGGGAGAGGAGACAGGCTGGACCAAATGCCAAGATGTCAATAGCTGTGCGCCGATACAGCCTGGAGGAGAGGGAGCCTCTCCCATAAACACTACACCACACACATACACACACGCACACGTTTCTCCACATGCTTACTTTATTTTGAAGTTATCCGAATGAGCATTCTAATGCCAAACACAGAAATGAGTGTGCTAAATATAATGTATGCTAAGTTGAGTGTTAAGAATAACGATGCATTGTAAAGCGTGCCATAAATCTTAAAAGAGAGACGTTTTGAAAATAAAGTCATCCTTATATTGAGGGATCATTTTTGCTCATGATGAGGATAAAGCCTGAGTGGAAATCAAGTCGCCTCGCGAGGTGTCGAGTGTGTTGCCGGACGTGGAGGACGGAGATGAAAAGACACAAAAGGACGTAAGTAGGACATGAGAATGAGCGCGCAGTCGGGCCGCTTCGCCAAAAGGGCTTGTAATCCTCTTCTACGTTTACAGCGGCGGCTCAATATCACTTCAATTCCCCCATGAGTGACTGGCTGCTTTGTACCTATCTCCTGTGGAGACGACCTATTCACATAGCAGCCTCTCATCCTGTCCTCCTGCTCCCAAATACCAGTTCCCCTTTAGACCTCAGGGGCCATTGAGAGATGAGCTCGTCTGGGGATTAATTGAATTGTATTAGCCACGTCAGTCAAGCTGAAGTGCCGCTGTGCTCCAGGCCACCGTGCTGGGACGCGCTGAGGCAGAGGGGGATGGAGTCACACACACACACACAAACTCACACAGGGATAAAGTAAGGTGTGTGGAGATATTAGTGAAGGACAGAGATTGACTAAGGAACAGTGTGCTTCGTCAAATAGGTTTGCAAACATATGCAGCCATCATTGGATCACAGAACTTCTCCAGTGTTTATTCTCTCTCTCTCTTGATATGCCTTGCATCTTTCAAATGATAATTAATCAGCAATTAATTCACCTCTTCCCATTACATGCATGGTAATCAGCAGGTCAGGGTAAATGATGCAGCGCTGGAAAAAAAAACAACAACATAAGTACAACACTTGACATTCACATGTCATACATGCATGGCCATGAAATCTATAACAACAGCCTTAGGCCTGCTGTCTGTCATCTTTCTGTTTTAGGAACGAGCAAGTGGCATGTGTGCTCTACATATGTTTTATTATCCGTAATAATGTCCTGAAATTTTCATCAACAGGATGCATTAGTTAACCAAAAATGTACATGTTTTCTTAGTAGATTAAACACATTCAGTTAAAGTGACCAATCAAACAATACAGTATAGTACCAGTAGGAACTCAAACTATAATAATAGAGTCTTGGTTTCTACAACTGCAACAAAATAAAGCAATATTCAGAGAACTAATGAGACCGAGTTATAAATACTGTAGGACAAAGATTACCCAGATAATGAAATATTTGTGACTCAGTTCTGGCTCACCTCTACCACAATCGTCTGGCCCACATACCGTACCGTACGGAATGATGGCCCACTAGCGGTCCACTCTCAATTACCAAATGCTAAAGACACACCTGAACAATTATTGCATATTTATAGAGTCTACTATTTTTTAAAACAATTTTAAACAACACTTAATTACACAAATTATCACCTGGGCGAGATAATATTTAGCAGTGAGGCAAGTGGACCAACAGCGTCACATTTTTGCCAAAACTATCCCTCATCCAGGTGCTACCCGTGTATAAAATCAGGGTGTCCCAAAAGTATCCATACATAGGGGAAATTAACTGATGATTGGATCACAGTTTCTTGGACTGATCCCTGCAGCTCCGTGTAGTGCCGTTAGAGGTCCCCTGGTCTAAGCTAAGTCTGTAGAGTATTAAGTAACACAGATCATTTGAAGAAAGGTGCAGCTGAAGATGCACCGGATGCATTAACACAGGATCATTATGAGTGAGAGAGATAAAAGAGTCTCACTATGTATGGAGTCTTTCGGAACACCCTGTAATTCACTTGATTATTCAGTTCACTCTGTTTCAGAAGTGACACAGTTTAAAATCACTATATGTCTAATTTATCATTTTCTACGTAATAATGATGCTAGACACGTGTTACTCTAGAGCTCTGATGGATTACTGCTTTTACACACTCAGCATGAAAATGTTATTTACAAACACATTTTTGAAACCGCAGATCTCGACAATGAACGCTGCATCGTTTAAATCGTTCGTGTGGTCCGCGTTTTTTGATTCTCTCCCCAGTGATGCAGCCTCTGATTTTCCAATTCTACAGCTCTGTGAATTGAACGACTAGCAGTTCAAACTTCCAGAGCAATTAAAGGGCAAGTCGAACACTCAGCGGCTCCCTCTCTGCCTCAGCTGGGACTGTGTCAATTTTGGATGTAATTAATGATTCTTTCAAGCCTAATATTCAATGCAATCGTTATTCTGTTGACGTGCTGGAGAAAATATGATGCATACATTTTCATTATGCAACTTATCCGGTATCCAAAGGGAGATTGTTCAAAGCGAAACACTCAATTCGCAAGTGTCTTGATATTTGTTAAAATGTGCTGTTTAAGAAAAACTGAAGGCAGTTTAGTACTTCCAACATGTTCCTCAATTAACAGTTGTATAAATTAGACCATAAATTGTGTAAATCAGGGGAGCGAGATAAAAGAATTCCTAATGAGGAGCTACGAGAATATGCATGAGATCCTCAGCAGTAATCTAGGTTTTAAATAGCAATTTAGATTTTTGTAATTTTTATGAGCTATTTATTTCTAGCGGGAGCTAATGAGTCTCAACGAGTCCAATCTAAAAAACAACAGGACTTCTTTTAAGAGTGAACTACACCATTTTTATATTTTTTACATAATTTATCATATGATCTATTTATATATATATAAAAGAAGGATTTTGTCTTCACATTACTCAAAACTCGCTCTTTTAATGATCTTAACATTTTATACATTTGAGGACCCGAAACCAGTCTCAGAAAATGTCTGTCTGTATATCTGTATGTCTGTATGTCTGTATGTCTGTCCGGCCAATTTTGTCACAGCATCATGTAAAACTGCCTGGACAGAATTTAATGAAACTTTGCCAGCCCTTCAGTATTTGCCTGAATTTAAATCTGTGCCATAAATGAAATCATAATGTTGAGTAGAAGGGACGTTATGAGCATTTTTTTGCCAAATTGCCTCATAGCAGTAAGTGCTTTTTTGAATGAATATAGCACCGGCAAAGGATACTCAACCTTACTCAACAAAATTTTATTTATTTGTATTAATAAAGTTGGGCAGAGAGTTCTTCCGTACAGAAAGACAGGCAGACATGTACGTCAGCTTCATCCTAAAATAATATCATATCTGATTACATAAAAGCTGACCAGCTTATTTTTAGCTTTAACCTTTTAACTCTTTCTAAAAACTCTGTAACTATAAACGAGGGGTCCTAGCGCTGTAGTATAACTACACAATTCCACTTATTGTCTTTAAAACAAATGCTTTGCAATTAAATTTTAGGGTGTTGATGAAAGAGCCATTATTTAATACTTAACCGACAGCAGAACCACGCTGACTGAAGAACTCACAAATAGCAAGCATGTCCCAGGCAGATTAGTGGCTCTGATAATAGGGCAGGCATAGAAGGACGACATCGAGAGGACATAAAGTGTATAGAATCCATTATATCTAGAAAGCACCACACTGTAATACTCCATAATCCTATTCCTTAGCCCCATGAATAATTTTTGGTCTTTTATATCCAGAATCCTGGGTGCAGAATCCAGGCTCTAATGTTTTGAGGCACCAAGCTGAGATGTCAAGACCATGATGCTGAGAACAGTCAAGCGTCTGTTATCATAATATCACCTAACACATCGCTTCTGATGGAGCAGGATTACTGAACTCCTTTTAAAGCAGCTTTTCCAGGTAGAAAAAAAAATTTGAGATAGTGTCTGTACTTGTACTTGCTGAGAAAAACCACACAGCTGAAGAGTTCACAGAGTAATGATAGAAGCTGCCTGGACTTTGTCAATACAGCGAATTCGTACAATAGATAAAAAATAAAAAATAAAAAAGAGATAAATCACATGTATTTGTACAAGTCAATTGAGTCGTTTTTTAGATATGTGTGCATTTGTTCATAGCTTATTCTTATTTATCACTTTTCATCACATCACAGCTTGCACAAACTACACAGAGCTAAAAGTATAAAAGCATGAAAAAAGTTATAAAACAAATAATAAAGCAATTTTTAACTATATAAATTAAAAAATAATAATTAAACCTTAGGTACAGAATGTAAATCTGTAGGCTGTGATTGAAATGTTAAGAAATGTTTACATACAAGGGTCATTCAAGTCAAACCAGGACTTGTGAGAAAATTTTCCAATCAATCGAAAAAACGATCGACATTTACAGAAGACATTTACTTCAAGCACAATATATCGTTTCTGTGAACATTCAGTGAGTGGAACGCCTGATCCTTGAAAATTTATTGAAAACAGATAACTTGTTGCCAACTTTTAGAAGAGATGCTTCTGTCTTTGGAGACAGTATACATAATCAATAGACAATCAATAACAAACACCATTTGCACATTACAGGTACTCTCTCAGGAGTTACTGCCACATGCCCCATACAGTCCTGACCTCACTCCAAGCCATTTCCAATTGTTTTGGCCATTAAAGGAGTTTAATCCGTGAAAGGATTTTTCTTTTTTTTTTGTATAGGAAAATATGATGGTATGCTCATATCATACTGTATCTAATTACAGAGTAGGTGTTGTTTAGAGGTCTTCATGCTGAAGCTTGAAACTTGGACATGTGTTGCAGACACTGAAGGCATAACACATATTATCAAAGGCAATGAGAACATTTTTGATAA
This sequence comes from Clarias gariepinus, assembly GCF_024256425.1. Lineage (NCBI taxonomy): Eukaryota > Metazoa > Chordata > Actinopteri > Siluriformes > Clariidae > Clarias > Clarias gariepinus. The sequence continues at coordinate 15,510,273 of NC_071112.1, forward strand.
GAAAACTAACGCTGAACATAAACTGATTGTTTAAAGATTAGGTCCAGGTGTATAATAAAGACAGCAGTAGTTTGAACAGAATAGGACAAGTATACTGCAGAGTTTTCTCACACATAGTGCTTAACCTGGATCACATCCTGATTTGCAGGTTAAGGCGAGTTTGTTTGAAAGCACCGTTTCTGTTTGCTGGTGTATCACATAAAGAAAGACTGAAGCTGAAAGACTGAGACAATAAAGTTATTCATGCTTTCTGCCAGTAGAGGGCTCCTTGTCAACAGACACAAAATCAGGAAGAAAACACTGACTCTGTGGCAGCAATTGCATCTTTGCATGAATATGGCAGAATCAATATGTGAGAGGTTTTGCTGAAACACTGTAGAATTTCAGCATCGGATATTTTATGGAGGGATAGGATATGAAGACGTGATATTGATATTGCGATAAATCTAATTCAATGCCATTTCGGATGATGTCACTCTATACATCAAGTTCATGCTTCTGATCGTTTCATCAGCTCCAGCTTTGAGTGTGTCTAAAATCTAACACATGCATCATGTATGATGTAATGCTATTTAATATCATAATGGATGCACTACTATTGGCTCGACCTTTAATCATATTTTATTTAAAAATCAAAACTGGCCCAAAACTTATGGGTATCTGTTGAATTGTCAGATTACATACAGATGTGTTGTTTACAGGTGTCAAGGCTTGGGGTTTGGCATTCTGTTATGTATACACTGAGTACACATTGAGGATACTTTTATAAATGCTAAATAAAGATTTAAATCAATAATAACAAAAATGTATACATGGCCCATCCACCATACAAGTCCTTGGTGCAACAGACATGAGAAATTAACACTGTAGAATGTGAACGTTGATTTAAACCTTGCAGTTGGCACAACACAAATCTGCTGTTAGAGATAATTAATCAACACCTTTTGACTAATCAGATTGATACATTACATACTGAAACAGCAAGACAATATGATATTGATGTAGCACTTAATCCTAATATCAAATCATATTACATTACAATATGGTGTAACAGTAATATAATAAATGCTGAATAATAGATGATACAGGTTTTCATAATGCGTCTTAAAATACCCCGAAATCAAAATAAACATACTAATATGTTTTGCATGCCGGGAAAATGCCCTATTTTGTATTTGGACTTATTATTCGGTTAATTCAAATAGGGAGTCGGAAAAAAGAAGATGCGTACATCTATTCCAGTCCAAGAAACACCTTCATGCATGAAAGAAGAACAGGCGAGAATCAAAAGGAAGTTACAGATGAGGAAAAGATTACAGTGGTTAAGCTGTAAGAAAACAGGAGCTAGAATAGGCCATGTTAGCATGCTCATGTTAGCATGCACGTGTAACTTCCACGGACAGAGCGCTGCTAGTGCACTTATACCATGGTGCGGATCTACTCAGTACACTGGGTGTCTGTAGCCATTTTCTTCACCTTCACTCTCCCACGCTGCAGCTCCAACCTCCACCTCAGATCTTCCACAATCTTCATGAATCTTTAACGATACCCATCTGCACACACGCCCTGACTCGTACACATACACGCATGCATGCGCGCTCGCTTCTGAATGTCCAACAAGCTCCATATGTTTCTTACTCCGACCTCTGAGAAAGAAGGAGCGTGCTCAAGATGCTGTGAGAGGTAAGGGCGGTGTCTCCCCGTGTGTGAGTGCATGTGTGTGTGTGTGTGTGTGTGTGTGTGTGTGTATGCAGGTCACAGGAGGGAGCTATAAAGAACATCCATGTACAGTTAGGACATCTCTTTCACTGAGGTCTTCCAGAGATTATGATTCCAGGGCGGCAAGCTGCATTTGTCTTCATTTTGTCTGACTGTCTTCATGCGTTATTATTAGCGGCTGTCAGAGCACAGGGAAGGGGGTGGGAGCTAGGGGCTGTACTCGGCTACACGCTCGGTCTCACAAAAACACACGCACACAAACACGCAGACAAATAAACACTGAACAAGAGAGAAGGATGGAATCTTTGCACCTTTCCATCGCAGATGCCCCCCTTCAGATATACGTCCAAGTCGCACTGATGAAGGTCAATGAGCTCTTGTGCTGTGATGGCGATGCGTGATCAAAAGTGCTCACTCCCTAAAGCCATCAATTTTTTATGGCCTGAATGAAATACATCCTGTTTCTGACTCGCTGGGGCGATTGAGACTAACACCCTCATGCACCACAGACATGGAATATTAACTTGCATCATTCTCTCTGTGTGTAACGGATGCTGCTGAGTGCAGGGTTACTTATGTAGGCAGGAGCAGGATAAATAATAACTACGAGGCTGAGGCACATAACCCTGATTCCAGAGAGCCGCACAGCGCTAGTACAGGTGTTACATAAGGAAAGCTAGTGACTCTGTGCCTTCAGTGAATGTGCTAGAGTAATCACGGCAGCTGAATGGGAACAGAGCTGGATGCTGTGTGTGAGTGAAGACGAGCAGCGAGAAGATCGCTCAATGGTATAAATATTAAAACCTTTTTAAAAAAAAAAGCTATTTATTTTTTTGTATTTGTGAAAAATTAACACGATATGCTTTTTACATAAGATATTCATATATAGAGAGATGACATATGAAAGGGAAGGCCTACAGATCTTTCATGGAAGAGGGAATTTCCTGCCATGGTCTTTCTAAATGATCTCAATCCTTCTATCCAGAAGCCACAGTGTTCACTGAACAGTAGTCACAGTCACTAGTTCTCTTATCTAAACTGAACTATTAGAGACTTGGGGCTCATGTGTTAAGACAAAGCTCTCCATCAGCAAAACACCAACAGTGAGAATATCTTTGAGGGGATTAGTGCTCATCACTGAAGTACAGTTCATTGATGCCAAGGTGCATTAAAGCTGCTCTGGTGACACGCCATGGCCCAACACTTTCCTATACACCAGCAAGCTGGTGAGAGGATCATGAGTACCAAAGGCTCACCCATGATTGCGGGGACCGAAGACCAGGCCATCCAGTATGATCCCACACAAAAGCCAATGCAGCCAGCACCCAAGGAACCCAAGGCTGCCGTCTAAACTCCCCGGATCCCAAACCCATCCTGCAGCCAAGGGATGCGCCAGACAAGCAAGTTCAACCCACCAAGGTGCCATCCTACAATACACAGCACTCAAAGGATGCAACATCCTGGTGCCAGGCAACACAGCACACCTCCACATATTTCTTATTCATGTCAATCTAAAAGCGCTCCTTTTGACAGCAGAATTTTAATAAAGACCTGAAGCGTGGGGTTTTAATTTAAAGCTGCTAGATTTACAATCTTAAATCTTGAAAAAGTAACAGTGACATATAATACTAGTTAATTATAGTATATTTTAGCATTAAATCTGTCCTCTTGCACAACATGTCATTAAGGCCTAGGACTTACAGTACACAAATTCCTTAACGACAAGCTGTGTTACATTGCTGCTCTGTGAAGAGCCTCGATAAGACATGTGTGGAATGAGTGTTAAATAGCCATTTGGTTTCAAAATATCAAACCTGTCCTCCAGTTTAACAGCCTTAACTGCTATCACAAAGATCAACTCATTCCCAATGCTAGGATGATCAGCCCCGATGTTAAACGGATGTTGAGTGCCAGTGAAAAAGCATTGAGAGTCCATTTCGCTGCTTTCTGATGGTGTGGAACGTCTTTAACATCCAGTAGTTACAACAGAGTGCTGCTTCTTCCCAAACCAACAGGGCCTTCGGTCTCATCTCTAACACTACAAAGCTACTTATTCTTTACAACTCCTGGCTGACAAATTCAGCCTGCAATAAAACAGCACGCAAGGGGGGGAGAAGGAAAAAAAAAAAAAAAAGAAGAAGCCTGAGCAAGTCTCAACGACGCCATGACAAACAGTCTGGAAGCCAGATGCTATCTGCCTGATGCTTGACAGTGCACAGATGCAGCTTGCTTTTCCCTGCCCTTGTTTTCATTTGCTTTATTTCTCGCTCATTTCCTTCGTTGATGGATCAGAGGAGTGACCCGAGAGCTGGTAGCACACGCGGATTCGCGGTGTATTTGCATTTTACACCTCATATACTGTACCGCGTGCTTTTTATTGTAGAATAAACACAAGCAGGTTAACAAGAACTCAGACTCATACTGCATGTATGAGATAATACAGCTATACTGTATATGAACACGGCTGTATTAACTATCCCAAAAATACGAATACATAAAACAGTGCATTCAAAGTACTAAATACGAATAACTTACAGCTATATATAAAAACAACAATGGCCTGAATTAATTTGAGGAAATGATTCTTTATGAAAGGTTTTTGTTTATTTGGCAATAGTCATCATTAAGAGAAAAGTCCGTAAGCGATCCTTCACTTTAGATCTTGGGTTTATAGCACTGTCTATACACCATACAGCGTTTCTGTAATAAGCCTGCAGAGCTCACAGTCAGACATAATGACATTTAACCAGAGATAGACACTGCCTGATAATCGATACGCATTTAACAGACAGGTCAAGGTGTCTCTCTTCACACATACAGTAGATATTCTCTCCGTCTCCCCCTTTCTCTGTTCCCACTTAACACCCGACGCTGTGCACTTACTGAGCTGAAACGTCTCATTACGAAAACATTCCTTCGTAAATACCACCCATCATTATTACTGCTTATTATAACATTACATTACTACACATCTGTACAGTACACACAGAACATTTTCACTCGCATATATTTATTTGATTGACCTTTTGTACATTTCATTCTTTTGCACATTTTATTCTTATGCATATATTCTGCACTTTTTAATTCTTATTTTTCTATTTGCAGATTTCAATTTCATATAGTTGTCTTGGACTTTTTTTTTTAATTGAATTTTATTTTCATTTTCCCGATCACTGGAAGTCCTGTAAGCATTTCAACTGCATGTCGTACTGTGTACAGCTGTGTACGTGTCAAATAAAATCTGAATCTCCTGCACGGACTGTGCACGTCAGTTGTGCTATGACGTTTGTTTGACATCAGAAGCTAGAAATAAAAAGAAAGAAAATAGAGAATAAGTGTGTGTGTATGTGTATAAAACAGAGAAAGAGAAAGAGAGAGAGAGAGAGTGAGAGAGAGAGAAATAAAAAAAGTGCTTTCTATCTTCTTTACAGTGAAGCCACTTATTAATCCACATGTTCACGAGTTATAATGAAATTATTCAATGGGATCAAATTCCTTTGGCGCGACACAATGAGGAGCAGAGAAATGAGAGGATTAATTTCCACACTCGGATTTGTGCTCACTATTTGGAGATGGAGGCTTTACATTTCTTCCCCCCCCCCCCCCCCCCCCCGTCATTAGGAAGTCGGGAGTGGAGCTGACGCGTCGAAAGCTTTCTCCATCCCGGCTGAGGTTAGACTCTATCAATCCATGTCCTCTGTTCATGCTGGAATTTTGCCATTTCAGAATAAAAAACCTGAACACCTTTATGGATGTTCGATGGATTAATGAAGCTATTTGTGTTTTTATTTCATTCGATTTAAAGAGGTTAAAAAAGAAGAAAAATAGGAAGTAAAAAGAGAGAAAAGAGGGACATGAGGAGGAAAAAGAAAGAGAGACAGGGAGAAAGAAAAGTGTCTCTTTTGGGAAGTTGGACCTGGTCTGGTCTCCTGGCCAGTTGAAATTCTACCGTTATTTCAAGGTTGTTATCTATTTGAGATCAACAGCGCAGGTCAGGGTTCATGGCTGCCCCGGTTCCCCAATCCTCCCAAGACTCCTGATTGACAGCAATCAGCATCTCGGCGGCATCGCTCGGGAAACAAAGTGAGGGTCAAGACAGCGGGCGATTTGGTCTGTCATTTTTAATTATCCAAATGATATTCACAGACAAAACCTTTCCCATCCATCAGGGCAGCACATTACCATAGACAATGTTTGTTTAAAGACTGGCCTATAAAATCAAACAATTATGAATGCAGACAAGCCTTGCTATTGACTGCATAAATAATAAGGCCGTATTTTTTTCCCCTCCCCTTCTCCCCATCCGAATTCCCATTGCTAATGAATCGCTGGCCCTGCACCGAAAACAGAGACAGGGATCATCAAAATGCCTGGCTTCACACTGCCCATTGACCTTTTTTCCCCTGGATTCTTTAGCGGCGTCCGGTCAGGCTTCCACCGGAGTGTTATTGACAGGGAGCCGAGGATAAAGGCTGCAGAATATACAGTAGAAAATAGGTCCCCCCCCGCATTAACATGCAGGCTAACGTACCCAAAGCAACATGCCAAAGGTCAGTAAGGGCTTATACATCAACAGCCGACGCCGAGTGCTAAGAAGTACGCCGTGAATACATATCTGCATGCTGCCGTGTCCTTAAGCGTGCTCCATGTCCTGCATTCAGCCGTTCCACCGGAGCTGTGTGTGTAACTGGAGCAGCTGCCGCACACCCTCTGTTAATACCTGTGGCCAGTTAACACCTGCAGCCTGGTGACAAGAGAGCTCACACACACCTGCCTGCACCAGCCACCTGGAGTCACACTCACACGTTTACACACACACACACACACACACACACACACACACACACACAACACGCATGCTCAAGCACACTGTCTGCTCATACATGTGTGAACTGAGACAGTGATGCATGAGTGGACACACACACACACACACACACACATACACTACTTGACTTGGTTTATCTATACACTCTAGATTTCACGGTTTTCACCAAAAACAGGCATTCTGTATTTTTTTTTTTTTTCAAAATAAAGACAATTATTGGATCATTTTGTGACCTAAACTTTGCATCATCCACCGGTAGAACAACAGTAGAAGATCGACCTGGTAGGACCTTACCAGTGTGACCAATAAGGCAGTACTGGTAGTGGATTTAATGTGTTTTAATCTTGGTATCAATACGCCTGAGATAGGCTATTAATCCTAATCTGTTCAGATTAACTGTATGGCACTTTGGATGAAAGTACCTGCCAAAGGAGGAACTGTACATGTTGCCATCTCAACAGTTTTGAGATCCTTTTGAACCTTTTATTTGATCCCAAACTGACCATGAAATCCTCCTGATCACAAAACATCCAATACACTCTTATCCTTACTCTCTCAAACATATACTGTATATAGTGTATATAATAATACAATTCCATTTTAGGACCTAGGTGGCAAAACGATTTTCAGAAACTATGTTCTTAATCTTGATAAAGTACTGTATGGCATTAGACTGTAATGTTAAAATACAAAATGGTACTAAAAAGTTCATTCTCAAACATAAATCATAAGTACCAGCTTAATTGTACCAAAATATAGGAGAGGTTCCCGTCCCATTTTCTTTCTCAACAAGACCCAATCTACAAATTTGAAGTGTTGCTGCAGCTTTAGGAAGTTTGAACTCCTTCCATTAGTTCATGCCTCATCAGAATGAGCGTTGGAGAAAAGGATCTGCTCAGTGTGCACCCGGTCCTGAGTGCTGCTGTCTTTTTCACAAGAAAGACATGTGTTGAATGACACAGAGGCGTGACGGATCCAAATATAGAGTGAAAAAGCGCCGGATGGAGAGGATGAGTGCAAGAGGCTCATCGGTTGGGCTGGACAGCATCATAAATGATGGTCTGTCAGGAACCTATCCAACCCAGAGATGAGATCAAGTGAATTTTGGTGTGCGTGAGTGTGTGTGTGATGTAGTTTGCGAGTGTGTGTGTGGATGTGTGTGTGTGCGTGTTTATGGATATGTAAATTCTGCTCCCATTATGTTATGCAAGCTAGTGAACCACGGCAGGAAGAGCGCTGACATGTTTGCTTTCAACAGCAAATTAGTCAACAAAGGAGAAACTCCAGCACCACTTCGACAGCTGATCTAAATAGAGGGGCTAAAAGCGCAGTGTGCTGACCTTCAGCCCACTCAAATGGACTCTTCTCTGCACCTCTGTGATGGACATGTTACAAAACACGTTTTTCTTCACATCCACACGTCCTGATGGAAATAGAAATATGAGACTGAAGCTGACGGAGTGGATAGAGTGTTTACAATGTAGTGATATGTAATATTCATTACAGATTCAAATGTAAGTTCTCACTTTAAGCCACACAAGCAGTCCTGGCAGGTCACACTCATCATTTAAACAATGGATCCGATAAATCCAAAAATGCAGTAATGCTTGGGGTTTTGCTCTGGAAGGCGGCGAGCAGTTAGTCAGCTGTATTTGGTGAGGTCCAGAAAAATGAAGAAACCAGATGCCTCACTTTAGCAGTTTTAGCAGTTATTGCTAGCACTGGTATGACTGATGGTGTCAGCGCTCTATATGCATGTACAGAGGAAAAAAGTCACGAGAATTCCAACGTGAAGGTTCTTGTTCGAGTCACATGGACAGATCGTTTAGAATACGGTAATAGATAATATCCATTATAGATTTAAATGTAAGTAATGTTCTGTAAGTTCATGCTATAAGCCACATTGTTTCAGATATATACAGCATCAGTTCCATTTCATACTTCATGTTTCCATCATAATGCTGCTGTCAGGCCCGCATGCAACATATCTTTACACTTTTATATTTTATAGTTTACAATTTATTGCTGTACTATCTGTAAATCCTGCATTATTTACAGCCTTTTATTTTGGTAACTAGGTAACTTGGTTATTATTTTATTCTGGTAACTTTTGTAAATACTTTACATTTTCTGCCTAAATTTGTATAATTTATTTTTATTTTATATATAAAAATATATTATTCTTATATTACTATGGTTGTAAAAATATAATTTTAATTAAAAGTATTAAATAGAATTTTTTTTAATTTAATTGTACTTTTTAGTGCATCTTTTTTTTTGGTTATGGACAGTCATATAAGCATTTCAATGCATGTCATACTTTAGTTGTATAGTTGTGTATGTGGGTATGTGGGAAATAAAATTTTAATTCAAATATATAGATTTCTAGGACCGCATACGAAAGTGACTCATCTCAGACTGGCAAAAAAAAGAGAGATCTGAGTCGCATTAGAATAAAAAAAATCGGAATTGATTCATTTCAGGCTGGTTATGTAATATACAAAATAATAATAATAATAATAATAATAATACAAAAAAATGGACAATTTATGCTTCAACTAAAAAAATATTTTTTGTTTCATCAAATTCATTTTTGTTTGTTTTTGGTTCAATTTATACTTCTCCGTATTGATGTGTCTGTGTACAGCAAAAGCCTTTATGTTACTAGGTGTCAGTGACATGGTGTGAAATTTTATTATTAAGATTTTTTATTTTTTTTATCACATAACACAAAAGCCTAAAAATGTGCAAACATATAAATGCGCAGGTTCTGTACGAGACGAACTGTAACGAGCAGAGTGTGATAAAGCACAGCGCCTTTCTGAATGGAACGAGTCCAGAGCAGGAGAAACTGCACAGGGTGGCAGTTAAGGAGACTGAACGCACATAGACATCTATATATGTAGGCATGAAGACACATCCACACGCACACACGCTCTCTTTCAATGAAATCTGTCACACACTAGTGCACATAAAGCCTGCATATGAACACACATAATAGCACATGCACACACACACACTGTCTTTATAGAAAACCCAGTGAGTGACGAGGGGGTGGGAAACACAGTTTTGTCTGGAGACTCCACACAAAGCCTTTTTCCAACATTTTCCCAATTAACGTCTACCATTAAGTGGTCTGTGCAAATCCAACACAAGTCACATGACATGCAGTCAACATCCAGCTGACGGACGGGGATGATGAGTATGACTGTGCTGGGACGTCGCTTCTTCCTCATACACATTTCCAGGTGAAAAATGCCTTAATTCTGCGCTCTTTCCTCCAAACCGCCTTGGCGTGTTGTCAGCCGCTGGAGGAACGGTGGAGTGGCGATGGTGGTTGGTGCGAACCACAAATCAACCTGTGATTACAGACTGTGACAGCTGCACACACGCAGCCTCAAAGACACTGCCTCGCTCCTCCTTGATGTTATGCAAATGTAAACAGCTGTCATTTCTGAAGCCGTCGTCACCGCGCTTTCCGCCGATGTGGAGATCGAAGGCTTCTGAAAGCGACTGTGCATGTGTGTGTTTTTAATCTGAGCCCCATTATCACACACACGACACTGAGTCGGGAACAACAAAGGTGCCAGGAACAACAAACGAGTAGCGGCCAGAAACAAAGATACAAAGAGCAATGAAGTAAACAGGAGTTGATAAAAGATCAGGCCTTGAGATCAGCAGATGTGAGGTGTATTAGAAGGTGTTTGGAGTCGCCTCAACTTTCTACAGGTGTGAGGATAGAAGCTCACATGCACGCATGCACGAGCAGGCTAGCTGTAATTAAGCTTCTGGATCGACAAAAGCCATGCTCTATCCTTAGAGAAAACAAATCTCCTTCTTTATTCATCCTTTATCATTAAAACACATCAAAAGCAAAAGCTGCTTTTATAAGCAACAAACAGCATGAGAATTAATCCGTCCTATGCACAGAGACACAAAGTTCTGGCAGTTTATTTACTGCACCTATTAATAGATCAGATTTGCAAATTGCTGAACATCTACAAGAAAGTAAATTATGTATATTTAAATTAATTTATGCTAGGGGTTTTTTTTGTTGAGAAAATTAAACTAATAAAAGAGGAATGTGATCTAATCAGGATCACTTTTTTATACATGGTCTAAGATTAAGGACAGATGATGTTTATTCTCAACATCTTTACCACTGCCAATAAGATGAGGCTGAAGGACTGATTTTTTCCCCTTTCTTGATCCCTCTTCATCTTCTTCATATTTTTAAAGTTATGTTTCAGCTAAAAAGATGCATTCCCCATACTTTCTGTTTTTTTTTTTAAACAAATGCATAGATTTTATGATTTACTTAAAAATGAGAGTTGGGTAAATTGTACAGTAGGTGAGTTGGTTATGTGGGGATTATTAGTACAGCTAAGGAAGTATGAAAGAATTCAGACAGTTTAAGTTATTTGATAATGAGCATATTATTTTGTATCAAAGAATTTTTATATCATATTTAAAAAAAATTACATACTATACATGAATATCATTAATTCCTCTATAAATGTTTTAACATAAAGTTTTTATTATTTCTACCCCAGCACTGTGGAATAACTGATTCTGATTTGGTCAGATGTGTAAATGCATTTTCTCAGCATTTTTAGAAAATATTTTTTTTAAAAATCGTTGTAAATAAATACTGTAATTTTTTTTTAATGGATTAAAACAACATGATTTTTGATATGGTAACATTTTGTCCAAGGACATGTTTATTTGGCACTTTGGAAGGAGTCTCCAGTGTCAGAGCTTTAAACTTTAAAAACATTTCTGACATAGTGTCCAGACAAAGGATTGTGCAGTTTCTCAATAACAGGCATAGCTGCTTTTTTTTTTTTAACTTCATAAGAGGTGTGCGATATGACAATCTTTCTGTCAGATTTCTAGAAGGCATTGATTGACTGATACACATTATGCATCACAATTTATATGGGTTTAATGAAGAAACTTAGAACAAAACCTGTTTAATGAAACTTTGTTTAAAGGTCCCATATTTTACTATAATAAAATGTAATAAAAAGGTTGACACAGGTCTCAGATGTTCCCCAAGGTGTGTATGTGAATACTTTACCTGAAATATCCCATCAGATGATGCATTTTATACCTAAATGTTTAGTTTATGTCACTCCCCCTTTAGATATGCCAATTAGTCTACATACACGAGCCACTGCTGAGCCACACCCCACTAGAGAACAGCAGAGCATGCCAGGGCAAGGTATCTTATTATATAAGGTCACATGAGAAAATCTAATTGGCTCTTAAAATCCTGGAAAAGACGAAAATGGAAAAAGGACAGAAAGCAGGGAATGTTTTTGTCTTCCTTTTTTGTAGGGTGCACACTAAAGACTAAAATGTGAATTTTGCATAATAGGTTCCCTTTAAGGTCTACAAAAACCTCTAATTTACTTAAAAAATGTCAATGCAAACAAAAACAGGTGTTTTGTCAACCTGAAATGATATATTACACTATATGGCCAAAAGTATATGGACACCCAACCATGTGCCCAACCATGTGCTTTTCTTCACCCACCGCTAATTTCCTTTAAAGACCTCCATCTGGTAGATTCTGGAGCATGTCTGTGATGATTTTTAATCACGTGTTGGGTGAAAAGTTCATCCCAAAGGTGTATAGTGGGGTTGAGTTCACCGCTCTGTGCGGCTCGAGTGCTTCCACTCCAACCCTGGCAAACCACATCTCCCATGGAGCTCCCATTTCAGCTCAAGATATCCATGACATCTCAGAAAAAAACATAATAAATGTTATACTGCATTGTTTATCGTAACTGTTATTGTAATTATTTACTGTATATTGCTTTGGTGTGAAGGGAATCCTTTGGACCTGGTAACAAAGAATAACCACCCTGTCATTAATTATGTTCCCATAACATCATGCCCCATTAAGTTTAATTCCTAACATAGCAAAGGAACATTAGTGACATCACACACACAAACAAAAAAAAAATCCCATGTGTGTCCATGTATGTGCAAACTAATGTCAGGGCTCTAACCATACCCTCTGTTCTAGCTGTACACACCTAGAATGGCTTCATGACAAAGACAGTCTACATTCAGACCACACACACATTTACGTTCATGAAACAAAAACATGGAGATCTTCATGTAGAACAAGATGCCATGTAAAAGCAGCTTTATAGGAGAAATATCTTTGTGTGTATATTTCTGCCATGACATTAAACATTGGATAGTGGTGGGAAGAGGGAGATTATATGAGTTAGAGAGAGAAAGAGAGAGAAAGAGAGAGAGAGAGAGAGAGAGAGAGAGAGAGAGAGAGAGAGAGAGAGCAGCTGCCTCCACACAGCTTGCATGTTAAATCAACTAACTGATTATCTGGGATGAAAAAAAATTGGTGGTTTTTCAGTATTCAGTGCATCTCTGGGTAAACAAAGAACAGAGAGCTTTCTGTAGCAATCCTTTTCCCTAAGTTGGCCAGCACGTCCGTCCCAGTAACAGCACAACTGAGAGTAGGGGGAAAATGTAATATATCTGCATTATCTGCATAATAAATTATATCTATGGGCATAAAATATGCAGAGGGGACTTTGTGCTTAATACCCACTTGGAATCAACCCTTAGGCAGTCATAAAGTGTGTATGTGTGTGTGTGTATGTGTGTGTGCGCGCATGCACGGGCTTCGCACACTGACCCACACTTCCCACTACAGGTAAAAACCCAGAGTGCAACACATCACCTTTCTCTTTATTAAGCTCTATCAAACATGGACTAATCTGTCTAAAATTAGAGGCACGCTCAACAGGTAATGACTGCCTCGCATCCATTATTAGTTCATTTTCCCCAAATCAATCACTAGCCGAGCATGCTTTTTTTTAAATGTCATCCTAAAACTTTTTGCAATCAATTAAGCTGAAGATTAATGGGGACAATTTGCCAGGAACAAGTCCTTCCTTGAAAAGGCCACGCCTCGACAGACTTCCAGGGCTGGTATTGATGTTAATTATAAATTTCCGCTTTCCTGTCAGACACTTAACCTGTCGAAGAGGGAAAGAGCGGCGGCTGTGCGGGGACCACGGCGTGCTATTTAAATATTCCTAATCCGCTTTCAGGACACAGGTGACTGGTGTAAATTGCGCTTTCTGTTCTGTGTCATTTAAAGGAATCTGACAGGACACCGGTGCTCTGGTTCAACATTTTTTTTTTCTTTTTCCTGTAGTGAAAGGGATGAAAATCCCCTCCCTCGGCTCCCCCGAGCGCTTCTGTCTACTTGTGCATCGCAGGTAAACGCGCTGAGGTGTCACTTCTAATTTACCTCACGTTTAATAGCATGCAACGATGCCACATATGTCTGTCTCCTCTGTCCCCTGTCACACGGTATCTGTTCTACGGCGTGATTTCATAAAACATTTCATTCCCTGAATGAAAAATGCAGCTTTTAAATGGAAATCAAAGTAAAACAGTAATATGTGTTTGACCTCGGAGGCGTTCAAAAAATACAAGAATAGAGCACAGCCTGCGCTGCATCAACACGGGGTAAGATTTATCTTCGATTAATCTGCAGGTCCAGCACCAATGTTGTGAAGTAATCAAATTTAAACCACATCAAATCTCAAATAATGACAAATCAAATCAAACAAAACACTTTCATGCTAACACCATATCACTCCGACCGAGCTAATCTCTTAAATTTAACTCGTCAGAATAGAAAACAGGACACACAGAAACAATTTAGCTTAGGATTGTAGCACATATTAAAAAATGATCAAACTAGACAAAACTACTTAAACAGCCTGGCAGTAAAAAGTTTCAGCATCCACACCAAAACTTATTTAAAGATGCAATATTTATGTAACACGCAAAAAATGCAAGAACTGCAGTTTAAACAGCATGTGGGTTTCAAATTGTAGACCTGTGCACTCATACCGTATGCTGTATATGGGCTATTCCCTAAAGATGCTTACCTCTACATATCCAGGATTCACGCTGAATTCAACTCCCCCATTCATTTCTTACGTCGTGTGCACAGTTAAACTGCTAAACCTTCCGTTAATCCTTTAAACCCAGAGCATTTTTGTCCATTTTTTTCCTGACTATGTTTTAATAAATATATACAGGCTTTAAGATTGTATATATATGTGTCGAATTCTTTTCATAGGGACCAATGTTGACCATTGTATTTATTCACATTTTTATGGCCTTGGTTGGACCTTCGGTCAACATTCACATGCGCATTCGCACACAATGGGCAATCTGGGAATGCCAGTTAACCTAATTGGTCTGTCTTCGGACTATGGGAGAAAACCAGAGAAAACCCACGAAGCATGAGGCGGGATTCGAACCCAGAACCTGGAGGTGCTAAGAACTACACCACTGTGCTAATATAAAAAAATAAACAGGCACATAAGCAAAAAAATTGCATAGACAAATATAATCAGCTGTTTTATATGGTTGTTTTTGGTTGTTTCTATTAACAAAAAATAGTTCGACGATAGAGTTCTACAATTTTGTGACGTCATACCCATCTTCCAGGAGCTGTAAAATGTATGTGTTTAAAATGTAATGATAAATATGACGTATCCAAACACCCAACACACAGTTTGACAGTTTGACATCTGAAGTCTCCTCTGTCGACACACACACCTGTAGGACGTCCATATAAAGATTTTTCACCCATGAACATTTTTATTTTATTATAAATTTTTTTTATTGCTTATTCATGTTGTGTTTCTGGCACATATCTGTGCTGCTCTAGAGTTAGGGTTAACAACTATAGAAATGTCTTTTTTATACAGTAGTACGATTTTCTCCATAGAGAATAAGCAATATTCTTCACAACTACAGAGTTTAAATATCCTTCACCAAAGAGACAAATAACACAAAAGGAACAGATGATAATGACTTAACAGTATAAAATAATAATGATAATAATAATAATAAACTCTTTATTAGAATTAATTTTGAGAGAGCTGTTCTATTATTATTATATTATATTATTTTATATTTTTCTTTCTGCTGCTTTTTGATCTGGGTGCCAATAATTCTAGTGCTGACTCTAAAAGGATCCATTATAATCAGTAACCTGGTGCCGTTTTATAAATGACATGCTTCATAAATAGATTTGCTTTATGCTGATGAGTTTTAAGAAAGCTCCGGCACTGTTATCTTCGTGTGCATGGGAACATGTGAGTGTAAAATAGACCGACATGAACACACTCACCTGTAGGATGTGGCTGCCCAGGTGAGGCTCAAAGATCTCTGAGGCAACTGCACTGGGGCTCCTTCTTCTCTGCGAGCCAATAGCTGAGGAACGGAAAAACACAAATCAATTGCGATGCGTGGTTTGTCTGTGAGTGTGAGCGAGTGTGGGTGTGTAGGCGTGCAGATGCAAGCATGTCCCTACTTTAGTTCTTCCAAATGAACTTGGAAATGAAATTTGCCAGTGTGATTTAAACAGATATGGTAAACTGCTGAACAAACACTTCTGCCCCAATAATACTAAGCCCCTGCTACTGTAAATAGACAGATGCAAATCACAGCTTACTTATGGCTTGTGTCCATGCTCGTGTTGCATATTCATCTAAATGGAGCTCTGCAAAGCCTGCTGTTTATATGAGGGATAATACCGGCACAGTTATTCAACGGCGGAGCACCCGGAGAACTGCACCCTTAGGGCATTTTTTTCTCCACGTTTCCACTTTAAAGCAGACTCAGGCACTGAGAGTGGTGTAGCTAAAAAAAATGGCCTGGGGTGATTTCAAACTTAACAGACCTTGTCCCACCAGAGCTCATTATTGAGAATTTTATAACAAAACTCTGTGTACTTAATTTTCTGAGCTTATTCAGGCGTTTGGATAATGTTGCTGAATTAAGTGCAATTAATGGTGTAATAAAAGTGCTGAATGGCTATTAAGGAGACTGAAAGACCAGGAGCAAACAGAGCTGTGTGGAAGGGAATGCAAGCAGGGGCGTGTAGGGCAAGGGGGCAGATGGCAGGGCCCTGGAGAGGGCAGAGGAGCTGAGGATAGACTGTGGAATGAGAGGCTTATGTCCTTCAGAGCGGCTTGGGGAAAACACTACTATCCCCTCTGGTTACGCTCTCAGCACTCCACCCTGAGCGAAGCCCGGAGGACATGCAAGGCCAGAACAGCACGAAGTACGAGCAGGGGACGAGGCGGAGACACACAGAGCAAGCGGGTCAGTAGTGGCACTGCAGGACAGAGAACAAACAAAGCACAAGCAGCAGGATGGAGCGCTAACTCACAGCAGAGGGAGCTCTTACACCCCGAGAGAGAAACCATGGGCAGAGAGGGCGAGGGCAGACACAGTTCATACTTTGTGTGTGTATGTGTGTGTCTATACATTTTATATATATATATATATATATATATATATATATATATATATATATATATAGGCACACACAAACACAGCTCTGTATTATACAAAAGTCTTAAGCCACCCCTCATCTGCAATGTGTCTAAAGATACAATTTTAAAACTGGTTGTTTTTATAACAACCTCAGCAGCAGCCTCATTTCCCCTCTCGTCTGTTTTAGCATTCAGCATCACCAGTATACTAATCACCGGCCTGAACATCTGCCATCATCTGCACCTGTTTCTCACTGGTTTATGCTTTAAGTTAGATGGGTTTTTATGCTTGAATGATTCATAGGTCACTGTGTGGCTTAACGAACAAAAATATTCCAGTGAAACTGGTCAGGTTCAGGGACTGGACTGAAAATAAGACATGCATGATAGGTTTGTTTCCCGAACTCGCTCCACAAACTGAATGCTTTGGGTTGAGATTTATTCAGGGTGAATCATTTTTGTTACAGCTTTATAAATGTAAACTTTTGATTCTTCATTGGATGAAAATATGTTTTTTTTTCCTTCCATTTCAGAGCCAAACAGAATATAAGCTAAATAAATAAATAAATAAATAAATAAATAAATAAACAGGTTATGTGAGAGAAAAGTGAAATTAACTCACAGGTCAAGGAAAATGAACCCACCAAGCATATAAATATAAACCTCATTACTGAACTCAATCCTTTCCATTTACTTCACTCAGAATGGAAATGGGATGTTCTGTATACAGTAAATTGATTATTATGAAGGTGTAATGTTATTTTTTCATTTTATTACATACAGATAATATTATTATGATTAGAATATAATTATGATGTCATATATTTAAAGTTCTTTCTATCACTATTCTGTACTAAGATGCCTGTTGGGATTTTGCTCATTTATCCTTACAAATCTTTGGGATTGTGATATTTTAGATGAACTCATATGTACTTTTATTTATATATATTTAGCAGTATGATTGCATAAATATATATGTGCTATGCTTTGAAATAGAACAAATCTAACATGATTTAAATCATCGTCCACTCGACCTAATTTGAAAGTGTATTGTAGTATTTTAATGTCAGATTGGTCAGGAGCAGAACCCCCTTGTGATCTTCTGCTGTGGTTGCCAGATCCCCTTACACTTGTGTGTTGTCTTGTGCTTTTCTGCTTACCATGGTTTTATAGTGTTTTGGGGGGGAGGCTTTCATAGCCATCCTGTCAGTTAGAACCTGTCTGGCAGTTCTCTCCTGACCTTCTCTCATTCACCGACAGAACTGCTGTTTGGTAGATGTTTATGCTTTTTTCACCCTTCTGTGTAATCTCTAGAGTCTGTTGTTCATGAAAATCTCAGGAGATCAGCATTAACTGAAACACGCAATCCAGCCCATCTGGCAAAAACAGCCAAACCATGTTTGAAGTCACCTGAGATCTGAGAGACCTTGCACACACACACACACACACACACACACACATATATATATATGTATATATATATATATATATATATATATATATATATATACAGATTGTCAATACCAGTCAATCTGTGAGCACATACTGTATACACTACCAGTCAAAAGTTCAGTCACACCAACGCCTCTAATCTAAGGTGTTTGTTAATTAGTGTTTTTTGAGGCTGGTAACTATAAATGAACTTCTCCTCTGCCGCAGTTTCGTTCTTGCTTTTCTGGGATGGTCTTCATCAGTGCCAGTTTCATTATGGAACATGATGAGTTTTGCAACCTGACAATACTGTTCTTGCAAGAACTGTTCCAGAACTGTTGTTGTTGTTACCTAATTACCCAATGCCATAGATGTTAATTCATAGTTTTGAAATCTCCAAGATTGTCCTCGAAGAAACAAAAATAAAAAAAATTGTTCACTAAACAAAAAAACGTTAAATTAGTAAATGTGTAATAACTTTTGACTGGTACTGTATATGGGGTACCGCCACATAGTCCTGCTTCTGATGCTGCAAGACGTGCGGCAATGGAACAACAAAGAATGCATAACTAAATGTACAACCCATAGCCTTCTTGTGTTGTTGTTGTGATTAAGTACATCCTCGTATTCTCATTGTCATATTCACTGTTGCATGCACACACACATACACACAAACACACAACTTAAAACAGGCAGCTCATATAAGACGACTGAAGAAAATATCAAAGATGAAAGCACACTTGACCAACTTCAATTATTATCCTCTCTATCGTCATGCAGACTCAGAGGAGGAAATGATTCTTCTCAGCCCGTACAATAGCCCTCATCACAAGGATCCTTGCCTTTGAATGAGCACTGCATAGAAATCAGGCACAGATTGCTCTGAGTGCTGCACATACTTTGACCTTGGGGATCTTTTCAAACTCCAAACTAGATAGTGGTTAATATTTTATAATAAAGAAGTTAAAATGTTAAACCGGGCCCTTTCGATGAGGACGGAGGCCAGAAACGAGCCTTGCCACTAACAGAGCAGCGCTGCTCCTAATGATGCTGGCATTAGTCATTCGGAGCAGTGCTTAAGCTACAGATGGTCCATCGGCCTCATGCTGTCTCACATCATCACAGACCCCCCTGTGACATCCACGTCCATGTGCCAAATACAGTACTGTAGGAAAAAAAAATACAAAGGCTAAATTAGTCTGATCAAGCTAAAGATGATGAATGTGACATTCAGAGGTGGCGCTCAGGTCATTCTGTGTAATCACCTGCTAAGCAAAGATTTTCATGTGTTTTTATAAATTACACAATGAGTGAACCTCAAAGCAAGGACCTTGATTTGACCTTCAGCGAGTTTTTTTTTTTTAAGTCTGCCAAATGCAGCACATGATAAAGGAGACGCGATAAAGACGTAATAGAACGAACCGTGAGAGTCGAAAGAACGCGTTTTCCCATCCTCATCCTTAGACTCTTCTAGAGTCTGGGGAAATTCCTCCTCTATTCTTTTTGCTTACAGAGCACAAACAGGGGAGGGGCTTTTAAGCCTAATCTCTGCCTCCATCACAATATCCAACCCCCGCCTCCAGACACACTACATCTAGCACTGTGTGACCTGGAGGCAGTCCAGAGCAGACGTACTGTACTGTATGACAGGTCTGTGTGAAGATGCTGGCGATTCAGCGCTCCTCTACAGGTGCCTGAGCAGCCATGGAGATGCCTATAATTACATATTGATCCCGTGCATTATGCTCTATTAATCTGTTTCGTTTCTGCTCAGGACACGAATAATGCACAAAGAAAACCTGGCAGGAGTTCAGGGGCTACGCGACGGCTGCTCTGTCACTGTCGTACGTCTTTCCCGCGTTAGTGCCGTCACACGGCAGATTGAGCAGAAATAAAACTAAAAATAGGAAGGAAGCACAACCACATGAATCAAATCCAGCAAGACACAAACATGGTGAGAAACATGATTCCACATGTTTGTTTCTTTTTTTAATGAAAAAGACTTTCATTATTCCGATTCAGGCATTTTAAAGTCTGGCCTTCAGTAACTCTGGATTATTAAATATCTACAGTCAGACCAGTTGTAAAGTGAGGAAGAGGAGTTAAAAGGGTTAAACAGCTAAAGGACTAGTTTTTGTTGTGTTGCTCTATGGTATATAATTAGAACATTATGAGACTTCATAGGTATTAAAGAGTCATTTGTTGAATACAGGTGCACTTGGGGCATTCTTCAGTTCTCAGGCTGAAATTATTCCGTTTAAAGTATCGCCATTTCTCCCCTGCGGGATGGCAAAGGTGCATTATTTAAAAGTCCTTGACTCAAATTCATGTAGATGCAAATGGCGTAAGGACTACCCTGATACAGAATAAAGGCATTTTATTATGAGAAAATATCCGTTTCCATTTAACATTTTCAATATTTAATGCCGGTGCTTAATACTGCCATGCTACAAACAGCGTTCGGTGCAAGAAAGCAATATATGCAATTTGATTCTCGGCACCGTGGCAATTTCGAATCGCTGCACTATTTGAAAGTCAATTTAACTTTCGGTTTTATAAGTCAACATTATTGCTATTGTTAATTTATTTCTCATTTAATGGGAAATCGGCAACACGGCCCCTGACTGTCATTTTAAATCTGCAATAATTTCATCTGAAGCTTAGCATTCTTATTCCCTGGTCTTGGATTAGTAGAGCTAAATGGCAGCCCCTTGCTTTACCAAAGCTCAGGGGCAGGTACTGTTACACAAATTGCCAATTCAATTAACAGAGTGTAAATGCTCAACTGGCAGCTGGCACAGGCGACAGCTATTTTGGCAAGTGTCAGCCTTAATTCATCAAACTGTCAAAGTGCTCACGGTCGGGAGCCGGTGGACACTGTCGGTGCCGACAACGGCCACAATGGTGAAGTTGTATAATCCGGCTACACTTGCTCTCATACACACCAACACACAGACACGCAAGTGCATACACAAACACACTCAACTCACACACACACACAGGGAAAGTATTCACTAAGGGGCTGCACAAATTGACCAGGGTTTTAGCAGTGCTGCGGATGTGTTTTCATCAGCTTGGGAAGATCATTCGCTCACATCAAGAGCTGTTGTGCGGGCCACAACAAAAGAGCACGATTTGGATCTTAGATCCACTGTTGCAACCGAATCAGCGCTACGAGATCAGAATACTAATCTACCTCTAGATAAAGCACTCTGATTTTAGCCACTCGATTAATCCCACAGCTAACTTCCTCAACATTTTAACATTTTGTCTCAACATGTCCAATAAAAACCATGGATTTGAAAAAATCCTGAACGATCCCGCTTAGAGAAGGACAGTTCGTCTGCCAACACGGGACTCTGTGCCCATTTGTTGGGTGATGGAAACCTGAAATGATGTTTACGAGTTGAAACCATTTTTTTTCCTCCTTTCTGATTCTAATTACTTTGATTTAGTGCTTAACAACGCAACAATGTCAGTTTTCTCCCCTGTTCTCTCTGTTCATTTGCCTCCATCTTTCCTCCATGTCTCCTCTCATTAAACAGGCTAGCTTCCTCACAGAGTGAGACACAACAGGGCTTAATTGATAGGCCTCTAGACACACTCCAATTAGTGCTGAACGCAGCACCGTTCACACACACGACTACACACACACACACACACCCGCTTCTCACACATCTACACAAAGGAAAAGTGCATTATATCGTATAAACGAGTTTTATTCCTACTTTTCTATTATTACAGCAAAAAAGCGTTGCATAAGGAGATGTAGGACTTTCATAATTCCTTTATCCTTTTTTTTATGAGTGGAATGAAAGCAGATGCACTTTGAAAGAAGCTTAGCTAAAACGAGCCTGTTTTTTTTCCCCTATCATAGCATTAACACCACTCCGTAACCATCACTGAAGAGACGGAGAGACGGTTTCCCTCAATATACAGGATATTACAACAGCAAAATCTAATCCATTTCTACTGAAAATCCAGCAGCAGCTTAGGCTAGGGGTCAATAAAATTACATATTCTTCCCTCTACAGTGGCTGCTTTTTCAAGGTTAGTCTTGACTTGCAAATATGAGAAGCTGAAATCTTTCAGAGGTTACCCATCCGAAAAGAACGGCTCGGAGCGAAACATGCAGCTTGGACGAACATTACAACCTGACTTTTATTCGCAATCAGACCTTCCGTCATCTTGAGATAGAGGAGTGAAACATTAATCGATATTTTCAATTTTGAAAATTTCATTCTTAGAAGAACCCCCCCCCCCCCCCCCACACACACACACACAAAATACAGTGAAAGGTCAGAGTAAGCCCAGCATGTACAAACATTTAATTTGTGTAGAAATGTATTCGTATTTGGAGCTGCAAATTTCCTAACCAAAACCCAAAATAAATAATTTATTCTCAACATTAATCGATTAATGTTTTGTTTATTAATGTAGGGTGCAATTCCCGAATTTCCAGACCCTGTTTGCTTTACATTAACCACTTTGATTGGATTCCGTGCATTTGTTCTTATTTATCGAGTAAAATGACTGTAAGAGAAGCCAATCAAACCAGTGTTTACCATATGCACACTCCCTCTTCTCTCTGTCCTATTCCAAATTTTTCCTACATTTTTCCTTTCGACCTGTAACCCATTCGTCATATTTCCTTAGCGTAAAAGACTTTAAATAATTCAGTGGCCGTTAATAACGACGGTGCCTGATCACACACCACTCACATGTTCCTGAATAAGTCATTGCGATGATGATGGAGGGTGAAGCATTTGTTTTAATTAGTTTCTTTTAATGCCTTTGACTAGTTTAAGTTTTCATGATGATGAGTTTAATAATCCATGTTCATCTTTCTCCTCATTTATATCATTAAAATTTTAAGCAGCTTCATTCAGCATTGAAGACGGCGCTTACGGATCTACAGTACCCTACACACTTGGTCATGCTCACTTTGTGGCACTGCTGTGTGTCTACCTTTTACTTATTGAATTTCAGAACTGACGAGCATATTGTATAAATGTATATTTTATGCAGTGTATACTGTAAATAACTATAAAGCATACTTTTATTGATTTTTTGATAAATTGGTAGGGTGTAAAAAGAATAAAATCTGCCTCAAAGGCAAAGTGTTCGCTCTATTGGCTGAGGATTTTAAGTTCAAATCCCAGTGATGCTCCCATGTACGGGCTGGTGTTCGCTCTCTCACAGTAACACTAGACAGTCATGGCTTGTAAGATCATGCATGCTGGGAAATGGGCAGATAGCACTCCATTTGTTGGTAAGGCTGGTTTCATGTGTCTCAGACTAAGCATTTGATGATGCTTTTCCCCCCGGTGGTAGCAGTCATGTGACGGGGAGACGGCGTGGGAAGTGGCTGAGACCAAAAAAAAAAGTTTACTACACATTCTACAAGAAGTATATTTAATGTAATTTAGAAAATAAATGCAGAGTATTTCATGTGTATAAAATTTATAAAGTGTACATTTTTAAACTACATACGTACATAAATGTCTGTATATACTGTATACAAAATCCTAATTATTACAACTATTACAAAGACTAGATTTTTAATTCATTAAAAGAATTACTAGTTAATTAAATAATGAATTATTAATTATGAATTTTTTTTACACGGTAGGAAAATGCTTCCAACATTTGGACAATAATTATGATATAGTTGTAGTAAAGTTGACAGAACATTCAACAAATGTCTAAGAAATGCTACACTGTCCAGCTCTCAAAATCATGTAAACAACTTAAATAAATCTGAGACAAAAGCATAAACAATGTCAAAGTGAGAAAACACAACATTAACATGCGTCTGCATCGCTACATGCATTAGCTTAAAACCAGTGCTACATGCATATTATAAAACGAATGCAGACAAGAGGAAATTTGCAGCTCTGTAACACAGACATGACGTTCCACCCTGAAGAAACGATCAGTGAAAAATCATTTGTCTGTGGAAAGCTTCTAGTGGCTCTGACGTCATCGCTCAAGTGATGTGGCATTAATCAACCTGCCGTTTCCTCTTATCGTAGCCAGAAACCACTGTATCAGACAGTGATATAAGAGGACCAGGACAGAGAGACGCTGCATGACAACTATTCACGATTCATCAAAACGATCAAACCACGCAGAGAATCATGAATCATTTTAAAACAATGATTTTAAGAAACAGTAAGTGTCATGCAGACGGATCTGAAGCAAAGAGGAAGCAAATTAAAAGAGAGAATTTTTTTTTAAAACAAATGAACCTATCTTAGTCAATATTTGAATGAAAGTTTGCATATTTATGTCAGGGGGAAGATGAGTTCTATCTCAGTTGTTCCTCTAATAATTCCTAGTGCAATTAGCAATCCTAACTAATATTTCATAAATGTTATAACTGTAGCTGTTGCTGTTTGCAGATCCAGCCAACAGATGATGATGGAAAGCCATCAGCTGTTCCTCTTTTAATTTCCCCAATGCACAGAAGACACACATGAGAAGAAACACTGATTTATTTTAAGGCCTGCAATATTAATAGCTAAAATCAGAAATTGGCATGTACTACATCTTGCACAATCGCATGCTATTATAGTCTAGTTACTGTTAAAACAGCATGATAGCTGTAAAGAATAAAACATAATGTGGTTTGCTATTATAGGAAAATAATAAATGACAGGGAAAATTGACCCTTAAGGTCTATAATTTTTCTGCAACAGCATAAAAATGTCTCATATCTCTTATCTGCCCACAACTCAGGTATTTTATTTATTAAAGCATAATTTGTACAGTAGATACACTATTGTTTTGAAACACATGCAAAAACGTATCACTTACATTCGAGCACTTATGTACCAGTACAACATACATCATTATATCCATGAGATATGATATTTGTTAACGAACGTACATATTATTAGGTTGTATTTACCTACAGTGTCTGCCGGACAAGCTGCTCTAAATAAGGTGTTACTGTACTGGAGGAATGACGATCTTATAAAATGAACATTTTAATATAAAAGTGTGATTGGAATTTCAGCTGGCTTCACTGTCAGAGGTGCTGTTGTAGAAATCAATCAAGACTTTCTTAAGTTATAATCCTATGTTATGATGTTGTTTATAGAGTTAGTTCCAACCCAGCAATCTGATTGGATGAGAGAAATCCCACCAGTGGTCAAAACTGACAGTAACACCACTGGGATGTTTAAATACATGTACTAAATCACGCACATCCCAGGTGTTCTACAAACAAGAGTATGTACGGAACACAGTATTAAGGGAGAGAGAACCTGCATGCCAAAATGCACATCTTTTTGTTGCTTCATTTATGTACAGTATAACCCTTAATCAATGGTCCTACGCTGCGCACTAGCTTTCCACTTAATGCTATTTGGGATTCAAGTCTGAAACCCAGAAGTGTTGGAGCTAATATTCGGAAGTGGAATAAGTTTAAATATAAGGAAAACTTACAAGATTTTCAGGACTGTCCACCACCTCCATGTTTTATTCTCTTCACCAGTAAGAATTTAAAACTTCTTTCACTCCTGTTAATTACACTAACTGTTGGTTGCAAAATGTTGGCTAAATAAACAAATAGTTCAGAATCCATTGATAATGTAAATATGTTTGCGGAACTGTATCACATTTGAGGTCGCACTGTATTGCTGCATATAGCAGAGCAGTGATGCCTTCGGCACTCAGACTGCTCCCCCGTGCCTACAACCGCATAATGTCCGTGCTATATCCAGCAGTGCAGAACTCTCAAGTGGTATTGCTTAATTCTAAACTCACACACTTTTACTTACACCTCCTCTTACATCGGTTGCTTTGAACAGCCCATGAAGGACTGTGTACTGTACTTCAGCAGAATTGTTTTTTTTAAACCAAAAAAAAACAAAAAAAATAATAATTTCACCTAAAAAGGTATATTTAAAACAGTTATACTCTAAGACTGCAACATCTTACTCTGTGGGATTTTTCCAAATATGCTAGGGTCACCACTGACCTGTGACCTTTCTAAAGGATATGTCAGAGCGCTAACAAGAAGTTACCATCTTTGACTGCTCCAAAACATGTATGGATCATTGAATCCTAGGAGTCCTCTATGCTAAATGCATCTATCGATATCTCCCTCCACTGAGGACGGGCGGAAGAGGACAAGATTATCGACATTGAGCAACATGAGTGAGGTCAAGTTCAAGGGGCATCGCAGCGAATCGATACAATGGGATGTGCAAAAGAAAATAATGGAAAAAAAAGAATCTCATTTAATTTGGAAATGCATTCATTATGGCTAACTGCATTAGGGTGAGAGACAGGCCACCCGCGCTGCCCTACAGCAGCTTCATGCAGATGGACTCAAAATCCATTACTGAAGTGCACTACTAGGCGTGTCCTAATAAAGTCATGCGGGAGCAGCCTATAGAACACACTCATGTTTATGGGACCTTGATACGACAACCAGATTCACTGTGCTCCAAATTTATATAATAGGAGCAAAACACTGATTTCACGCTGTTTTACAGTCACTATAAAGGTCAAACTATAAAGAACAGACAGCTCTTTAAAGCAATCAGAAAATACAATAATTATAATTAACAACGTATTCAGAACCTTTATAGAATTGAAAGCTGTTTACTGACATTGACCTCAGTGAGGAAGGTTTGATTATGTGGTCTAACAAAATGTTGGTGGAAATTTCTCATTATTACCTTCAGCACATTCCAGAGGACTGACAAGCTCGACATATAGGATCCAAGATCTATTGACGGAGATTTGCAAATCTTCACAGTTTATATTTGCCTGTTCGCTCAAACCGTATAGCAACTGTAAGGGGACAGAGAAAAAAGTTCTCTGTAATTCTGTGCAAAATATTACACTTTTCTACTTCTCCTGTCTCTGGTTTTCAACCCATTCTTTCCGTCTTTTTTTTTCAGAGTGAAACAAATAATGCTCAATGTCACGGTTGAGCGTGTGTCTGTGAGAGGCTAAAAAGCATCAAGGCCAGTCAATGCAGCATGAAGTCTGTGCCTTACGGTAGCTTTCCTCTCCTAGTTCTGAACTGCAGCATAACCTGTATATAACAGACATGATACTACCATATAGCTGCCTCACACACTATTCTCCTTTTTTACTATACACACACACACACACACATATATATATATATATATATATATATATATATATACATTTACACAAATGCGATCAACTTAACAGTATACAGTATTGGGCTTAATGAGACATATTAACAAGTGCAACATGCAACACTAAATACACAGTTCACTCTTTAATGAAGTTTAATATACATCAGTCATTGCAGGAGATTGGCCAGTTTGTTGCTAGTTAAAGACAATAGCTGAGGCATTCGTGCCTGCTTCCATTTTCCCCACGTAGCTTCAAGGTATGGAGGACATAATTTAATTTAAATAATCTCAAAGCTTTCCAAGGTACATTAAATGCAGCATATTGTTATGGGATTACCGTACCTTAATCACACCTTTAACCAAACTCTCTCTCTCTCTCTCTCTCTCTCTCTCTTTCTCGTTTGCCAAAGTCAAGCTGGACCAAAAAAAAAGTTTATGGTATGTTGGCTCAATTCTTGTAAATTGTGTTTTCATTAAAAGAGGCTGAACACATGATATACCAAGGCAGTCATGAGCACACTGCTGCTAAGCAGTTGGGAGATGTTATCCAGACTGCTTTCACATTATTGACTTATGCACGGATCCGGATCCTGTACTTTAGTACTTTAGTACAGCACTTTCTGTGAACAACACTGTGAACACCCCCTAACAGATGCTCAAGCTCACTTGAATAGTACAGTGTACTTGGGTACGGTTCAAATTAGATGTAAATGCAAAACATCTGATTTGGACCTGTGACATCATCATTATAACTGCCTGTCCCTTTCGAAACCTCTGTATGAGCGCATTAGGTGCCGATCTCAACTTCACAACATCTTGGCCACAGCTGATTGGATTGGAAGGCAGGTGAGTGGGTCGCTCTTAAAATTTTGTCCAAAAGTTCAGAAATAGTGGTACAGTAAGTACACCTCTTTCCCTTTTTGTTTATTGGTGGGATGCAAATAAACAAAGTCAATAGTGTCCGCACATGTACTGGAGTCTGTGGATACAAGAATCTACTCAAATTCGTTAAAAACAACACCAATAAGTTTAACCCATGGGGACACAGCGAGGTGGGGTAGGCAATTACAGTCACACATGGTAGGAAGTAATTATGCTTAGTGTGAAAACAGCCTAAGGCTAACAATTTAGCTAGCTAAAACAGAACTCATTTTTATGAAAAGTAAAGACAAACTCAATCTTAACAAGTTCAAACTGT
This sequence comes from Clarias gariepinus, assembly GCF_024256425.1. NCBI lineage: Eukaryota > Metazoa > Chordata > Actinopteri > Siluriformes > Clariidae > Clarias > Clarias gariepinus. The sequence continues at coordinate 15,538,923 of NC_071112.1, forward strand.
TTGGACTAGAAACATTTCCCTCAGATATGGCAGTAAATTACAAAACCCCATAAAGTATTACTGAACACAGTTAGCTAGCTTTGCCGGATGACTGAATGGCCCTAGCGCCACACAGCATCTACTGTAGCATTTGGACTAAATGTGAATTCAACAAGACAGTTTCCCACATACTAGCTTACTCTTCTCTATCATACCACAGTGACCACCCAGTAAAAGTGGGTTAACCACACGTTTCCACCAAGAGACAAGAAGCCAAACTCAACAGCTTGTCAAGCTTATGCTTTATTACAGGGCAGAGTAACACACAGAGGAAAGCCGTCTGCCCTACACAATTCCAGTCAATATTTTGTATTTATTTTCTCCATTCCTGAACATTCCTACTGGATTTTTTTTTTCAAAACTATCTAATAACACATATGGCATTAATTAATTAAGTAACATCAGCAACAGTCAGTTATTACAGTATATTAAGACACGACGATCAGATGTGCTGGAACTGTTCTTGCAAGAACAGCATTGTTAAGTGGATTTGCAAATTCCATTCCAACTTGATGAAACTGGCTCTCAAGTGGACCAGGAAAGTAAAAGCAAAACCTACTTCTGCTGCAGAGAAGATGTATATATATACAGTGACCAGCCTCAAAAATCACCAATTAACAGCATATTAAAGCCGTTAGGAAGTCTTTACAGAGCATACAGTAGGTAGCAGACACATCTCAAAATCATAATACCTGTTCAAAAAAATTATTGCATATTTTGGATGCCTTTAGGGTTGTTTTACAGAGTGGAAAGAAATAAAAATAAGGAAACCATGGAACTAGAAGGTGTGTGTAAACATCTGTAGTACTTGCAGTCACAGATGCTGCAGTTGGGGAGGGAAAGAGAGTAAGCCATGATTGTACGAGAATTCATCCACAACATTCATTCACACACACTTTCACGCCGTCATACTATCCTGGAATCACAACACATTCATATCTTATATCTTATTGCAGAGTTTACTTGTGCTTATGTACAGCTATTTTTGTATCATAAAAAAAAGATGGAATGAGAGGTATATGACATTAAAATGTCTTGTGAATAAATAGTGAAGGGTTTAGAGCTTAACAGGAACAGAGAAGAACAGAGGATATCCTCTATAGCCGGATTAATCAGTGGATAAGAAAAGAGAGAAGGTGACTAAAAAAAGGTTGTGCAGTAGTAGAGAGAAAAATAGACAGAAAGAGAGAGAGAGAGCGAGAGAGAGAAATGAATGAGGAGAGGAGTGTAGAGGCTGGAACATAAGACATTTCAGACATCGAAAGGCTGATGTTTCAGTCTGCCAAACGACATAATGAGGCATTGAAGCAGAAAATATTAGCGCCAGGGGAAAATCTGCAGAGAGTAATTAGGAGCTAACATATAGTGGCATGCTAAACACAGAGACACATACAGACCTGGAGACGACAGGGATTCAACAGGGGGAAGCTACACACTCTAGCCACGGTGACTCACACGTAGGACTCTTATTAAGGTGTAGTGTGGGAGATCAAGGAATAAGGTAATGCCAGCTAAATGCGAAAAGAAGGCCAGTGGTGAGAGAGAGGCTAAGCATAATGACATTTGTGAATGTGAGTGTAAAAGAATGACGGTTAGATAAGAATGAGTGAAATTAAAAGGAAAAAAAAAAAAAACCCAGACTGCGTTGTATTTTCTAATTACACTCCCAGTAGTGACTCAGGAGACGTGTAAGCTTGGTTCCCTGACTTCATCTATGTTAATGAAACACCGCTGGCGCTGATCATGCTGGCAAACCGTGCAGAGTGAAAGAGAGATTAAACTCTTGGATGACTCAAGCCCTTTTGCAGCGAAGGTCAGGAATTATGTCCTGCATCAAAAATATATTAGTGAGAATCACGGCATCTCAGGACTAGGACTTACATTTTTTATTCAGCTCATGTATCATACAGCTAATAAAAATATGCACAATTTAGATTACTATCTCTCTCTCTCTCTACCTATATATATATATATATATATATATATTACTTATTTAGAGTCAGTCAACACACTTCAAGAAACTGTATAAATATTTTAATGCTAAATTTATTGCTATCCGTTATATATTGATATGTATGATAATATTGTGATAACAATATGATTATATTAGTAATATTAGATTAATATAATATAAATCATACAATTTTCCTTTTTCTGAAGCTTGTATACATTTTTTTGGCTGACTCTGTGTATATATACTCAAATGGAGCACTAGGTGGTGCTTTACTGAAAAAGCACTACCGATGCTTTTAATCACCAGGGAGAGACAAGAATCCTTTTCTGTCTCTGTGCCTATGTTTGTGTGTATGTGTGTGTTGTGTGTGTGTGTGTGCGTGTGTGTGTGTGTGTGTGTGTGTGTGTGTGTGTGTGTGTGAAAGAGAGAGATCGAGTTTCAGATCTGTGTGCCGGGCCAGTGTTTGTGCTCATGTCCTGATGGAGCGAGAGCAGGCAGGAAGCACCGCTGGGAGAGAATGCGCACACTAAAAATTAATGAACTCTGAACTCCTCGCTGCGCTGCTCCTACAAATTGCATTGCCTCACAACTCGGGGGCATGCTGGGTGGTTTGATGCCTTCCCCGCTGTCCATCTTTCTGCTGAGCCAATTTTCATTTAAACCTAATTAAGAGCCTGAAATGAACATTATGCATTAGTTGAAGTGTCGGGATCCGTCGACTTCCCTTAGAAGGGGTCTTAGGAAGAAAAAAAAAAAAATCTCGGAAGGGAGAAGAGAGTGGAGGGTGTAAGAATTAATTATAAGATATTAGCATACAAGTCATCTCTTTGCAAGTTGAGTTAATGGAAGAATTAGTTCCATCATGTGTTAAATAGTCAGAGCTGATCTAGTAGCGTTTCTTCAATTTATTACACAAAGGTCAGTTTATAGGCTTGCAGGGCCGAGCTGTACAAGGCCACAGAGTGACAAAGGTCCTACCAGTGTTTAAAGCTACATTAACTTAGCAAAAAAAACAAACAAAAAAAAAACTGATTATGGTCTGTGTTAGCATTACAACAGCATGTAGTTTTGGCATACTGTATCCTATATCAGAGTGATTTAATTAAGATTGTTATCAGAGCTTATTGGAGAGCTGCATTATCTACAAGCAATATCAACCCCAGCAGCTGAAACATAATGAACACGCTTCAGATTACACGTTAGCAACTCCACCTAATTGCGCTGCTCGCATGAAGTGCTTTTTGTCTCTCGTTTCACTATAGCCTTAAACAGCACTGCGGATGATGCAGCATTATCTGTGAGCAGCAGGAGACTGCAGGTGAACCGGCCCAAGCTCTTATCACTCCTGCCCACTTATCACGGCTCCTCTCCGCCGCCTTCTGAAGGTCCTGCCCAATGCCGCTTCCTGTAATAGAGCTCATATGCAGAAAAAAGGTCTCTGCATAAGCCTTGACCTGCATCTTCATCCCCACCCCCTGCCACTGAACTGACCTGAGTCAAGAACACACCAGATTTCAAAAGGGGCGAGGTGGGGAGGATTTTAGTGGCAATGTTGTAATTTATCCCTCCCATCCTTATGTACACCCGCTACTAAAAAAAAAAGAAAAAAATTAAATTAAATAAATAAAAAACTTTAAAAAAAATTAAAAAAAGAATTCCTGTTTGAAATATTTTGTCCTGGATTGCATTAGGCAGGCTAAAATTAATCTACCATTACGGAGAAAATTTAAGACTCTAAAGCTTTGAGGGTGGCGGTAATAAAACAGTTTAACTGCTCTACTGAAAACATGATTGGTTGAAGGCAGCCACTGAGCATTTTATCATGTGCTAAAGAGGAGACAGGGAGGAGAGAATGAGGAGATGGAGAGGTAGAGGAGACCTCAGAGCTTGTTTTAGTGCCATTCAACCTTCTCGTACTTAAACTACACATAAACACATGACACTGTGCTGGATAACATTGTACACTAGATTAGGACACTTGTGTTCCATACAATAAATACACATCTCTAACTGTAGGCATCTGCATATATACTGAGATGAAAAAAACACACACATAATATACCATGGGTGAAAATAACACCTTTTACTACATCGAAACAAAGCACCAGAACAAAAACAAGAATATTTTGACTTAATGGTTGTTGTCCTGGTGTTTTTTCCTCCTCTGTGCTGTGTGTCATCACTATTTGACACCTCTGGCACACAAAGCCAATGAGCCTCTAAATGTGCATTTGTGGGATGGGATTCTCCTGCCTACTGAAAGGCAAAATGTGCCCTATGGGGTTAAAGTTCACCCAAGGATGACAAGATCTTGGACGGCCATTTGTCCTGGCAGGTTGATGAAACCTCGCCTGAAGTCAGGACACTGCTCGCATATGACATGCGCCTCTGAAGCATAACGATAACCCCCCCTAAGCCAAGGGTCCCACACACCCTCTGATTTGAGGGCTTTTACATTTCAGAGTATTATGTTTACTACTTTTCATTAAACTGTAGCTCACAGCTTCGTTTTTACAATATGCAGTTGATTTGTTTTTATTATCTCGGTATGTGACGCATATTTAAAGCGTGATTTAATTAAAAATCATATTCATATTTAGATTGCTTAAGAGCTGTGGACGTTCATAAAAATACTGTAAAGGGCTTTTTATAAATTCTGTTTAGAAAAAACAAGCAATGTGTAATAATGGTTAAGTTACATAGTATATTACAGTTGCGTTAAATAATAAAGATCATTAAGTACAGTAATTTCCCCCTAATGTGACCACATACAGTATCTGCGATGGATTGGCACCCTATCCAGGATGTACCCCGCCTTGTGCCCTAGGTCTCCTGGGATGGGCTCGAGGCCCCCCGCGACCCTGAATACAGGATAAGGTGGTACAGACAATGAGTAAGTGAGTGAGTGAGTGAGTGAGTGAACACATATAAGAAGAGCCCCTCCCCTTGGCTTGTTGCTCAGCTCTGCTGTCTTCTGTTAAGGTGTGGCTTAGCAGTAGCTCATTTTCAATAAACATGAAAATGGCACATTCAGAGGAGGCGTGAAATAAAGCGTGCTTTCAAATTATAGCCATGTTTGGAGATCAGAGCACTGTTTACCCCAAAGGTTGGGACGTTTGGAGGGTGTGTAATAGGAACACTCTGTGTTATATCCGGGCACGGATCAGAGGCTCGAATCAAATATGAATGCCAACCATACCCGAACATGAAAGCTGACTGCTATTTATTAAGTGATATCATTAGTGCCATCTGTCTTTTACGAATGATGTGTGTGTACGCAGCACGCATCCATCTCATCCTCTGACCTACAGTAGGAAAGCACGCGGGAGGGTCGATTTTGACATTTCTTTCCAAAGTATAAATAATATTGGGCATAAAGTGAAGTTTTCTTCTTCTCTTTGTGTTTTTTGGTGGCTCACACTCCAAATCGGTGCATACTGCCACCTGGTGTATCGGAGTACTGTAAAAAACTAAGGGTGTGTATATATATATATATATATATATATATATATATATATATCTCCATTATCTGAGGGGTATTTCAGCAGGAGCATTAAAAGACTCACTTTAGTGGAACTCTCAGACCTGTGTTAACTTGTCTCGGAGAAAGTAAAAATATGGAATATTTAAAACAATATAAATCCTTTCTGTAAGCATGAGCAGTTTGTAAAGATAGTATAAGGCAGGGGTGTTAAACTGATTTCTGAGTGGGCCACATCAGCACTTTAGAAGAGCCATAAACTATTATTTTTAAATGTTTCTATTCTCTGATCTGATTATCGCTGTGAGTCAGTTTATCATATTTGTATTTCCAAAATAGACAAAGACTCTTTTTTTTTACCGTTGCATGAAAAAGGAAATCATACAAACTTGTTCTTTATGTACTCAGTGGCATTAATAAAAAAACAGGAATTCTCCAGATGGTTGCTGGTGTAGAGGATGAATTCTATGTATTATAGGTTGAGCGAGGAAATGTTGCACATTGCTGTGTTACGGGACATTTCTTTTTCCTTTGTTTGTTTTTGTGTGTGTTGAATGAAATGAGGCTGGGGGCCCGTGTTTGGCCAACAGGGCCTGGGTTTTACAATTGCGTCTGACAATTCTAAACACCTTGGCAAGAGCTTGTTAACAGACTGACTTTTGAGGCTGCCAAAATATGTAATCAGAGTGTTTTTTTTTCCCCTAGATTTTGCAGACAATGGAAATAATATTAGAACTGTTGCCATCTCGCAAAAACGAGGGATGATTTCTAATGAACTGAACGTTCAACAACTTGGTCGGGATTTCCTAATTGCAGAGAAATTACAAACACCACCATGCTCACGAAACCTTTTCCAACTTCCAGACTTGGTTCGTTTAACTTTCAAAAGGGAGGACAGACGTCACATCACGAGTTACGTTTAAATATCGTTTTTTGGTAACTGAACTGTTTGGGCCCCCAAAAGGTAATTTGAGGGCAATTTTTTTTTTTTTATGTGTCCTACACTTGTGCCACACAGATAATTTGTAAGTGATGTTTTACAGTATGTGGTGTCTATTTATCCATCCTGGAATATGTCCATGTACAGAATGCTTATCATTAGCTATGTTCATACCTACACTTAACCCAAATAAAATAATTTATGCCCTTAAAAACATTACATTCAGCCCTTGAACATACATCAGAGTCAGAAACATCAGGAAATTTTGAGCTACATATCCTTAAATATGTATTTATTATTAGCAACAGATACTCTATGTTCACCCTTAATGACGTCCTCAGATGCTGTATTATTATTTTTTTTCCTCAATGTTTTCAGATCAACATATTTTCTCTATTTATTCCTGAGTTTTCGGACACTGTGCATTACTTATCCATTCTACTACTATTCTCAGACGTATTACACGCCACTTTTCCACGTGTAGGCTTTTAGAGACACTAGTTGTCTACAGAAAGATAACCATAAGTGAAGAAGATGTAGCATTGTGGGTAATTGCTTATGTCGTACCAGTATGGCACTCAGGCTCTGGGTAAGAGACATCTCATAAGGCCATTATTTAGCATGGCAGATTTTTTGAAGACATGCTGTAAAGCCTTGTGGCGGTGTCAGAGGGCTAACACACAGAGTTGTAGAGCGTGCTGAAGGCTAACAAGGCTGAAGTGAGCGCTTTGCTATTAGCTCAAACTGGTGACTCAGTCGGCATTTCAGCTTCCTCTAGAAACAGGGTCATCCCAGCCACGCGAGCGCACACACACACACACACACACACACACACACAGTTTTGTGTGTCCTCATTAGAGCTGAGCTGGTTGTATGCATGTCAGCAGACAGTGGCTGGGAGCAGGATAGAGTGTGAGAGCGGGGCAGCCCGTCGCATTTCGCAGCTGACTTTGCAGAGTAATGAGGCGAATACCAACAGGCTGAGGCTCCGCCAAAGGTGTTTTCCACGCAGCGTTTGATTAATCGCACTTTAGAAAAGCATCTCTGATTTCAGGCTGTTCAGGCAAAAAAAGAGCAGCGAGAACTTTAAAGATGCTTTAACTGGCACTGTTTCTCTAATCTATAGGTCAGAGTCAGAGGAACATCCTCTGACCTTATTATCTATAAGAAGAAATTTGAATATGAAATTATCACGTATGTCTTAATAAGGGCTCGTGTTGGTCGGAGATGTTACGCACCATCTGATGATCAGGAAAATCCGTTCATTCTCATAGAAAGTGTTACGCGCATGAAAACAGTGAGCCGTACAAGCACCGTGGTAACTAAACTCATTTCTCTGGGTTTAGATCAGTTCCATTGTTACTGAAACATCAAGCAGTTTCAAACAAAGAGCAGGGGAAAAAAAAGAGCTTTGACATAAGATGCAGGCCTGTATTTGAAAACGCTCTTTAGATTATTTCAAAGCGGCTCTGTTTTAAAAGCAGCGTTTCGCCTGTCTGCAGTTGAACAAGGGCAGCAGACTGGGGCTGATCTCACTATTAAAAGTGACAGAGCTCTGTAAAATGGTTTGTAATTGTGGCGATCTTGTGTTCTGGAAGCAGATGAAAAGTGTCCCTGTTTTTGAGCAGCTTGACTTAATGGAAAGGCGGCGGCGCTGCTGGATATGGGCCTAAATTGACGCAATTATTCGGTGGTGAGAAAGAAACGCTTCCATCTGATTCGCTGGCGCATCCAGTGGGAGTAGAAGCTGATTCCAAAGAGCAGTGACAGCAAATACAAACAGTATCTCTGTGTTTCATCAGCTTCAGAGCCTTGGTTGGCTACATTAGCAGTTAGCTCCGAGGCCTTTGATAGTCCAGATGGACTATAAATGGCAGCATTTGGAACACTAGCCTAGGTTAACTCTTTTACAGATCTGGGTTTGTTTACACAATGCTATGAGCGACTAAAGCTGTTGCTGTTTGAAGTGCATGTCGTTGGTGGAACAGTTGGGGGAAAGCAGACTGCGGTGGTTTTTTTCGGGATTTCAGCTCTCACTGAAATAAGCAATCGGCGCTGCTTTTTGAAGTAAATAAATTCGGCTTATTTCTTCGTTTCCAGACACCCTCCTGCCTTGTTTGTGCGGAGTCCAACAAGTGCATTTTTACCGGATTTACATTTAAAAGGGACCCCCATGTGCAGTGGAAAATAAGTGTTGATTCGCAGAAGTATCAGCTGTGAAATCGATTGAGGCTGTGCGGCGCTCCCGAGCAGGCGGGCTGTGGCCAGGCTCGGCCGTTACGGCCTACTTCAAAAGGCAATTAGTCCGATTTCACATTCCCCGGCAGCTGAATAATTTCGTATAATTTTTCAGGAGTGCTGGGTGAAGGCCAACTTTGCTGGAAAGCACAGAAGCCCCCAGTCCCCTCCTCTCCCCGTCTCCTCCCTTCATATGTTCCCCTCAGCCCTGGTTTCTCCCCTGACTGGCAGCCCTCTCTTCCCTCATGCGCTCACCTCATAATTTGAAAATCCTGTTGAAACACGGCTGTCCTAATTACATGCGCATCGGCGGGCTGTTGCCTTTACCCAACCTTGTTCCCGCTGGGCCTGAGTCACCTGTGGCCCCTAAACACGCACACGCACATACCCCCCACCATACACACACACACACACACAAACACGTACACACTAATTTCATCTTAGTCCAGCGTTGTCAGACATCTCCCTTGACTGGGCGCTTTTAATCGATTAGCTGAACGTCTATATAATACATCAGCAGCTGCCAGGCAGAAGAGATTCAGCAGTGAGACAGTTTAATTACTGTACATGTGTACCAGCATAAAAAAAAAAAAAACATCCACGGCATCCCCGCTGCCCACTGCTTTCTGCCCTGAAGCCTGGAGTTAGTGCGCTGATCTCCTCTCTCTGATCCAAAATATGAACGTGGCATAAAGGATAAAAACAACCGGGAGGGAAAAAAAAAAAAAAAAAAAACACTATGCAAATGCACAAAGTACTTATTTTGTAGGGGTTTGTTTACAGAAATTTGACCGTGAGATCTGTGCTCAATTGCAATAATGAAATCCCTTTCTCAGGCACATATTTAGCATTCTCATTTAATCACTGCTATTAAGCCGCACTGCCAGAGTTAGATGCAAATCTCATGCCAAACAATTCGGCATTAAATCCACAACCGCCTTTCTACTCATGATGCCTTTTTGAGTGAGTTAAATGGGCATTCATTAGCAACAGGCAAAAAAAAAAGGTTCTAAAGCAGTAAAATACTAAAATCTATAGAAGTCTGCTTTAGATTCGATCCACCCAGACCAGCCCTCGGTGTGTGTGTGTGTGTGTGTGTGTGTGTGTGTGTGTGTGTGCGCGCGCGCGCATAGCCGAGTGTTCTACCTCCTATAAATATGCTCTCATGTCAGATATTTCTCTTTGGCTGTGTTCGCCTAGCATAAATAATTACAAACTAAAAGGCTTGAATCATTATGGGCGGCTGCCGGTGATTGATACGCGTACAGCCTATGAGAGGGTTGGAGGAGAAAGAGAACAGACAGTCCACTTTAGAAAGTGTCTACCGAATTGATTTAACAAGTTTAATGTGTGCATCAATGTGGGACTATTACTGATCGTAAGCCTCAGTGATGCTATTTGTTCGACTGGCAAAATACTGCTCTTTAGAATGAGTGCATTAAGTCTAAGATTGCAGAGAAAACCCTATTACAACTTTATTGCTGGTAAATTGGAACCAAACGTTGTCTGTATTTCAATTATTCTGAGTTACCCGAGAAATAAATCGATTTTGTATAGGCTCAATCACAGAGACAGTGATGAGAAACGGCTTATTACACCCTGACAACCCGAGGCTGGTCTTTTGTTTTTCCCCTCAGCAATTTTCGAGAAATTGTCAATTAAGGACTTTGCTTTCTCCTCCCTGATTGGGCGGCGAGAGCACATCGGCCCATGGCGGCGCGATCGTCATGCATCTCGTATGGCTGGGTGCCATTCTCAATGCTTGTTTGGGTTTTAAATTTTAATCTAGCCCTCCTACGCTGGCGTGTCAACAAAAACTCACCCAGTGTGACACGGAGGATAATCATTACATAGCTCATCTCCTGCCAGCAGAGTGAGCCCTCTCTGCTCCTCCTGAGCTGGCTGAGGCGTCTTTAATTCACACATCGCTTTTCCCGGAATCCTAAAGTGGTACAGGAAGGATGCTTGAGGAAGTAGAGAAGCCTTAGTTCCTGCCTGTTTAATAGTCCTGAAGGAACAGAATTTCAGCACATGTGAATATCAAGACAGGAAACGTTCATGAGCGCGGCCCCGATTGAAGATTAAATGTTTTGTGTAATGTGTGTAAGCACGGAGCATGTGTTACACAGTAGGGATGCAGATTTGACGGGATCAAACAGAACACTTGTCAAGTTTTACTTAGCCGGATAAGGGATTTTAGACAAGTTACTCCAGACATCCGACTAAATATTCAATATAACAACAACGCGTGAGATTAGATTTGAAACTATAAATATTAATATGATTCTACAGTAACTTCAGAGCTCAACGTTAAGTTTTAATTCCATGCATCTAAAGGAACATGCTGTCACTTTCTGAGTGTTTCCTCAGTTCTTGTGGGATTTGTGAAAGAAGCAGTCACATTAAGCAAATGAAACAGAGAGCCACATTACACACAGCCTGGAGATACAGCTGCCTCACATCCAAGCAATGCAAATTCCAAACCAAGCAACACACACACACACACAGAGAAAAAAAGCCCAACAACAACAACAAATTAACTGCAGACTTTAATTAAAGGATCTGCATAGCTTGAGTGCGGAGAAAAAAAAAGAGAAAGTTCACAATCAAAACAATGCCTTGAAGTCGATATCATTTAACAGCATCAGCTCTTTTTATGCCTCGACCACGAACCAGGAAACGCTGATCTCCTCTTCGTTAAGCCAAACGACGCTCTCGACCCCCCTCGTCCCCTTCTCCGTTCCTCTCTCTTCTCCTCCTCTCGTCCGTACAATATAAGCTCTCGGCTGAGATGCATCTTTTTCATACAGAGATGAAGCGACAACAAATCAGAGAGGAAGAAGGGAGAGGCGTTATTAATCAGGAGAACATGCTCTCGCTGACCCTCTGGAAACAATAGCCGTGTATGCCAGAGGATTTACCCAGCCTCGCTTTGGCACACACAGCTTCCTTTAGCTGTAATTGGCTTGGCTGCTTAGGAGCTGATAGCGAAAGGCAGGATGTGTATTACTGCTGACATTTTTGACACTGCTGTCCTCGGAGAGTACAAGGTGCACGTGGTGTACAGGGTCTCTGTTCCAGTGCCTCAGCTTAAATATGAAACGAAAAGATATAGACGCCGTCTCTGAAATTACACTCGTAATGCTCTGTTTTAAGAAGGTTATAATAGTGTAATGCCGCCATATACATTTATTAGTACTGTGCAATTCATCTTGTGCTTCAAAAAGGCGATACTTTCTAGGATTTTAGTGCAGTCTTGAAGAAAAGTTCTCCAGGCTTCCTGAAGGACATTTATGTGTCTCGTTTTCAGTCCAGTCCCTGTACCTGACCAGCTTTAGAGGTGACCTATGAATCATTCAAGCATAGAAACCACCTATCTATCAAAGGCATGAACCAGTGAATAACAGGTGCAGATGAGGACAGATGTTCAGGCCGGTAACAGACAAGAGGGGAAATGAGGTCGCTGCTGAGGTTGGTACATAAACAACCAATTTTTAAATTGCACTTTGCAGCCTGTTGCAGTAAAACATTTGTTCCCATTTCTTTCATTTAATCTACATCGGTTGATTTAACAGGAAGAAATGAGGGGTGACTCAAGACTTTTACACAGTATTCTATGAATATAAATAAACCGCATTTAATCTGTCTATACTGTAGCATACGCACCAATCTCTGACCTGTTTCCATAAGAAAACTATTTTTAGTTATTCTAATATTGAACCAAAGAGGCTTAAAACAAAACAGTCTCTTGAATAAAAAACAAAGTCTAGCCAGATTGTAGCCGAGTGTCTCAACCTATCTCTATTTCATTCATTTCTTCGAGAACAGTTCCAGCTAACCATGTCGATTTGCGCTGGCTTCTGTGTTATCTTCCATAAGAAATGTAAAAAATTAACAGGAAAAAAAAAGTGTTGGACTGGAAACTATAAATGACTCTTGCGTCTTAGGGGATTGATAAAGCATAAAGGAAGTAATTTTCTCGCAGGTGGTGTCCAACTGGGATTTGCAGGCTGACAGGGTGACGGACGAGAGACTGAAAATGAAACTTGTGTTATTTCTAATTACGTAAAACAAGCAGCAAGTTCCATCAAAAGCAGACTTTCTTCGAGACGCTACTTGTGGCAAGAACTAATATGAACTATAAATTTCATGCATTATTTATGTGTTTATATTCCTTCTTATTAGCGCTGGTGACTGTGTTGAGGCAGATAGCCTGATTGAGAGGAGCGGAGAGGAGGGAGGCTGAGGCGCTCTCATGGGCCCTGGGCTATCTGCTGATTGACTGGGCACTGATCCCAGTGCTACTGACCGCCAGCCTGAGAGAGGGACACGCAGCCATTTCTACTAGCCTGCAGCAGGACAACATGTCCACCCTTCATAGTGGGGCTACAGCCAATTCTAAACCTAGGGTCAGTGGAGAAACCGAGAGAGATACCATATGGGTTTTTTCCCTTTTCTTTCTTTTTTTTTTTAAGAGTGGAGGAATTCTTTCTGGGATGATGTCTTCGTAAGATCCTGAGCGCTCGAGCATGACTCCGGGTCAAGAAGCAAAATTTCACCTTCCTTCTCTGGCCTGGATGCTGCCTGCCAAAATCATCAGCACCCCCTCAACAGGCGAGTAATGCAGAGAGAGAGAGAGAGAGAGAGAGAGAGAGAGGGAGGAAAAAAATCCCCTGTTCTCTCAGCCATCATCACACCCGCTTATTATAGATATTAGAGAATAAAACGGGTGACCGAAAAACTGTTAGTCATGCGTTGAGATGGCAATAGCTAAATGCTTCACGCATGAATCGCTCCCTTTTTCGAGCGGGTGCAGACGCCTCTCGACCCCGCCTCTCGACCCCGGCTCTATCGCCCCACTTCCAGCCCATCGCTAAATGCTAAAAATCCATTGGTTTCGATATGAAGCCCTTTGTGACAGCATCAAAATGGCTGATTAGGTTGAGTGGGGGCTTGCAAGGGGAATGAAATGGTGTGATTAAATTGGATGATTAGGGGACTCATTTGTGTCCTGCAAGGGGGGGGAAGAGCAGCGGCAAACAAGAATAAGGGCAGAGGCCTTGGTGACCTTCCTCTGAAATCTTAACAGCTCTCGCACTTTGGTGAGACATCACGTCGCCCGATGCAGAGTGCGAGACCGCGATGCACGCTTGATTTTCAGCTCACAGAGACTAAAGCAGAGAGGGTTCGGGAATTCAAGATGCAGAGACTTCTTCCCATGTCCCATCATCTAGTAAATTTGAGGGGGTGGATATTTATCGTAAAATAATATATGTGCTGTGACGTTTTAAAAGCCTGATATCAAAATATAAAAAGAAATATTTCTGACATTTTGATTCATGCGATGTTATAAACCTCTAAGACAACTCGGTTTAATTATAAAACATATTACTGCTGCTTAAAGTCAAGCCAATTAAATTTGATTGGATACTGTTTTTATTCAAGGAGCTCTTTTCATGTCATCGTAATTTACTGTCAAAGCAGCCGGAATATTGGAAACTAAATTATTTACTACAGCCCATAAGCCAATAATGCTTCATTTGTCTCCTACTGAGAGGGACTAGACTAACAAGATTATTAAGGACATTACTTGTAATAGTGGATGCCCTTCACTTTATTTGAGGCTCACGCTGTGCTTTCAGACGCTCAGCTTCAAAAAGTGCCACTCTATTCTGGGAGCAGTTTGTCAGCTGGACAAGTCCACTGAACACACACACACACACACACACACACACATACACATACACAGAGGAACAAATCATGTGCTGCTCACACACGCTGTCTAAAAGAGACCTTCGTTTAAGACTACACACAGAGAGTCTAAAATAATGCAAATATCATAATTAACACTATGTTCAATTTGATATAATAATAATAGTAATAATAATAATAATAATTATTATTATTATTATTATTAATAATAATAATAATAATAATAATAATAATATTTAGTATTTTGTATTATAAAAGGGTCCAGTAGGCTTCTCTGTAGTACAGTGTGCAGTAAAGACATGGTGATTTGTAATACTTTGTAAAGATATTATCTACAGCCGAATACAAGTTCAGGCAAAGAGCTGAAAAGAGCTTCGATATTCATTTCAGCTGTCTTTCTGATTTATTTCTCTATTATTGGGCCATTTGCAAAAGGACTAATTACCGGGCCAGAGCTGACATCCATATAGCACAAGTCTAGCAGGTCAATGAGAATAAAAGCAGTTAGCCATACATCATCACCGAGCACGTCGATTTCCCGGGAAACAGCGATCATATTTGCGTGCTGTCGGGTTTTGCATGCAGAAAGTCTAGGCCCTCGTCGAGGTAAACGCACACGAAGACCTGAGCACGTGCGAAACACAGCGCGTCGCGCGCAAACACGCTGCAGGACCCACAAACACACTCGCAAACAAGGCTATTGGGAACGTGAAGGCACCCCGGAGGGCCGTCACGCTGCCAACCCTGGCTCTGTTGTCTCCATTCGAAAGAGAAATAGGCCATTAAAAGCATAGTTGCACACAAGTGCTCTGTATGGGCGGCTCACAATTAAGACTCGCGCAAGCTAGCTGGGTTTGTATGGCCCGTACGAAATCCCGCACAATAAAAAGTCTAATTTAATAAGGGGACTACAGGCCTTTAAAACCGTGCCACAGTGGCATGTCCGTGTTTTTCCCAGACGAGGGTAATCTATTCATGAGCAAAGTATGTACACTATTCACTGTTATTAAAATACATTGTTCAACAACAATGCTTCCTCAGGCTGTTTCTGCCAGGCCAAGAAACCAGAGAAGGTGTACGAGTAATTGTTTCCATGGCAATTACTACTTTCTTTGGTGTGCATTCGAAAATAAAGAAAATAAGACAAACATGCCCAGAGCCTCCTTGTAGCCAAAAGCAATTTCCTCTCCTAAATTTAGTTATGCAGAGCCTATGGGCATCATCAGCATTTAGTAATTAGTTTTATAATTACTGCTGTTTTGCTCACTGTCATTCAATTTTTCTTACAGGACGACTGGGGAATGAAACATCTCACACTCACAGCTGGGCAATTTACCATCCATTTATACAGTTAGACATACCAGGGAGGCTTTTTTCATTTTACCCAAGATGCTCTGCTTCTCTGTTTCCAAGTCCAGGTTGCAAATAAATAAATAATTAAATAAATAAATAAATAAAAGCTCTTTCAGCGTTCTTTGAGTCTATTGTGATGCAAACGCCATTAATTCCCTCATTACCATTAACAATAAAAGTGGCACACTGGGCACCTGGAGAGATCAGTTTAATCATTGGCGTGCACGGCACCAACCTGCTCCACCAAAGCCAGCCGTCCTTCAGAAGAGGCGTCCAGGACTAAAGAGCAACTGGTCTGTCAGTCTGTGCGATGTTCAAAAGCTTTAATGAGCTCGCCCTGTTGGCTCCATTTGATGTGTTGATACGTTGTTAAATTAGAGGCGTGAAGGTTGCGCGTCAGGTGCACAGGAGGCCGGCGGTAAACACATACAGTACGTAGTGGCGCCATACGCATGCGTGGTTGTAAATGCCGAGAGTGAATGAAGTCCAAGGGACATTAGAAGACCTAATGAGTGGAAGAAGGGAGGGGATGTGAAAGCAGGTCTGATGCTTCTTCAAGGTCCCTTTGGAGTTTATTGATGAAATTATGCTAATTGGGACATGAACATTTGGCTGCAGTTTCAATCCTTAAGCCCTGCTAATGCATGAAAGAAAAAAAAAAAAAAAACAGGCTAAAATTTTTATGAGTGACAAAACTATAAAGAAAATTCATAGCGCTGGATGGAATGTAAAAGTTTTGGGGATGCTTAATGATATTGTTGATGATAAAAACCTTTACTTTTACCTCTCAGGAAATCATAAAGTGTTCATTCTAATACACTGTTTTGTGCACATTATTATCATATAATCCAAATTAATTATTGCATTAAGTATGTAAAAATGCTCTGTGTGGAATGTTTATTTAGCATTTCTGCATGGAGTCTCCAGTGTCAGCGCGACTTCAGAGAAGATTTGTTTCACTTTGTCATTTCTCAGTAACAAGCTTTTGGTCATTTACTTCAAGACAAAGAAATTATTTCTTACAGTTGCTTTTAACTTAGTCTTACAGAGAGTATACAGCATTAAATGTTATTGCTAATGTTTTAAACTCATGCATAAGAATAATAAATAAAAAATTGTTACTGCTTAATACATTCATGGGTCACTTCACTGGTACTGGGTTGGACCACCTTTTCCCTTCAGAACTTTTCGTAGCCTGAATTCCACAAGGTACTAGAAACATTCCTTAGATATTTTGGTTCATTTTGACAGGTGCATGTCCATGATGCGTATCCCCCGTTCCACCACGTCCCAAGGTGTTATATTGGATTCGGATCTGGTGACTGTAAAGGTCATTTGAGTACAGTGAACTCATTGCCAAGTTCAGGAAACCAGACTGAGATGATTTTAGCTTTGTGGCATGGTGTGTTACAAAAGGATGGGCATGGGCAGTAACAATACTCAGGTAGGCTGGAGCATTTACACAATGCTTAAAGGGGCCTAAAGTGTGCCAGGAAAACATCCTCCTTACACCTCGCCAATTTCTGACTTTACAATCCAAATTGTGCAATTTTGGTGAGCCAAAACGAATTAAAGCGTCAGTTTCCTGTTTTCCGCTGACAGAGCCTTGACCTGGTGTGATCTTCCACTACTGTACAGTAACTTCAGCAGATGATATTGACCATGTCCACATGCCTAAATGCATTGAGTTGCTGTCATGTGATTGGCTGATTAGATATTTGCATTAAATGCAATTTAATTTGTACATTAAACCGTTTCGTATGTAATGGTATACCATTACACCACCTGACAAAATGCCCTGTTGTCGTTTTTCATTATTTCATACTGAAATACTTATATCTGTGGAAAAGCAGATCTCCAGCAGATCGGTGCATCCATGCAGTTATAATTAGCGGAGATCTTAGAAAGGGGCTTACAAAGCCTCCCCCTGCTCAGCTAATACAAACTGAACCCTAAATCTCAGGCATTAATGTCAGCTAATTAGTGCTTTCAGTCACTCCAGCTTGGCATTTTTAAATCATTCTGAAATCACATTTAGAGGAGAACAGATCTGGTGTGTTTGGAGCTCAATTTACCATTGTGTCAAATCATAAATCATTCATTTTCTGCTCTGAACCGCTAAATCTGATTGCAAAACAGCATGCTAAGTGATATTCTGCATTCAGATGGATCCATTCCAGGACTTCTTTCTTGTAAATGAAAAGGACGCCATGAGAACGCTTGTCCTTTGCTCTTCGGCTGTCTATAGGCATGAGACGCGTGAGTGGCAGAGGCAGGAGCGTATAGTTTTTTGGAGTGTGTGCATGTGGGCGTGAGCGCGTGCCTGGTGAAGTGTGGCATTTTGGTGACTGCTCTCTGCTCTGCATGCATGAATAATGAATGCACAGGTGGTGGAGGGGGTCAGGAGGCCCGCGCCAGCCTCCAAACAACAGAAAGGTCATGCTTGTTTGTGCAGTGTCCTTCAACAGATGTGAAACGCTCCTGACAGAGACTAGCAAATTTTGGTTAAAACACTCCAGGAAAAAAAAAATTAGTTGATGGGTCAATTACCGTAAAGGTCAAGAGGCGCGCAGAGGAGAGGCAGCACGCTCGCAGGAGTTATGATAATAAATCAACACTTGAGAAGTGGAGGTCAAATTCTTTTAGTTCAGATGCCAGTAATATGAGGAGCTTTTATTACCGATAAGGGCCAGCAATCTCTGCTTTGTCACCTTTGTTTTGTATTCAAGGGAAGAGAGCTTCATTTTAATGATGTTTGGCGACTGAGAAAACCATCAGCACAGTACAAATGCCAGCTTCAACCTATTCTTTATTCCTATAGAAGCGAGAATAAAAGAGGATGTTGATTTTTCTTTAAGCAAAGAGCCGCTCCTTGAGAGCAGGGAGATCTGCCAAACACAGCTGCGGCGAGATTTCCCTAAAGGTTACAATCATCAGTTATTAGGTAGAAATGCCTTACAAGGAGTCAGCTTGGGTTTTTTCCTCAGTGAATCTGGTGTAATAACAGTCGCGTGGCCTGCTGCTGCAGCTCCGCATGTACAGTCACGGGCAAATTGATTGAGGGACTGGGCTGCCAAATGAACTGGGGACTTCCATGCATCAGAAACGATATCATTTTCCTCGGGATCACCTTGAGTCAGGTGCACCAGTGTTGCAGAGCAGAAACGGGCCTTGCCCTTTACGCCACTCCACCTGATGCAATAATGCACCATATGCTTGTGTTAGTATGCTCCATGCTGATCAAAATGTGTCACGCTCTTTTATCCTAAAACAATCCAGAGCGAGCCAGAGCGGGAACGCTCCCTGCTTCCTTAGGTCAAAGCCGTATAGTCACTCCAATCAAAGAATAAACACAGATTCATGGGCTTGGAAGCACTGTCAGTGCACTGAGTATCCATTAACTTGAGTGACGCGGGGCAACACAACAGGAATCGATAGCAGGCTCTGTTCGAAATGTAGTGCAAATAAAACGGACCCAGCTCCTGATTCAATTCAAAGTGCTGCTGTCAATGAAGGACACAAAGCTAGCCTCATTGTCCCACTCTTTTAAATACTTACCTTTAGATCACAATTAATATATCTCCTTCACTGTATAATGGTTTGTTTGTTTATTTGTTTGTTTGTTTGTTTTTGATTTCTGTGATGCAGAACGGAACAGCTCCCCGAACTCGCTGGTCGACTGTACATCAAATAATTCTGTATATACATTTTCTCATTAAAATTCATGCAGCTCTTCAAAGAGAGACGACAATGATGCCATCTGTTGTGTGCTGGCCAGAATACACAGAATGCAGCCTCCTTAAAATGCGTGCAATTTCTCCGCTCCCTATGGCCATTTTCAGTTCTGCAGTTATTCCACTTTCTCCGAACTGATTTTTATTTGTACAGCAAGGCAGAAGCAAATATAAAACATTAAAAAAATATTCAATTAAGTCTACTACTAGTACTTAAAAAAAAAATTAAATGATGTGTGACTACCTTCAGCTGTTTTTTTTTCCCCAGAGACAGGTCTGTGTTATATGTTTTTTAATAAATAATAATAATAAAATTCCACCGTGAAAAAACACACAAAAAAAAGGAAAGAAATCTCTTTCCATTAAGCCTGACTATTTTGTATCACCTGAGGTTTAGCATTAGTTCATTAAAGAGGTCCATTACTCATATGGTCGTTACTGCCCAACAACGAATCCATAGTTACTGTTAAATCTATACACTATTTCAGTATAGTACCATTTACAACTAATTAGGCTTCCATGAAGCATGACAAACACTCATTCTCTCACCTCATATACCCTACAAAAACAAAAATATGGCCTGATCCAGACTTTAGTGCTAAGGGTCTAAATTAATTGGCTTTATTGAGTTTTTTTTTTGCTATTTGTCTTTTCCTTTTCCATTTATGCTTATTGTGAAGGATGTGTGACTACAGGATAATATCTTTAGTACAACCGAGAAGAGACAACATGTGACCTCTGACCTTTGACTGAGGTGTTGGGTGGTGGTCCTTCGATGCGCAGGTTCCATGGCGGGTCGCCCTGGTTGGCGAAGTCCCTCATCTTCAGGTAGCTGATGGTGAGGCGTATGATGGAGGCTTTGTCCAGCTGGCTGGTGATGGCACCTGGCAGTGGCAGCATCTTGGCCAACTCGTAGAACTCAAAGTTCTCCTTCCCTCTGCGCGAGCGTGCTGCATCACGTGACTTCTCCTTCCTCAGCGCCTGCAACCTGACAGACCATAGTGAAGGTTAGGAAGGCAAGTAGAATAAAGACTAAAGGCTAACATTTCATTGAAAGCTAAGTGTAAAATCCATATAAAATGTAATTTGTTTTAATTAGACAAGTTCCTTAATGTTATTACAGCCTGTTTGTAACTTAAAGGAAAAAGTACTTATAAAAATGCAAATAAAAAAACATGTTTTATATATTTTGTTAATATCTCTGTTGAGGGTAACAATTTTTCTAGCCCCTAAAATGAATTTAAGAAAGAAAAGTATTTAAGATAGCACATTCACCCTGAGGTAAGACCTCAGAGAAATATGGAAAAAAAAAAAAGCTCCGACGCTACAGGCCTTTCTGAACAATGTTAAATGTTGAAGTCCATGACAGCACAATTAGAAGAAGACTGAACAAGTATGGTTGGTTTGGAAGAGCTGCCAGGAGAACGTCTCTTCTGTCTACAAAGAAGATGGAATCATGACTCAGGTTCGCAAAACTGCCTCTGAACAAAGCCGAGGCTTCTTTTGTTCTATAGACAGATGAGACCGAAGTGGAGTCGCTTGGTCTTAATGTCCAGTGCCATGTTTGGGGAAAACCAAACAGCATTTCAGCAGAAAAACCTCATATCCTGTGCTAAGAACAACAGTGGAGGGGTAATGATTTGGCTTTTTTTTGCCATGAGACCAGGACAATAATCATGAACCAGGACAGTAAATCTATATAAGAATGGATGAAAAATAAAAGAATCAAGGCTTTGGAATGGCCTAGTCAAAGTCCAGACCTGAACCCAATTAAAATGCTGTGGTCGGACTTTAAAAGAACTGTGCAGCAGCAAATGTCCAAAAACCTCAATGAACTGAAGCAATGCTGTAAAGAAGAATGGAAGTTGATGTGAGACTATGATAAAGGCTTAGAGGAAAGGATTCCTTCAAGTTAATGCTGCAAAACGTGGATCAACAAGCTATTGCATCACGGAGGTACTTAGTATTGCCACGTTTATTTTTTTTAATAAAATAAACTACATTTTTAGTTAAATAAATAATGGCATGGTGGAAAAATATATTGTTTGTCCGAGGTGGTATTTGACTAGACCTGCTACTGTACAATCAGATGACTTTATTATGTTTTTACCCCTCAAAAAAAAAAACATAGAATAAAAATAGGGGTACTAACTTTTAAACATGAACATATTTACATGTCTTTGTTTTGTGCTGTTTCCACCTCGAAAATGCAAATAACAAAATCTAACATGGACAATAGCCTAATGCCAGTTTAATAACAGCAGCTACACAAAATATCTGATATACCATGTGATTGCGCTTTTCTTGGAATGATGTACAGCTTTCTGTTATCAAAAAGGAGCAATTCTTTCTTTCATTTGCAGCTCATTCATCTCGTCCGGGGGATAATTCATCACCAGGTGGCTACCAACATATTCATAAATTCACCTATCAGCTACAAAGTTTTAACTGAGCACAGCTTGGCATTCTTTTCCCACAGAACAATGTATCTGTTCTATAATAAAAAGAGCTTTTTTATGAGTGCTTTTAAAATTATTATTATTTTTTTTAACCACTCAGTAGAGATTATGGCGAGTCGTTTAAATGATCATTGACGCACAATCAGTAAACATAAACAAGATAGAGTTGGTCATTTGGAAATGTATACATGTCACATCTATAGAATAGTTTTTATTCTCTAACAGTTATTATAGACTCCAACATACTGTATGTACATTGGTTCGGTTGAGGCTACACTGGCAGCATTACACCAACCTGTTACTGATTATACTCTTATAACAGCATGTCCTGATGTGTTTTATTCGTTCATAATATTTCAGATAACAGTCACTCCTGTGCAAAATTAGCAAACCTCATCAACAACAGACTGGGTCACAGTGGTCTGTACTGTAGGAAGCAGACTCTTCTGACACCGGGGCAAAGGCAAGTAAAATTGCAGTTGCACTGACTTTCTTCTGCTCCGTAGGGAGACTTTGGCTCAATTGATTTAGTCGTCGGAATCCTGAAGTGGGTCGAAGTTGTGATTAGCTTGGGCCTGAGATCTCATGAGGCAGCTTCCTGAACGACTTTCATATTGCTGTCTTTTTCCACAAAGCTAAGCAGAAGGCCAGAGATTTTTCTCCCCCCATCAAAAAAAAAAGAAATGATAAGATGGACAAAGAATGCTGCACTGACCAGATCATATTTTCTGGTCAGGTTGGGCCTTGATATCAAAATAAGAACATGAAAGAAGCGAAACAAGGCAACTGTTCCTACCGCAACACAAACCTCAAGATTTATTTCGGGATCTCAAGATCTCTCCACGTTCCACAGTCGTATTTCTATGCTTGACATTTATTTATTAATTTTGTTAAAACTTATTTTCAGTATTGATTCCTTGGTAAGTCATAAAAAAAAGAAACCATGGGAAAAAAATATATATCCCTCTTATGTGAGCCAAGACCTTTTTATTTGAAAGCCATATAAATCCTTGGCATTTAAAGAGTAAGTAACTGCATGCAACCTGTGACGCTTCAATAATAATGTAATGTACAGAGTGCATATTTTCGTTCAGGGGTTTGCGGGACTCTGTGGGTTCGTTCTCCTGATTTATGTGATTTTCAATCAAACAACTCGGAACAGCCAGTTTCATACTTCCAACGTGTAACTGCCCACTCTCAGTGGCGTTCATCATCTCCAGCCATTCTGAATTAAGTCTGCAATAAATCAGCCCGGATCCCCAGCGTTCCCCACCGGCCAGCACTTAGATTAATTTTTTAGCACCGCAAATGCAAAATTGGTTAGAGCAAATGCTGAAAGGTGTGTGTGGGTTGGAGGGAGGGTGGGTGGGGTGGGGGGGATTGTCTTGCAAGGTGAAGAATGGCTGTTAGTGGAGAAAAATGATCAAATATTGTTCATATCTGTAATCTCAGCAGATAACAAAAACACAAAACCGGGATGAAATGCCTCTCGCACACCAAATATAAACACACAGCTCAGTGTTCGGTCTCCTTTTTCACGGGCCCGACTCTATATTGAATATGCAAATAGTGTCCTCAGAAGCAGCCTTGAATTCCGCGGCTCTTCTCTGCCCTTCGGCCATTCATTCACACGATGTATGCAATTTCCAGTGAAAACCCACCGAGCAACGCTGCACGAACATTCACAACGCCACCGAAGAGCCTTTCTGTTAATGTCATACACACAGACATTGAGATTTTATTTCATTTGTTAATTTCAATATCGATTTTAACAGATAAAGTTTGTAGGGAAATTTACTGTGATGGTTTTACCAGCTAACACACACACACACACACACGCTGTGGCCTTACATCCTGGTGGCAGATTGCTATTCTCCATCTTTTAGACCGCTCTGGCACAAAAAGGAAAACACCATTTGATGGTCTGCTGCTCAGACAATATATAAAGCTAGTTGTAATGGTTGTTTGGAGGCAAAGTGCAACAGAGCAGCAGAATTTCATTTGTTCCGCAAACTTGGAAAGCATTATGTCGTCCTGCCCGAATATTTCTTGAAGCGCCGAGGTTATGTGACCTTCACCCCGGCGACATATTTATCACGTTTTACGAGAGTAAATGCAAGAAACATGAAATGACATTACAGAGATATTTACCCACTGCCTCGCGATGACTTTTTAAGTACCTTTCAAAGGAAAAGGATGAAGCAGCATGGAACTATGTGTAAAACACCGGTCTGAGGCTGAGTCTCGGCTCTGGGCAATCCACAGAGAGTCCGGCTCAGTCTGCCACACCTACAGTTGGTATCTACCTCTTTGATCCAGCCGACAATGATTATAGCGTAACACAGTCAGCTTTACAGTGCAGTTAACTAAAATACCCCAACTCACCACCGTTGGGTGAACTGAATAATATTGGCTATCAATTATATACCAGTAAACTGGTGACATGATCAATAGGCACCCAAGGCTCATCTATGCCTGTGGGGAGTAAAGGATAGCCTGTCTTATCTAGAGAAGCCAATTCAGCACAACTAGCTGCAAAAAGTCAATGATGGCTCTGACACAAAAGTATGGAAGCTTCAACTTACAACCCACAGCACCCAAAGAATCCACAGCTAATGTCCCGGGCCAGGCACCTCAGCACACCCCAGGAAGTCCTGTGGAGCCACGCCCCAAGGAGCCAGAGCTGCCATAGTGGCACAAGGAAAACCTGCACATTATTGGGTTTATCTCACTCACTCAATCATTGTCTATACCGCTTTATCCTGTATCCATGGCTCATTGGTGTGAGTAAAACATGACAGGACATGCCATTATGGGAAAATTATCAACAACATTGGTGTGATGCATAAACACAGTGAAGTTTATTATTTTTCTATTACTTTTTCTATTTCCTCTTACTCCTTACTGTAAGTTATAGTAGCTTTATAACAAATTCTGAGCCTCTGGCTCATTCAGGTCTGTGTGCATGGGGTTTGCATATTCTCGCTTGGTGGGTTTCCTTCCTCAGACAAGAGACATGCAGATTAGACTACCTGGCATTTCCAAATTGCCCGTAGTAAGTGTGTGAGTGTGTATATGCTTGTGCCCTGTAATGGGTTGGCACCACATTCAGGGTGTACCCTGTTCAGGATAAGTGGTATAGAGAACGAGTGGCTGTCAGTCTGTTAGCAAAATAATGTTACGTTTATTATGTGTATGTCCCATCTTTTTGTGACAAGTCCTGCCTATGGCGTTGTGCTCGGTTAAAATAATTCGCTCTAATCTACAGTATGACTACAGTAATAAGATATTGACAATGCTTGTTTAGTGCTGTTTCATAAGAGTTAGCTAATAATGAATCATAAATATGTGTTAATTATTAAATCTCTTAAATAAGTGTCAGTCTCGAATCATCACAAGTTATTAATAAACGAGATTGTTGTCAATAACGAGGATTATTTTGCTAGTGTAACTGCTGGCCTTGTAATAAACAAATAATTTGGAAGTATAAGAGTTGCTCTGTTTTTTTTTTTTTTTTGCAACAGCTTACAAAAAAAAAAATCGATATTTCGCAAACTTTATAAAATCCTCTACTTTTTTTGTTTCTCCTCCCATGTGTCCCTTTAGAGGCTCCATACGGAAAAACAAACCTACAGCTCGAACTACTAGAAAGATAATAAATGCTTCAATAAATACAGAATAAAATTTTTAAAAAGCACAAAGTCAACAACTGATATTAAGAGAGATAAAATTTTTTTTTTAAATACAAAACAGGCGGGTTAGCGCCATACGGACCTTTAATGCTTTAAACGCTAAACCTCCTGAGGCAACATGAAATCCTGCTGAGAAAATTAATAATAGTAAGATCTTCCATATGACTTGTTCGAAAAGGGAAGGCGTGTGATTTCCTCTTCTTCCAGGCAGAACGATTTAGACACAATTCAGTATTTCATAAATCATCGTTTTTATTCAATACACGAGACTGCTGTGGCAGCAGGAGATCTCGACATGTTTTACGCAAACATTGTGCGCGCTTCACCTTGCACACAACCTTACTCCCTTATTTACCAAATTAGCTAATCACCCCGGCGCAATCCAATTCGGGGGCTGTGTGTGTGTATGTGTGTGTGTGTGTGTGTGTGTGTGTGTGTGTGTGGGGAGCGGGAATCGCTGAAAGTTGTGCAAATGATCATTTAGGATCGCTGTAATTGCCTTCATCAGTAGTGAAAAAAGCAGGCAGACAAGAAATGTCACTCTAGATTATCTTCCTGCCTCCTGAAGCAATAGATGACACCAATGATCAGAGACTAAATGCCAAAACCAATCAATTCCTTTTGTGTCTTCTCTCCTTGCCGCAGCAGAACAGGCCACAGTATAGGTTATTCTCCTAATTAAACTAAATGTTATCCCTATGGTAACTTCATTAATATTCGCATCGATTTAGTTACACATATGTCATGCTGCCGGTCATCGCTATAGAGAATGATTATGAGAAAAACAGAACAAAAAACAGCCTATAATGTGGAGCTTTATTATTCTTCTGAAGCCAAACATGGGTGAAAATGTGTTTACAGTCAGGGGAAACGTATAGATGTGTGGAAGTCAAGACAGCACTGTAAGCCTAGCCTGCGGCTATGTTGAATATTACCCTTACAGCATACTGAATCGGGGTATCTAGTGTTCGACTTTACTCTGTAAGATACCAAGGCACGCTAATGCTCTTCAAGGTCTGTGTGTACTGCTCTATTATTCAGTAGCCTGGCTGTGGTGTTCCCGAGGATGTTCACTAGCCTCATTAGATTTGAATGCTTGTCTGATGCGACCTCATTCATCGGAGAAGTGTGTGGACACGCGTGTGCTGATCACTCTGAATAAGATCTGAATAAGGAGCTCTACAGAGACAAGTGAACTACTGAATCCTCTTTATGTTTATTAAAGTCAAAGAGATCTAAAACCAAACAGAAATAGAAGACAGGAGCAAGTTGCAAAAACTGGTCGAGCTTTACTTAGGGAGAGGAAATGAGGCTGCATAAGGACATAACAGCAACTGTATAAACTGTACAAACCTACTGTATATGGACATTTATCAAAACTCCAGGAGACTTAGCTCACGAGGCAGGGTACACCCTAGACAATGTGCCAGTTTATCCATCGCAGGGCACACACACATACTGTACACAGGCTTACACACTCATTCACACACTATGGGCAATTTTGGAAACGCCAATTAGCCTAATCTTTGGACTGTGGGAGGAAACCGGAGTACCTGGGGGAAACCCACCAAGCCCAGGGAGAACATCCAAACTCCATGCACACAGAGATGGGAATTGAACCTGGCGGTGCAAGGCTAACCACTAAGCCACTGTGCCGCCACTTAAACATAAGTTTTTAATAAAAAGAAAAAATTTGAATAGTGAAATAATTATATAATATAGTGCACTTTATGTAAGGGTCAGAGGCAAACAGTGTAATAATTGTCACCGTTAAGACTTTGTGTTCTACAGCCACTATGTGACTAATTTTGTAAAGCGTCTTGGCAAGCAATGTCACATTATTACCATTACACCAAAAGGACACTGAGCGGCTGTCATGTGGTTCTGAGTAAGACATAGCACAAGGTTTATGTTCAATAAAATCTCTGTCACTTGACCCTAGAAAGAAAAAGCTTTTATGGCTGCTGAGGTTTACTGGAATACAAATGTCTACTGTATGTAGGTTTATGTCAGTATGTAAACTGATTGGCTTGTGTAGGTGTTATGCATCTCTACGTTATAGTGCTGCCTAAATTGCGTGCTCGTCTTAATACTGTACAAAAAATTTAAATACAGCAGAACCTTAACAGCCCTTTCACATCGTCACGAAGAAAAAAGCACTGGGATTTTTTTCTTCGCATTTTTATTTTCCTTGGTTGGAGCAATAATAACAATTATCAATGTTGACGACAGTTGCAAGAGACTTTAAGCACAGTATGGTGATGACACTCTCGCTGAAAAGTAAAACAGAATGGTGTAAACATTTTAAAGAAGACTGTACATGCATTAAAGGTGGCACAGTGGTGTATTCCCTTCTCTGTGTGTGCATGGAGTTTGCATGTTCTCCCGGTGCTTGGTGGGTTTCCTCCCACATTCCAAAGACATGTAGGTTAGGCTAATTGGCGTTCACAAATTGCCTGTTGTGTGTGTGTATATGTGTGTATGTATGTGTGTGTATGCTCTGCGATGGATTGGCACCCTGTCCAGGATGTACCCCACCTTATGCCCTAAGTCTCCTGGGCTAGGCTCCAGGTTCCCGCGACCCTACTGTAGATACAGGATAAAGCGGTATAGAAGATGAGTAAGTGAGTGAGTGTACATTCATTAATCAGCGCACTCATGGTTCCATAAATAATCATGAATAATCAGCAAGTGGAAAGCCTGATACTTGAATTTCACTGGATAACTTATCACCAACTTGGGGAGGAGACACATCTGTCTGTAAGAACTGTACACACTCTCGTTCCCAGACACAGGGTAATAAATCTTTATAAATGTTATCAGGCTGGAAGTTATATATAACCATTTTCTCATGTTTGGGCCAATAAAGGAGTTCTTGGGAGGCCAGCTTCCTACTTTAGGAGCGTCCATGTTTTGAGTAATCTTTCTACCTTGATGGTATCCAAGCACTAGTGAAACATTAAGATCAAAATTCTGCACGGTCAGAAGTTCTGGTTTGACTTGAACACCCCTTATATTAAAAGATACAGCAACATCTAGGGATTTTTTTTTTTTGTATAGCATAACCCAACCAAATGGTAGAGATGGCTCAATCAAGTTCAAAACATTTTGAGACCTAGTGGATCGAAATGTGTTTTACCACAAAGTGGAGCAGAACGTTAAAGGGTTAAGCTAATGAAACACATCATACATTTATTTTAAAAACACAAAGCCGGTGTGAGCTTTTAGAGTAATTATCATTCGCTTCTGAATACACACAGAAGCAGAACAGATCCAAATTAGTAAGTCAGTTCTTTTGTTTTACAGTAGATATATTTAACAAACCTTCTAACATAAGAAGGAAAGCAGACAATGAGCAAAAGGAGGCTGAATGAGCGTTGGCTTTGTGTTGTTGCTCAGCTTCTTGCTGTGGGGCTGAGGCTATTAAAAGCAATACCTGCTGAAACACAATGGGGGTAAAATAAAGATGAGGAAAGGGAAGGGAACAGGGAGGCTTAATCAGCCTGTCTGTGGTATATATTGATTATGACTACAATCATGAGGTCAATTTGAAAAATAAGAGCAACACATTATGCAAAAGCCCTGTTGGAGGTGAAACATATCCATATTTCTCTCTCTCTCTCTCTCTCTACTGCACTGGTATTGTAAGCTCAGCTGAAGGCTCTCTAGAAGGCCACATTGGGAATAAATTGTCCTCTTGTCTTCCCCAATAGTTTAGTGGCATATACTCTCCAAAAGCTCTGAATACCATTTACTGAATGCTTACACATTCCAGGCTCTCCTGGCTGAAAGCAATTTTGTGTCTCTTTTGTTTTGGTGAAGAGGCTAGAAAAATAGGAAAGGCACACAGCTGTACACTTGGAAAGGTGGCTGAAATTAATGGTAAAACGTTTATTATATCCACATTGCAGAAGAGAAGAGACAGCAGCGGCAATTGGTACAACGTGCATCCCAATACCAGGCACAAATTCAGTAATAACAAACAGCCGACGTCTTGAACGCCCTAACATCGTCTTGTGACCGTAAAACCCCTTCCATTTTCTAACCTTCGCACTGTCCTTCGGAGAAGTAAAGAATGGTTCACAACTTTTAAATCAACACTTTTTTTTGTTATCAAAGGAATATGAGCATGCACAGCACATGCTAATGATGGGAGACAAAACTCTGAGCTGTCTGGACAAGAGATAGGTGACTTTTCAAATAATATCCTTCATGCATAAAAAAGTACCCAGACACAAACCTGCTATTTTACTCTGTATAAAATGTACAAAATGCTGCCAACTCATGCAGTATGGAGAAGCATCCGGTCATGTCTGAATCAAATGTCAGCACAGAATGCTGCCTACTGAGATAAGTCCATCTGCTCGATTTTACATGGATACTGCGCTGTCCCATGCATCCTATAACCAAGTCTGTCAACAGCCAATCAGGAGAAAACAGCCTCACTGCAGGAGGTTTTGGGCAACTGTGTATAGATACAGTAGGAGTGATTTGTAATTGTTTTGATTTTGTCAGTATGTTTCTATTATTCATTCAACCAGGACTAACGAGGAAACAATACCCTGGCAACACTTGAATCTACATCTTTCACAAGCTCTTTGTTTACTTTTATAGCTTTAACACAGATAACCATTTTGTGTCTGCAGAGCAATCTTACGTTTACGTTTTTTGGTTTTTAGAACCTTTGAACGGTTTCTTCCAGTTTTCTGGAAGTTCTGGGAACGTTTCGGTTAACCTTTTGGAAATGTTTGGGGAACAATCTGGGAAGGATTTGAAAAACTGATTTTTAAGTTAAGGAATGAAATTCCTTCTTCGCATATCCCTGCGTAAACGGGATCAGAGCGCAGGGTCAGCCATGATACAGCACTCCTGGAGTAGATACTGTTAAGGGACTTGCTCAAGGGCCCAACAGTGGCAACCTGGTGGAGCTGGGGATTAAACCGCCCATCTTCCGATCAGTAACTCAGTGCCTTAGCCCTCTGAGCCACCACTGCCCCATATTTTGGGGATGATTCAACAAAGTGTGTGAATCTTTACACTGCATTCTCTGATGCTCATGAGCCTACATAGGCAGTAAGATATCAAGGAGACGACATCTATGCAAAATTCACTCTTTTATCAAGTTTAGATAAAATGGTTATTCTTGGGAGGATTCACAGCCTAAGTGAGAGGTGGGAGTAAATACTCCAGTACCATTCAAGCAAACACTGACTCAGTAGAAAGGAGCATTTTGTATATGAGCACTGACCTCCTAGCCTACGTAATTAGCACAAATACGTATCCGCTTACTGATTATTTCATCATATGCTGTTGGTGTAGTTCTAGTCCACAGTGCATGTCTGATCAGATGTAATGTCTCAATGCATTCTGTAGGCTATAGAGGTCTGCCTGGTGTCAGTGAACCTGTAGTGTGTACGATTGGCTGTTAAGAGCATCGAGGCGACCAGATTGGCCAGACAAAAGAGAGGCTGACAGATGAAAAGGTCACTGTGGTACATGTACAAAGTGAAAGTGATGTCAGAGCTTCAGAGGAGAAAATAACTGTCGAACCATGACCTTACAGTGGCCATACAGAGTGTGGACCGAATAAAGAAATTACCAGAAAAACATGGGAGATATGCTGCAATGCCTTAAATCAAGTGAATTTCACAGGACTGTTAGAGACCCAAAGATACTCAAGGTCAATACTGATCTGCTGGACATAATTTATGTCAAGTAATATTTATCATATTAACAAAGCATACCACCATCATGGCTATGGAGAGCAAGCTTGATTAATATGTGGGTGTGGATATCGGATTAATATTGAGTATTATATGATACCCTGAGATCTGGAAATAATATCGTAACAACGTCACAGCTACAGTATCAATGGCTCTACCGTTGGGTGTGGCCTTGCTTTCTGTATGGGGGAGGTGGCACACCCTTTCTCACCTGTCAATCATACTGGCACCAGCCAATCATGGGAATCTGTGAGCTCATGCATCTGAAACATGGGCGATAGCCCTTTCCTCCGAGTGTGTTATTCCTTCCTGTGAAGTGGCATCAGTACAACAGTGTTTTTCTTATAACTGGCATTTAGGAGAAAGGATAAATAGCTTGTTGTCTAACCAATAGCCAGAAAGTCTGAAAAGAAAGGAGAGAAAAA
Organism: Clarias gariepinus; assembly: GCF_024256425.1. Lineage (NCBI taxonomy): Eukaryota > Metazoa > Chordata > Actinopteri > Siluriformes > Clariidae > Clarias > Clarias gariepinus. Next base: position 15,570,673 of record NC_071112.1, read on the forward strand.
AAAAACTTGTAATGTGTTGTGGAAAAAAATATGACATCGCTGAGTGAGAAAACAAATCTTCAAACTTAGAGTACAAGGGAAAAAAGCCAATAATGGTGTCTTGAGGTCTCTTTTACTCTTCATTCTACATCTGGATACATTTTTCTTCGGAAGTCAGAACGCCTGCTCCCAACTGCTCAATATCATAGCGGGTTTTGTTCTTTTTGAGAAATGGTCCAATTTCCCTCTAGAAATTGTTTCAAATGTATCTAGCAGCTTGCCTGGGAAGAGTGAAACTGCTCCAAAGACAAAAGTCAGTACAGGTTTTTATTATGGAAAAATCCATAGACTGCTTGTATATGAAATATTATATTATTAATATTTATTACATTGTAAATATTCCTATTTCCCCATAGGAAAATCCCATACCCGACATCACCATCATGCAGATTTGTCAGCTGCATATCCAGAATCCACCACATCCCAAAGGTGCTTTGTTGGATTGAGGTCTGGTGGCTGTGGAGGTCATTTGAGTACAGAACTCATTGTCATGTCAAAGAAACCAGTTCATAATTTGATTAATCTTTAGCTTACATGTGGTCATAAAGGTATGGACCTGGCCAGCAACATTACTCAGGTAGGCTGTGGCACATAAAGAATGCTCAATTCGAACTAGGGTTAGGTGGGCCAAGAACATGTCCCCCACACCATTACAACACCACCTACGACCTGAGCCATTGATACAAGGCAGGACGGATCCATGCTTTCATGTTGGTAAAGACAAATTTTGAATTATCATTTAAATTTCGCAGCAGAAATCGAAACACATCGGACCAGCCAATATTTTGTTGTCCAATTTTGGTGAGCCCATGTAAATTGTAGCCTTAGTTTCCAGGTCTTAGCTTACAGGAGTGGCACGCGGTGTCGTCTTTTACTTCCTTAAGACGCAACGATTTGTGTGTTCAGAGATGCTCTTTAGCATAGCTCAGTTGTGACAAGATGTTATTTGAGTTACTGTTCTATCAGCTTGGACCAGTCTGGTCATTCTCCTTCGCCCTCTCGTATCAAAAAGGCATTTTTGCTGCTCACTGGATATTTTCTTCTTATCAGACCATTCTTTGTAATCCTTACAGATGAATGTGCATGAAAATCCCAATAGTTCAGCAGTTACGGAAATACTCAGAAAAGCCTGTCTAGTATTGAAAACCATTCCACGTTGAACGTCACTTAAATTGCCTTTCTTCCCCATTCGGATTCTCAGCTTGAACTTCAGCAGATCGTCTTGACCATGTCTACATGCCTAAATGCATTGAGTTGCTGCCATGTGATCGGCTGATTAGATAACAAGTAGACCGAACAGGCGCACCTAATGAAGTTGCTGGTGAGAGTATATGCCTTTTACTTCTCTATTCTGCTTAATTCTATAAAATGTGTTATGTGGGGGCTGGGTTCAGAAACCAATTTTTTCCTAATTTATGTGGTGTCTTCATTAGTAGTTTTTTTGCAGGTAGGATTCTCATTTTATGCCCTAAAGCCTTTGCTTTTAAAAGGTCAATGCTTAAACTGCTGGGGGGAAAAAAAATGGAGGAACTGAGAAACCAGAGGAATTCATTATCAAGCCCGGGAACATGTTTCGATTTTACCTCAACATTCCTCTATATGATTTTTTTTTACAAAATAAACAACAATAAAGAAATAAATTAAGTGTAGTCTGATCAATCAGGTTGATTAGTGTAAGTTACTGGCATGTGTTTACATGATTTGATAGGTGGATGCGAGTCCTCACTCGTGTTTTCAGAGGAAGGGTTTGTCAGCAGTGATGTCCCGTCAGTGTGTAATTATGAGCGCAGTGGAGAGCCATGGCAGCAACGTGCATCTGTGGAGCTCTGCAGCGCGCCAAATCCCGTTAGCCGTGAATAAACCCATCGGGGGCGGCACAGGTAAGCCAGACGCAATGCGATTACATGGCGAGAGTGATGCCTGAAAAGCCGAACTGCTAACACAAACCACCCCTCCCTTTGTGTCTTAGCTGTACAGAAGAGCAGTGTGCCAAATCTGGTTTACTGCCTCTCACCTAAGGCATCAAGCCAACAAAGGCCGGACAAGCATTACACGGTGGGATAAAATGGTGCATTTGTTAATACGAGGCCATGAATATCAATGCAAATATCTGAACAACACTTTAGAGGAAGTGGAACCTGCTTTCCCAGTCTCAGATATGCTGTTTATGGCGCCGACCCTGATATCTTAGTATGCTGCCAGACTCCGAATCTTGAAGGTTGCAATCTGATCGGCTGTAATACCCACGTTCATTCTGTTCACAAACTTCTGAACTATGACACAAAGAGCTGTTCAGAACAAGATTTAATCAGTTGATTGTTGTTTGGTCATTTACAATGTCAGCCAAACAGTCGCTTCCTGTGAAAGTAGGTGGTTCTTGGCCATGCTTAGTGATGAAAAGTACCAGTCTCTGTAGCAAAAACTAGAGAACAAGGGCAGGCTCAGCTCTGCCGCAATGTTCAATTACTCACTCCACACCTTCAGGCTGTGTGTATTGATGGAGTACGCTGGTCTCCATATTTTTCCCCAGACACCACGTTAAAGAGAAACAGACAGAAAGGACTAAGTCCAGGCTGGAAATGTTCCAAGAGACTAATAACGGAACACAACCAACAACTCAGCCACAATGGTGTGTAACGTGACACAACCTCCCCATACAGTCTTCCCTTTTTGAACATTACACACATTAAATAGATCCCACCCCCCCAGAGAGGTATCGCACTCCACTCATCCCCTCATAAAGCTGCTCTCGGCACACCACAACTAGGCCAGAGGAACAGCCGAGGCAAAACTCGTGACAGGAGCAGTGTGATGAAGAGCTGCAATGTCTTCTCTCCAAATATGGACTATTGCTCAATCATGAGAGAGAGACAGAGAGAAATCCCTGACAAGCAAAGGTACACTCATTTCTTTCTCTCTGTTTCCTCATTTCTTACGTTCTCTCTCTGTCCATCCCAACAGCACCTGCAGTGGGCGGCCCGGTGAGGTGGAACAACTCTGTATCAGCTCCGAAATTAGCAGCGCTGGCTCGTTAAAGAGCTGGCACGCTCGGCGGCAGGACAGACACGGTTAATGGCATAAAAGCCTCCATCACCTGGGAGCCACACAATTACTTGAGCCAAGGCTTGCACTCACCACATCTCCTCCTGTACACCCCCACACCCTTTTCCATAGTCTGTCTCTCTCTCTCACACACACACACACACACACACATACACACATCAAATCCTTTAGACAGCTCACTCCTCTTTTCCTGGCCTCTGGCCAAACCAGGGGAGACAGAGAATGAAATGGTTCTCTCTCTCTCTCTCTCTCGCTCCATTCCCCCCCCCCCAACCCTCACATTTTGACTGACAGTCATACTGACTCGTGATTGTAATTGTATAGGAATGCAATATGATACATACTGTTTAAAAAAACTCATATACTGTAATTATATGCTTAACAATTAAAATATTCTTTATGCGATGTGGATGTTGTCACACATATGGCAGACATGGTAGTTGTTGTGACACGTATAATTATTGAGGAAACAGAGCTCTTTGTTCGCCGGATAGAGTCAACATCCAAGCAGAAATTTTGACTGCTAACATTTGTATTTGCTGACCAGACAGGCTTAATTAAAAGTGATTTTTTAAAACACGTTTAAAAAGTCATATGAGACAGCTCTGGTTAAATAGGTTGTGTGATTACAGTCATTCTCTTCCATTACAAAAAAAAAAACAAACTGCCAAACCATGGAGACACACAACGCAGAACCCAGTAATCAAGTCCGTATTTATGTAGTTCACGTTCACTTCCTATGGTTCTGCGGCATTGTTCAGAAAACAACAGCACTGGAAGTTGCAGGAGGATGAGCAAAGCCCAGGGCCCAGCAGAAGGGCATGTTGGGAAGCAAACCCCTGCAGTACTAACAGCCTAATTATCCACCATGTTTTGTTGCAGTAGTGAGACCCATGGAGCAAGCACAACCCTGGTGCACTACCCTTCCCCATGCTGGAGCGTCAAGACTGGGGCTCGGCAGCAGGTAGCGCGCCCCGCGTCCCACACCAGTCAGTGGCGTCCTGATCAAAGCGCTGCACAATGGACTCCATGGTGGGTCAGCCGCGCAACAACCTGTACGAGACTTCTTCGCTCAATAATAAATGAGAGGAACATTTGGAAGTAATTGGCTGTGGAGAGGCACCCGTCTCTCCACCAGGGGAGCTTGTTTGTACAAAGCAACAGAAGCTAAATAATTGATGCTCAATGCAGAGCTTCCCTCAGATTGCCTTGATTTGGAACATGCTCCGACTTCGGCTGGTGTGCTACTGCTGCTGATGATAATCATTGTTTAGGAAAACAACCGAAGAGAGAAAGGGAGAGGGAGGAAGAGAGAGGGAGTGTTTTATCATCACAGTTTTTCAACCAGAGCTGCAATGACCTGTTCCACAACAACAATAATCATGAAAAATGCGCCCTGGACAACTTGTTATTGAAGTTGGCTTGTTTAACGGCTGTTCTTTTTCCAGATTAGGCCTGCCTCTGATGTTCCATATGTCTCTGATATTGCTCCCACCTGCATTTCCCCTCTCTGTGTAGGCAGCGGTCATGGTAAGTTTGCACAGAAGCACTGTGTAAGAATTAACCCTGATACGCTGGATCGGAGCGCGCTGTGTTTTTCTGCTGACGGAAGAACATTTCGCACAAGCAAACACTTTTCAATATACAGTGTTCACATACGGTTCTTTATTGAGCCAAGTAGTGTGTTCACTTCCTGTTTTTTTGTTTATCTGTGTTCTGCTATGTACGTAGTTTTTTTGCACGTGGATCATTGTCAAAGTAGGCTACTCGTGATAAAAGTGCAGAGACAGAAATGATGTGAACTCTAATCAGAATTCCTATTGTTAACACACTGCCAGGACTCTCACTGACCCTACAGTATCACCTATATTATTATCATATTGCTGCCACAGAGGATATTGCTGGCTAAGAAGGAGCCCTGCTCTGTACCAATGTGGTATTATTGCTTTTTTTGACCAGGCCAATATCACAGTGAAGCAGAGCTCTCACACAAGACAGTCCAAGCTAGGGGACAACCAATAGCAGCGCACCTTACAGCACTATGGTCCCCTAAAGCATTAAAGGTAGAATGAAATAATAATATGATGTAACCAACATCATATTATTTTTTATTTTAATTCAACTTAAATACATTTATAAGGAATGTGGTAATTTGAGCCAGAGTTCTGCACAATTCAAATGTAAACGCTGTTTAGAACTGTTTCTTGGTCATCTTGAAAATTGGGGTTTGCTTCAATTAAACCCTACAGCCGGTTTGGAAGCTTGGCATTCTCTGCAGCACATCCGAGAACTTCAACTCGTCAGATTATTTTCTTTTTTCATTATGTAAAGCTGGGGGAAAGGACTAAGCAAGTTGCTTGTGTACTTCAAGTCGAGCGTGAAGTTTCCACAGTCGGTGATGATTTGGGGTTTCATGTCATCTGCTGGCGTTTTAACAGTATACAGTATGTGGACACAAGTCCCCATACATACAGTACAGTCAGGCCCATACATTTTTTGGGATGTATTTTGTCTCTTTACAACACCACATTGAATTTCGAATGAAACACTCAAGATGTAGCCTTCGAGTGGCGCAGTGGTAAAGTGCTCGTCCTATCATCCGGAGATCGCTGGTTCGAACCCCGGGTGATGCTGTTTTCCTCTCACAGCCGGAGGCACAGAGAAAGCTGATTGGCCGAGCTCTCTCAGGGGGGAGGGATGAGAGGTACTTGTGCTCCCACATTAACCACGGCTCTACAGCCAATCAGGGGCGTCTGTGAGCTCGCGCACGCGGAAGGAGCGGCTATCGCTTTCCTCCGAGTGTGTTACTCCGCCCCTAACGGTGCGTGAGCGAGCAGTTCGAAAAAATTGCGGTCGGCTCGCGTCTCGTGGTTCGGAGGAAACAAAAAAACAAACAAAAAAAAAGAAACACTCAAGATGTGAAAGACTTTCAGCTTTAATTTACGGGGTTTAACAAAAGTGTGGCATAAACCATTCCGTATTACCATCCACACACCTATTTTGGGAGGCTCATATATAATGGAACAAACTAACATTATTACAAACATAAGGACTGCCTTTAATAATTAAAAGATAAAAATACCTGTGCAGTCAATGACCACCTGAAGTCCGGAACCCATGGACATGTGGTTTCACTCTACAGTTTGTTTTGAGTCATTATTCAATCCTGAGATACTGGATTTCAAAAATTTTATAAAAAAAACTTTTCCAAAACATTACATACTTTTTTAAACTGCACTGTGTATATAACCTACAGTGTATAGAACTTGAGCAATGTAATTAGTTAACCTTTGAGTGAGTGCTTGCACTGAGAGCGTTGTGAAAAATGAATGCCTTGTGCTGACCCATGTGCTTAATCAACCTCTAATACAAGAACAGCCTCTGGTTTGCAGATGCCCCTTGACTATGAAAAAGCATCGATTGTCATCCAAAAAGCATGCCTCTCCATTGCTTAAGTGTTGTCTCCCAAGATTAAAAAAAACAAACAAACAGCTAATTAAAGAGCAGATTATCTTACTGCCAAAAGTGATACACTGAATGTGCAATCGATCTACAGTTTGGATGGAATTCGTCTCTATGAAAGCAAACCTGTGATTATGATCCCCTTCTCTAAACAATTCTAGAATCTGTCCTGGGTATCACTTGCATTTGGACCAAGTCTGAAAACTCCCTAGATCGGAGTATTTCCTTATCAGATAGCATTTCAACCTAGAACCATTTCAGGAAATCGAGGACACTCAACCGTACAAACTCACTGAAGGACCTTTCAAAACCTTTTAACTTAGAGTATGTTAATGCACATTTATCATAGTTATTTATGTGTATGTGTCCTTCAAACCAGTGATGCTTAGAAGTACAGAAGAACTCTTTCTCTGTTTCTATCTACTGGATGGATCTCACGTTCCAAAATAGAGCCTTTTTGGTCTCAGAGTCTTAGTGCAAGGCAAGTGAGGTTAAGAGGCTCTAACGAGCACTTCTTATCTGGTACGGAGTAGTCATTATGCAATTGTTTCTTTAAAAACCCATTGTGCGTGTGATTAACAAAACAGGAAATTATGAAGATGCCTCAAGTGGAAAAGGGGCAACCGTTGGGATGCCCCAACAAACACACACTCTGCTTTATAGTAAGGATTTCTTATTTTTATTAGATTATCCTATAAAATTAAAGAAATATATAAAAGAAAAAAGAAAGAAATGGTGTGTTGAAATGTAGTTTAAATTAGTCAAATTTATTCAAATTTATATATAAGTTGGAGTATTAAGCACATGATATAAAATGTACTTTTAGTACAAAAAAACATTTATTATAATAATTTACAGATAAACTGATTTTTCTGAATATCTACAGTATCTGGCCGAGTTGCTGATAAATGTATTTTAAACACAACTGAAGTTGATGCTGTTGATTAAGTACTATGAAAGTGCAAGTCTGATATATTAATAGTGACTAGATTTGATGTTAATTAAATGAATGGCGATCAGCAATGCTAGCCTCTTTGTTTACTTCAGTAGCTTAGCTGTAGTTAGTTGCTACCATTGCTACCCTGTATAATGCGAGTAGGCTACTCTATAAAACATAAGCATCCTGCAAGTATACAGAATACAAAAAGGTTAAAGGACATGGAAAAACTTTATAATTACAACGTTGTTATTTGCCTAAAACAAGCTAGCTAGTAGCTGGGTAGCTAGACTGTTTTTAATATTACCTTGACAAGTGCGCCTATTCGAGACGCTTGAAAAGGAAACTAGAAGAATCTGCAGTGGGTGGGATTTGTTGCCCAAGTAACTGTCAATCACTTTGGTGCGCTAATCAATATGCACTTTCATAACGACCTGTCTATCATTTCTGTAAACGTTGTTTTGTTAGTGTCCCTTCCACACAGGGTGTAGCTCAGTCGTGATATGGTGTAAGTGACAGTGTAACCTCTTATAGTATTGGTTACAAAATCAATGCTCTTTTGTGTGATCAGCTAAAAAGTAACGGGTCTCTATATAAAATGTAGGAAGTAAAAGTACAGGTTTTTTATCAAAAATGTAGTAAGAGTAAAATGCATCACATATGCAAAACAATCGAGTTAACTGTAGATACATGAATAAAAAAAATTACTTAAGTACAATAAGGACATAGTTGTACTTCTTACTTATTACTTGCCACCTCCCGAGACTAATTCTGACTTCACCAGACCGACAGCGTGTCTATCACCCAGACTAGAGTTTTTGGATAACAAATCATCATGCAGATCACTTATACAAGCAAAGAGAAATAAGCAAATATCGATTTCAGGAAGTGTTCCCAACCTGAGAGTATCTGTAGAGAAATCTGCCCTGTGGATTTTGCCTGAAATTTGATTAACAAGCCAAATGAACCAATAAACAGAACGTAGACATCAAGTAGATTTCAGTTCTCATGTGTAAAAGTCGAATTGATGGAGCAGTCTAAGAGAGAGGTCCAGCAGACGTGATCTGGTATCTGAGGACAGAACAGCTACTAATCACCCTGGTTGAAATCTAGCATACTGTATACTGCTTGTGTTCTTTTTTCTCCCTCTTGCTTTACTTATCTGAAATGACTCTCTGGCTGCACCACTCCAACTGACTGCGGGAAAGGCAAATACATACTGCTTCATTTCTGCTTCTTTTTTAAAAATCACCCGAAGTCTGTCTCTCCATTTAAAGCTGTGAACAATGAGGGCCTTTACAAACGTAATACCATCAATAGTTCTGGACTATTCAGCCAGGAGCCAGCCGTATTGGGTGAAATGATGTGAAAGCTGGCCAGCAGCACAGAGAAAATTGCCTCAAATTTTCCAAGATGGCGAGAATGTGTGAGATAGCACACGTGTGAGGAGAAGACGTAGCACATGGGGACACACCGTATCTCCTGCAGGCTACAATTCAAAGGCTTCAGCTCTTGGCTTTTTATTTCCCACAGACACATTCCCTCAGCACATCCTCTCACACAGCACAGGCAGATAAAACAGTATGCTAAATGCTCTAATCAGCAAATTGCTGAAACCGTCATTCATAGCGCCTTAGTGAGGAAGACATACCTGGATTCTTTCTACTGTAACATTTGCTATAAGGTGACACAAGGCATTTTATTAAGGTAATAATTTTATTGATATAAAATAAAAACAAACAAACAAATCAATGTTTTTTAAAAGACAAGACGCCGAACTGAGAGGTATGCCGATAGTAAAAGACAGACGTTCCACTCAAAGTCAGACGCTTCAATCCATAGAGTAAAAACGTTTCTTGAAAGAAAGAAAAAAAAAAAGAAAGAAAAAAAATCGTCAACTGAAAATGCTAGTTAATCACCATTTATCTGAGTCTTATGAAGTCTAGCTTTTCTGCAGCTATCAAGAATAAAAGCATGATTAATCCCTGTATCTGTGCCGATGTGCCTTGCTAATGGGCGCGTCCATTAGAGAAACTCGGAGCAGTCAGACAAGGTAACTCATTTGCTGGACAAAATAAGTGGTTTGATTTCGATTCTCGTCTTCGATTGCCACATTTTAATTTCCCCAAAGTTGCGTTTTGACTTTAATCATTGTAATGACATGATTTCTAACTTTTAATTAAAAGTGAGAGAGCATGTGCTGTGGGCTTCTTAGAAGTTCAAATGCACTCAGTCTGAAGTCCACTAGATTGGTTAGTGTAGCCCCGGGATGGATTCAGGCATGTGCTTAAAGAAGAGACACTTTCATACACATCAAATATCGCATTCAGATTTAGTGTTTGGTTTATATACTTAGTTACTTATTTAGTGTTTGGTTTATATACTATATATATATTAAACGTGGCAAATATGAATAAGGGGGAACAAATGTTTGCTACGCTTATACACTAATGCATTTTGATTAAAAAATAATAATAAATTAAAAAGCTTGAAGGCTATGCTGTCTTAAGAGGAAAGTGCCGAATTGTTGATGAAAGATCTAATAGCTTTCTTGGAGTAACAAAAAAACAGTGTTGTCAACTTCACTCCAGGCCTGATTTATCTAACCTCACCCCCTTTTTTTTTTACAGTAAGCGTGCTCCTATTTACACAATGATGCAGTTAGTGAGACTGACAGATAATTACATCAACCGGAGCAGCCAAGCAAAAGCAACTGGCTCTAGTGCTTGAGAAATAATGTTTTGACATAACTACAGTAGCTGTATTCAACATCTCATATATGTACCAATTTATACTGTTAGTAGAAGAAGCATTTAATTTTACTCTTTAGGAGAATTTGAAGTAAAATTATTTGACCTATTTAAGTAAGGACTGTGGCTGTGCACAGCGTGTTGTTCATTTATTTATGGTAATTCAGCTGCTATGATGGTATCGTCCAAAACTATCCCAGAATTCAATATGGAAGCTTTTCACAGAAATGAACTATAAGGCCATGGATATCATGTACTGCAGTAATAAGGATTTTTTTTTTGTTTGTTGTTTTTTAATAGTTAATCTACGAGGTGTGTTTAACTTTAACCGGGGCTTTTGCAAGTGCAGAATAACAGAACCCAGTTAGCTAGCTAAAACATTATTTATTTATATAATCCCTGCTACACTAGTGTACTTATCCATGAATTTTACCATGCTTGTATACCATCAAGGTAGAAAGATTTCTCATGTATGCCAGAGCCATGATTTGATTACACGCTTCATATCATTGTCACTTCTAAAATGCTAGTCTCCCAGAAATTCCTTTAATGGACCAAAGACGTGGAAATGGTACGTGAATGTCACAGGCGATGCGGCAATTACTCACAGCCGAGTTCTTGTAATGTGCAAGTGGTGTTTGTGAATGATTGTGTGTTTAGTTACGACATACAGATGTGTCTCTTTCACAAGTCTAAGAAGATATCCGTCGATTTTGAAAGATCTGACGTTCAACTTGATGAATGTTCAAGGGAACGACTGCACTGGGGTCCGAGCCACCTCACCCAGGAGCATCATTCACAGACGATCTGCCTTTTTAAAAAAAGTTTGCGCAATTCAAAGGTTTTGCGCCATTGAAAGAGTCTCATCACCGTACTGTGCTTTAAGCCTTACGTGAATGTCAATCGGTTTTCGAGAAATTCCATCACAAGCCCAATGATTTGACTTGAACACCCTTGTAGTTCGTGCATTTCAGATTTTTATAACCTCCTTTGATCTGTGATCGTTGCTGCTGGATTATAACATAAATAAATTAATGCTTGATTTATTCTGGTGTGTTGTAAAATCCACAAATGGACAAAATAAATTATTTTAAAGCAAACAAAATAATTAACTTCAGAAATCAAATTTTTAACACTTTATCCGTACAATGCATGGATGTGAGAAGGTTTCTGGTATAAGGGAAATTTATTTGACTGATAAGTTTTTTGTGTTAAAACAGGCCAGAAACAGGCTATAACACCTTATTTGTGTGTGTGTGTGTGTGTGTGTGTGTGTGTGTGTGTGTGTGTGTGTGTGTGTGTGTGTGTGTGTGGGTGGGTGTGTGAGGGATCACATAATACTGTAAGTGATCAAATATTGCGCAGATTGAGTGACTCCACAATAACTTCAGCGCTTTTTGCTGCCATGATAAAGTCAGGCAGCAAAGCGAGAGCGTGAGAGCAGATCCTCCAGACTGTAAGTCACGGCAGCTGTGATATTCTCTGGCTTTAATAAGCGGAGCTCACTGTGGATGTTGCTAAGCCGAGGAGAAGTAGGGTGTTCTCACGGCTCGAGAGGCCATTACCTGTACCAGTGTGCTTTCTGAGCACAGCACCACTGGTAGCCATGTTTATTCATGACACAAGCGGCGAGACCTGCAAGGTGACTACCTGTCAAGAACTGGCAGCCTCGTTCGACGCTCGCTCCATGATTCCATCTGATAGAGAAGAGAAGCTGGCTGCTGTGCATACACGTGTGTGTGTGTGTGTGTGTGTGTGTGTGTGGAAGAAGAGAGAGAAAGGAAGGGAAGAGGACAGATCTGGGCCTAATTTACAGACATTATGGAGAGCAGGATGTAATATGTACTGTAAACTCAGGCTCACTCACACGCAGACCCCGAAAAAGGGAGTGTAGAATAAGTGTTGATCAGTGCTCAGATGTGAAAACAGGGTTAGTGCAGAAAGGAAAAATAGGAATTAACCAAATACAGATTTGAGGGGGAACGATTTAGGAAAAGAAGATGAGCAAAGCCTGACCCCAATGGACAATACTGAGCTGTAAAAAGACAAGCATCATCTTCTGTGAATAAATCTTGTCTGTGACCAACACGTTCAGAGCTGCAGCGTTTCGCATCCGACAGCGTGCTCGAACCCAGGCGGCTCCGACTGCCTTTTTAATCTTATCTCGTTAATATTTTAGAAAAAGCTTACAGGCATATGAATCAATTAATTATGGTGGGGAAGCAGCTCATGAATTGTGCACATGGACTGTGCCAAATACACATGTCAATCACGCCTCAGCAACAGCTGGATAATTACTGCCGTCCACATCTAAAGACAGCAGCAGTGACACACTCAAAGAATGTTGTTGCTCCAGGCTCCTGAATTACAGATTACAGAGACCTGGATGAACTTAATTTGACTTTGATTTTAATATACAAAAAAACAAAGAAAGAAAGAAAAAAAGAAATGTAAAAAGTTTGCTCAGGCTTCCTCATGCTGGACTGTGATAAATGAATAATATAAAGCAATTTGCATCTGGAGCATGCAAGGACAAATAATTTGCCTTCGTCTGTTAATTGATTTTTTTTTTTTCAGGGAAGATGTTTTCAGTGTTGTAGTACTGGCTTGTGCTATAAATATGCTATTAAGGAATGTACATGCTAATTTAAGGATTCGCCACAGAACAGTCTGTGGTTTCGGGCTGCATTAGCGGCGCTGTCACTGGATAAGCGCACGTGTTGAGTCGAGAAACAAACAAATCCTCTTATTATTAAGTTCCCTGAAGCGTTTCGGCTGAAGGTTGGGCTGTACTGTATTTCTGCATGGATTGGACTCAGAGGTGGCCGTGTGGATAGCAGAGCTGGAGACTGGGCTCATGGTGATAACTGCTCCCTCTCTCTCCCATCATCTTTCACCTCTCTCTCTCTCTCTCTCTCTCTCACACTGCTATATCTATTTTCTAGTTAATTACATATTCTCATGTCTCATTGTGTATCTGAAGAATTCGTGCATTTATGCAGTGAAAGCACAAGCCTGGCCTGGTGGGTAAATGAAGAGCAAGAAGAAGAAGCAAAAAAGGTTTACATGTAGCTGGATATTTTTGTCACAGTATAACATTAAACGCTAAATTAAATGCTCGGTTTTGATTGGTCAGAAAAGCATTCGCTGTATTCTCTGGAAATTGTGCGATCGATCCATTCTGATGGCGTCACATGTGTTGAGGAAGCAGATGCAAGCCTTCATCCTCTCCATTTGGTAACCATCACGTGATGAGGCCGAGACTTAAAGGGGTGAAAAAATACTCTATAATAAAAGTGTTCATTTTAAAGGTGTTTAGATTAACACGCTATCATGCCAATAGAGACTGGCAGAGAGAGACTTGTATGAGTACCATTTAAAAATGTGATAAACTCTGTGAGGAGACGAAGAATGAGTCTCCAGTGTAAGACAGGCATTAAGCTGTTTGCAATTTGATGCTTTTCACAGTGTTTTTACAGTTTCTCTGTAACATGACAAGCTATTTTTTTTTCATTTGTTCATATAAACTTGCCAATGGGAGAAAGACGAGGAAAAATATAGATGATTCTAGCTGTTATTGACCTTTCGCTCCCAACGTCACGTCATGACATCTGTCCATGATGGTCTCTCCCACTTCTGTAGAGCAAAAGGAACGTTACTTACCTTCTTCGAGTGGCAAAACCCATAAAACCCAAAAAGCCTTGTTAAGTCTAAGTCATTCGGAATTGCCTCTAAAGGGATTGTAGACCCTACCTAGTGTACTAGCTTTCCACGCACATCATTTAACGAAGCGTAAAGCACAAGATGTTCTACACCACGTTTCGTTTACAACAGAAGCTCGGAATGAACTAATACTAACGCTAGCAAACGTCATCAATTCCAGGAGGAATCATGTATTTGTACGGCGTCTGCGGTAATCACATTATGATAACAAATCAAACTCCTGCAATTTAATAACCTTATTACAGTCTTCCTCCATTTTCGCACAGTTATTTCTCAATTATTTTCATAGGCATATTGCATATGAAAACAACCAGCGGAACAGAAGCTATCAATTGCTTGTATTTTTTTGCCCCAGAATTTACCTTGAATGTAATTATGAACAAAAAACTACAAAGCAGCCTAATGTCAGTAACAATATTTCAATACAGACTGATATAGAATCAATACGCAAAGTGATAACAAGAACCAATGTAGTCTGTGGACATTCAACCTAACAGAAAACGAATGCAAAGTATGACATGATTCAAAAATGATAAATAAAGAATACTGGGGCATAAAAGGAATAAACATGCCGTTATAATAATATACATAACTGCGTTTCATTTCTTACCCACTGCATACTCTATAATATTAATTAGCAGTCATCTTTGAGCGAGTGTAACCCAGGCTTGAAGACAGTAGTATTAACAGGCAACACCACGATTCAAGACTCTGGTGATTGAGAGAATGCTGGCGCTCTGATGTCTGTTATCAGTGTCACTGGGCCATGATATTGAGACTGACATGAGGGGAGGGCAAGGGTGGCATCAAACCTCTCTCCAACCAGCACCTGCTCAACTCTCACATCAACAAGCATCCTGCATTTCAAAAGCTGTCATGGCGTCACAGAGCGGGCAGGGATGGAGCGGGTACATGGCACAGAGAGTCACCATCCTGTAGACAGGGAGCAGACGGGGTCAGGGTACGCGAGTTAAACCCCCCGCTGTTCAAGCACACCCAAGAGAACGTAGCCAGACTCCTGCACCACTCTACCTCCATCCTTCCTCTTTTCTCCAGAAAATCTATACCATCTATAATTTACACAAGCCGAGACAAAGCAGTGGGTAGAAAATGAAAAAAGTGGTTAAATAATTGAATGTAGGTACCTTTACTAAAAGAATATAGAAAAAGAGAATAGAGCAGAAATTCATATAGCTCGTCTTTCTTGAAGAGAAAGTAGGTCAGGAAAGGAGAATACAGTATATCAAAGACAGAAACCTGAAACACACACACATACATAACATACATACATACATATACATATTATATATATATATATATATATATATATATATATATAATATATATATATATATATATATAAAAGCTCAGATGAGGTTCAAAAACTACCTCTCACCACAGCAAAAAGAAAGCGCGAAATAGATCTAATCAGACAGAGAGACAGACAGACACTCCACCAAATCTCCAGAAGGTGAAGTGAAAAGGAACATGAGCAGCCATCGGGATACAGTCATCACAAATCAATACAAAAGCGCTTAACAACCAGCCTCATAGTCGCTGACATTTCGTGCTAATGTGCTCCATATTCGAGCCATTAGCATGTTCACTGGGTGCAGGAGTGCGTTAGAGGCGCCGTCGCATTTCGCCCTGCTCATTTGGTTAAAATAAGCCTGGTACTCTGGATGAGGTTAAGTGCAACGAGTTCAGCACACAACGGCGAGGGATATAAAGCGCAGCGTAAACCCGCACGCACGCCGTACTCCGGCGCTGAAATAAAGTCCGACTTGCGCTCTGTTCCTCTGAGCTAATACGAGAGTGCTGCTGTCAAAGGTTTTACAGGGAGGGAGGGAAAGCAGAGCGCGGTGAATTAAAGACGGAAATACATATTCATGCCCCGCTCAGTACAACTTTCCCAGTTAAGTGCTTCATTAGATAATGGCAGAGTGGTTTTATACTGTATCCTCAAATCAACGGCGCATTGTTTGCAAATATGGAAGATAAGTCAAATGTTAGGACATGCACACGCAATAATGTGTAAAGCATGAACTGTAGACTGCAGGGATGTCTCAGTTTAAATACATACTGTATTACAGGCAGTGTGCATCCCTGGTGTGGATAAAAACAGGTGTGCATACACTCCGGCTGTTGATTAGTTTCTCTCCCTCTCTGTAAATCCGTCTTTCTTATTCTCTCAGCACGCAGAAAGTATGATTGTGTGTGTGTGTGTGTGTGTGTGTGTTTCTGAATGTGTAAGCTGCCCAAGCAGTTTTGTGTGTGCGTGTGTGTGGCGTAGTTGTGGAAAGAAGGATGAAACAGGCTCTTCTCACTGAGCCCGAGTTCCTGCCCTTCTGAGCGACGGCAAGCAACGGCTGAAATGGCTGCGTCTAACCTGAAGTATGGAAGTTTGGAGCCGCATAAATAAAATCCCCATGGCAACTAAATGCGGATTGAGATAAGAAAGAGCGGGAGGATTTATGCATTTTTCGGAGCTGTCATGCCCTAAAGAGCCTCCTCAGGCAAAGCAGGCCACCTGCCACCCACTATATTAAACCAAAGTCTTCAGACCTCCTCACTCCCTCTCTCTCTCTCTCTCTCTCTCTCTCTAATAGACCGCTTTTTTCTTCCGCACACAAGCGGACTGCTGTTGGCCGAAGATAGAGACATGCTTTAATAAACAGCTGAAAAGAGATTCCTTTATCCAAAGCTTCACCCTTTCTATAATAGACAAGGAAAAACTGAGGTGATGTAATGCAGGCCAGGGTCAGACTACAGACAGCTAGAATGCTATGATACTAAACTGATTTTTTAATTGCTTTATTTTTTATTAAAATACCTGCTCGTGAAAAGATTTGGTGCTTTCTGTTTTTTTCGACTATTTCATAATAAATAACATACTAAGAATGTAAACACCTGGAAAAATGCAATGAGAAAAAACAAATAATAATGATAATTTATTGGAAAAATATATATATTTCAGATTTTTGTGGCATCAGAATTTCTGCATCATCATCATCATCATCATCATCAACCTAATCATCATCATCTTTTTCTTTTGCAGCAAACAGCTTCATATCCAACTCCACTTTGTAGGATTTATTTTTAAGGTTTCTTAAAAATTTTACATGAAACTACTTGCTTGGAGAAACAGTGATTTAAAGGTAAATAAAGCTATTTTTTTTTAATACTCAAATAATTGGGATGATGACTTACCTTTCATCTAGCAAGCAATCATTCTTAAAAACATCAAAAATTTTCTAGCAAAACAATACAAAAAAAAATTAAGTAAAATTTAATGCACCCCCATAGAATCTAAATGCAAACAAAAGCTGAATGTAATCTTCCATCTGTCCATCCATCCTTTAATACGATTATCCTGTTTAGGGTCACAGGGGCCTGGGGCCTATCCCAAACATATTGAGTCATAAGGCAGGGTACAATTAATGTCTATGGACTGTGGGAGGAAACAAAAGTGCCTAGAGGAAACCCACCAAACACAGGGAGAACATGCACACTTCTCACACACAACCCAGAGGAGGGATTTGAACCCCAGAGCCTATGATGTGAGGTGTGAGTCATAATGCCCAGCTGTGACTACTGATTAAAAACTATCTATATACTGCACAGATAACAGAGAGAGGTACAAGACACGTGTGTGTGTGTCTCTGATGAGAGCAGACAGCTTAATCCTAGTACGTGTTTAGCTGTGTTTTGGGACAGTGGTCCCGTCAGACCTGAGAGAAGTGGACCGGTGTGTGCGTGTGTGCATGTGTGTGTGTGTGTGTGTGTGCGTGCGCTTTTGTGTGAGCTTTTGTGTGAGTAACGAGGAGAGACAGGTGTGCGGCAGCCCCTCGGCCCCTCGCTGGCCCCTTGCTGCGGGAGAGATGGCCGTCGTTCCACATGGCCATTTATCTCCATTTTAGCCTGGCCCATACCGCCTGCTCAACCAGCACTTAAACTAAATAACCCTGCTGGATTCCAGCCTCTGTCTCTTCTAAACTGGACGCCACAGCACACAAACCAGCCGCACCAGCCCCCCCACACACACACGGACAGACTGTGTGTGTGTGTGTGTGTGTGTGTGTGCAAGCGTGTGTGTGAAGCACTTCAAGGGAGCAGAACAACGAAGTCTTATACAGTACCATCCCATCTTGTGTTAAGCCTGGGCACTATCAACACCACTAGATTCACTGTATTCATAAAAAAAAACAATCTTTAAATATATTGTGTATTCTGGCAAATATTGTATGAAAGAAACTAGAAAATCAAAATAATAATGTAGGTTTTGGTAAAACATTATCCCTGACTTATATACATGACGCATATAAAACATAAGAAATTAGAATAAATTGGAAGAAAAATGCCCATTGTACTTTTACCTTAATAAATAGTCAAGATGGTGACATTTTATCTGTCAATTTTATTTCTCTTTATAATCGCCTGCTACACTAATGCACTTGTCCCAGGGCTTCATTTGTGCTTGAAAACCGTTTCAGTACAAGTCCTGGTTTGCCTTGAACATCCCTTGTAGAACAGGAAAAGAAGATGATGTTCTTCTTACTTTAAGTTTGGGTCAAGTGCAAACATGAGTAGAAGGAAGATATTTTTTCCAACTAGAATAAGGAAACAATCAGATTAAATGTTTACATGGACAGTATTTTTTTTTTACTGAATGGAAAATGAAATGAAGCTTTTTGTCCCATATTCTTTACAGCACAATGAAATTCTTCTTTAGCTTTTTAGAAACCTGAGTCAGCCATGATAGAGCACTCCAGGGCCAGAGAAAGTTAAGGGCCTTGCTCAGGGGCCCAACAGCGGCAGGTTGGTGTTTACACTATACATTTTCATTCTGATTTGGATATTATTCTATTTGTTGGTGGAATATTACAATTTACAAATTCCGATATGTTTAAACATTAAATGTTACTATAAAGAAAAAAAAATTATAGATCATGCTGTTATTGTAAAATAAATAAATCCAGGTTCATACTTTGCCTATACTTTGTGTCATGGCACACAGTGCATTACTCCAGCGTTTATTTTCCTATAACAGCTCACTCAGACAATTTTTTTTTAATCTTTCTATTTAATTGAACATTTTTGTAAAAGAACAGTGAAATATAGTAAATGTATGATTAAATTATGATTAATTTACTATAAAATGAGCAGCTTTGAAACACAAAAGAAGACGTTTAATCTCTGACCTACAGATTTTGCATCGCATATGTGATATTAATGCTTTCAGAGGCGGATAAAAGGTGAAAATCTGTTTAGTGGCATTATGCCACATGTAAAGCATTTAAGCATGAATTGCCTGAGTGTGTGTGTGTGTGTGTGTGTGTGTGTGTGTGAGAGGGAGAAACGATAAGAGAGTGGGATAGGCGCTGATGACAGTAGAGGCAGATCCTCTGTTATGCACTGTGGCAGTTAGTATATCAGGAGCACAGGGTGGTAGCACTAATAATACTAAATACACGCCATGATGAGCTATTAGAGGAGGCTTTTTGTGAAAGTGATAAATAAATCCTCTTTAGTCAGTGTGACAGTAATCCCAGTGCCCCCGTGCTTTCATTCCACACCAATCCATCAAACGGTGCTCGGTTTAGCAGCACTGAATATTCCCAAATCTGCCTGATTCTACTGTACTGCTGAGCCTCCGTAAACATGAAACACGCCGTAAATAAAACATAGCTTTTCCTAGGAGAGTATGAAACGACTTCACTTCCCACAAAGCTTTGCTGTAATCTTTATGAGTTAGAGATCAGCGAGCATAAAGTGCCACGTCTTTATGCAGAAGGCCATCGTTTATCAGCTCTCCCAGCAATAAGACCAGCCTTAATAAGCCTATTACATATTGGATTTCCCTCGGTGTGGAATAAGTCACTTGAACGACTGTTGCTCAGAAGCAATGATACTTGTTTTTGATCAATTAACTATGTCCTTGTGAAATGCGAGGAGAATTATTCATTTTGCTCTTAAAAATGCCACTGATTTAGGTTTGCTCTCTTAGATTTATGTCAAATCACTCCAGTTAAAAAAAAAAACTTCTAAGCCTTCATATTGCATTAAAAACAGGAAATTTAGGAATGCTGTAAATGTGCTTGAGTGTGGGAGCACCCAAAACATGACTTGACAAAAAAAATAAAAATCATGTCAGGGGAAAAAGGTCATTTCGGTCAGTGCACTCTAATAACCTCTTGTTAATGTAAATATTAGTCTGCCAAGTGTCATCAATAACGCTGTATTGATTTAGGAACAGCACAGCGTTGCTGAATGATCAAATCTGATTTGTCAGAAGGTTAGATTTTTTTTCAAACCATATAAAATATATACTTTCATAGTTTTTTATTTTAGTGCCCCTGAGTGGCGCAGCGGTAATGTGCTTGTCCCATCATCCGGAGATTGCTGGTTCGATTTCAGGGTGATGCTGTAGCCTGTCGCAGCTGATTGGCCAAGCTCTCTCAGCGGGAAATTAATCACAGCTCTACAGCCAATCAGGGGCGTCTGTGAGCTCACGCAAGCGGAAGGAGCGGATAGTGCTGTTCTCTGAGATGCAGTTGACTGGCGTCACATGGTTCGAAAGAAACTGGTGATAGTCTTCAGCCCTCCCGACTGAGTGGTAGTAGTAGCCCTAATGTGGGAGCCCCCTAGTGACAGGGAGAAAATCTGGGAAAAATCCCCCCAAAATAATAATATATTTTTATTTCAGCATGATCTGTTGTTTGTTATTCTGCTTATACTGCAGAGCGGCAAATCGACTGGTAAAAAGGACAGGCGTTATTGTCATACCAGCACTGGTAGCTTGGACTGTATCGTGTACGTTAATATTAATGTGCCCATTCTAATTCGTTACTGTTGCTATAGTAACATACACGGGCACTTGCATGGCAGACACTTCTAATCTAAGACTGATAGACATTTATTTAACACTTATGGAAGGTGTCTCAGTTGTATGGGCGCTCTTTTTCATAGTACTCTGTTTTCAAATGCTAGGTCGTGATTTTGTTTTGTCTGAATAATAGGATTTGTGTGTAGGTGTGTGTATGTGTGTGTGTGTTGTGTGAGGAAGAACAAGAGAGAGAAAAAGAGAGACAGAAACGATACAGATTTCACATATAAGAGAACGGAAACTGGCTTGATTCTTGGACATTTCCATGGCATTATATTAAACCATAAAGTGTTAAAAAACGCATGAAGTGGCATTCATTAATGAAGTGAATATTGTCAGATTCATAAAGCATTGACAAATTGTTGTGGTATACAACGCTTGTGCTGTTATACAGAAGTATTGCACTTTGGAAGGCCTTACTTCTGTATAACAGCATGCATCATTCCTCATATAATTTTTCTTTAACAACTATATCCTTAGAGTGATTAACATACATGTAATGATATGCCCAAACTTTCACCATATGTATTATGTGCATTAATTTCTTTCCAGCTGGTGTGTGTGTAAACGTCCTATTGGCTCTACAATAGGTAACCTTTGGGCGGGACTGAGAAAGCGGAGAAGGGGAGGAGTTACCATGGTGATGAGGTATGTTGTTGCCCTCCTAGGTGAAGTGTCTTGGGCCTAGTGGCTGAGCACGAGCTGGCATTAGCTGGCCTCTCCCAGTAAGGTTCGCTGTGGAGAAACGTGGAAAAGCTTTTAAAAGCTATACTGCTATACAAACAGCTGACCCCTGACCCTTGACCCTTCCCAACACCCCCCCACAAGCACACACCTTTAAAGGTCAACACATTGCAATGTACATGTGACATCTTATACATTAAATCATGCAATTCTACTTTACAAGGATAAGTGATTACTGAAGATGAATGAATGAATGAATGAATGAATGAATGAATGTATGTGTTGCTTAATTGTCATGTGTGTAGATTTCACAGCTTCTGCAGACACAGTAATACTTTATGGAAATAGAGTATACAAAATTGTAATGGTGGAGCATATGGTTAGCTGTGTTTAAATTACAAAATACAAAATGCATTACAAAGAATTAATGCACAAGTAACAGTGATTGAGTAATACGGTAAATGAACAAAAATATATACTACGTAATTTATTAAGCTCTAATAAATAAACAAACCTGAAATTGGACAACAGAGTACATTTGGGTTTTAATTTCACATCCAAAATGCTTGAAGTAATTGCTGTCACATAGAACTGCTTCAAAGCTTGATAGCGCATTAGCTCACATCAGAGGTGTTCAGACTGAATCAACCCTGATCACTAGAATGTTTATTGGCTAAAGAAAGCAGAGTATTTTTATTTATTTTTTATCTGTGATTTTACCGCCATTTGTTTTGCCAAACGTTCCTTTAGAGGCCTATGATTAGCGGCTTGGACTCTTTTTTGTTTTGTGTTGCTGTGGAACTGATAGCAGGGCTATAATTATTGAGCCGGCTCTAATCTGAACTCCCTCTCGTGTTTCTTTTACACTCTTGCTTGCGCTCACTAAAGAGCTTTCGTCGTTGAAGGGCCCTTCATGGGCACTACGGAGTGGCAGAAGCCACGAAAGGAAAAGCGGATGTGCTGAGATGGAAATCTGTAACAGGGACGGGTCCGTATCGGCTTGATCGCTTCATTACACTTTACCGTGAGATCACGAAGTTCTGTGCGCCGTATGTCATATTACACCAGCCTTATTGCATTGTCATTGGATGACTGTACATCTAATCAGTTCTAATCAAAGTTCTATCTTATCCACAAAGACGACGCACCTGATTGTCGATCGCTGGCTAAGATCAACGCTTGAAATACGTGCTGTTCCTGATTGGTTGGAATGAAAACCTGCAGCCACTGGATAAGATTAGACACCCGTGCCTTAAACTGTTTCGTTCTAGTATGTTTCTGAGCTCTTAATGCTCATTCCCAGCGCCTCACTCAGCTGATGCAGGCCTGCTGGAGGTGTTTAACTACTTCAGTTCTATTTGTTTTTTGATATTTCATCTTATTTTACTGTAGTAAAGTTTTTTAGGATGTTTTATAGATTTGTAGCACTGATGCTCAAAAAAAAAAAAGTGCTTGATTTAATTATTTCACTTTTATAATGTTGCATAAATTATAATAATTTGTTTTTGCTTTTATGCTTAGGGGGAAAATCTTTCTAATGGAACCTGTAGTCATTTTATAAAAGAAATAATAATACAAAAAAAAACCTATTTTACAAAATGCTTTATGTAGACCTATCTTCTTGAATTGATTCTCACTTACTTAATGAATGATGATAAAAGCAAAAATATTAAATATTAAATATATTCATTCACTCATTCTCTATAGCACTTATCCTATACAGGGCTGCAGAAAGTCTGGAGCTTATCCCAGGGGAGTCGGGGCGCTAGGTGTACACTCTGGATGGCCTTTCAATCCTTCGGAGAGCACAAGCACACACACCACACTATGGGCAATTTGGAAATCCAGAGTACCCAGTGGAAACCCACCAAGCATGGGCATAACATACAATCTACACACACAGATCTAAAGGCGGGATTCGAACCCTTGACTCTGGAGTCTGCAGTGCTAACCTTTAATAATAATAAGAATAAGAAACAGAAGAAAAAGAATTGTTTTTGTCGTTGTTGTTCTTGTAGGTTGTCATTTAACACAGCATATTCCCTCTAGATATTTTTAGTGTGTCAGTTATGGCCTGCCCCACTCCGCTACCACTGCTGTACACCGACTTGCATACACTTGCTGAAACACACATCAACCTCCATATCCCAACAGGGATTTGTTTTAAATTTCATTCCATGGTTGCGTATACTGCAGAAGCAAAGAGCGATTTGGTCCATTTTTCATTACCTCTGTAGCAGACATTCTTTGGAAACCATACCCTTTTTCCCCTCTACATGTTGAGTAACTAATCTGCGCCAGGTGCATTGTACTCCATAAAATGCTCCGAGGTGGCCTTTCCGCAATTTCCAAGGAACCGAGTATGTGATTGAAAGTGTGTCAGGTCTATAATCAGGGCTCGGCACGCTTATACACAGCTCTTCTGAGCCAGCCTGTCACCTGCACACCTCACAGGCTCGGCTCTGAGCGTGGACTGAGCTGAGTTTGAGGCCCAACACCACTCGCTGATGACTCACTAATAAGCAAAGATGGTTATTCAGCAGGGTGGATGTGTTTCTGAGCAGGGCGGTTTGCTCCACAGAGCCAGATGAACCAATAAAGAAGGAGAATGAAAGAGGCGAGAGAGAATGAGATCTGCCGAGTGCATTCCATTTGAGCAGCATTTACCAGACACTGTAGGACACAGACGCGTCACTCAGTAGAAAACCCAACAAGACTCATTTAATCCTCTTAAATGAAAGCATCGATCAGGAACAACGATTCAATCCAAGGGATGGATATTATACATATATATATATATATATAGATCTGAATTAGCACCATGTGAACCTGAAAAAAAAAAACTTAAAAGGAATAAAAGGAAAGCTGCCGAGCTTGGACACATTATAAGCAATACCAACTCAAACACATGGCTCACATTTTTAAATGTCTACATTACCAAACCAATTCAAAGTACATCCTATACACTAGTCTCCTGAATCTTATAAATCAGATGCCTTCATAGTTAATATAGCAAATGTTTAAGGTCTTATCGGGAAAAGCTTATGATGAACACTTTACTGCATTTGACTGACATCTTGTTGCTCAACAAATATGCATCAATCACATATGCATACTTTATAGTCCTGCACCTTACTGGTGGATTAATACTAAATGGATGAGCTGGAAGAAATAGGTTTTATTGGTCCACTCTACTAACTGCTGGACTGGGTGGAGGAAACTGGCCAGGCTGATTTATGTTGGCTTTTATCGGCGTTATCTACGGGGAGCAGGGTGACTGACATTTACAGGCAAATCCCTCCATGTCTACTGCAATAATGTGACCTGTAGCCATAGACCTCATTTCACCAGGGCCACAGTGCCCACTGCCCTTTGCCCAGCATAAATCACCCACCTGTATGCCTGGCAGCCAGACTACACTCATTCCTGTGTTGAACATTGAACAGTTTCTCTAGAGAACAGCCCTGCTAATACACAAACTAATTTCACAAACATGCTTTAGATAGCATTAGAACATCTATGAATTTCATGAATTTCATTTGATCCTGCATTAAAAACTTTTAGTGTACATATTACTCAAGTAAACAAATAAAACTTCACTTGCTTTTTTTGCCTGCTTACCAAATATTCAGTGCAAATTTAGAAACCTTAAAGCTCAGTGTGAAATTATGACATTCCATTATTTCACTGGAATGTACTATAAGTTAAACCAGGATCATGCAGGAGTTATGAGGAAAAAAAAACGACCTTTATTTCTCTATACAGTATAATCCCATGCTACACTAATAGACTAGTGCTTGAATACTATTAACACAGAAAAGTTTCTCAGTATGCTTGTGCCAATAATGGACTGGCTGCTTCATGTTTGAAACGCTGGCCTCCCAGGAACTATTTTAATGGCCCAAATCATCGGAAATGGGTTAGAGCAAGGTCAGGACTGTACGGAGGATGTGGCAACAACTCCCTGCTTAGTTTCTGTAATGTGCAAGTATTGTTCGTGAATGACCGTGTGTACTGTTCCCACAGACAGATGTGTCTCCTCCAGTAGTTGGTGATAATGTATCCACTGATTTTCAAGGATCTCTCTGAAGGTTCCACTCTCTAAATGTTCAAGGGAACGACTGCAGTGGGCTTCGAGCCACCTCGGCCGGGATCATCGTTCGCAGACATACAATATGGCCTCCCTTAAAACGTTTGCACCATTCAACTGTTTTACTGTGGCTGAGTCTCATAACCATACGGTGTTTTAAATCTTCCGTAAATGCCATTCGGATTAACTCCTTCAGTCTAGAAAAATTTGATCATGAGTACCGATTTGCATTGAACATCCCTCATATTATCCAGGAGTATAAGACTACTAGGTAACCTTCATTTTTGATAAGTGCTCTCTGTTTTTTGTTTCATATAATGTTTGTACTGCCTCTGAAACAACACTTCCATTCTTAATGCGGGATTATTTTTGTCTCATTAGTGCTGCCATGGTTCAGGGTGTTTTCTTCTCTGAGTAAGTTCTTCGCTTATCTTATAGTGCGTTCATTTTACGGCAAAATTACACTAATTACAAGACAACAGCTCAAAGATTCCACTAAGAGGTATTAATTCTACCAGCTTAAATAAGTTTTCTAATGGTACAGAACGTATTTCAGAGTGAAATCTGCATCCTATTTATTATGCAGTAAATACTTATAAATTGTTGAGAATGTTACGGCTAAATCCTGATATTAGACTCCTAATTAATTTAAACATGGTAGCCACTGACATTTTCCGAATCACGTCTGCTTATTGTCAATCTGTCCGTTTAAGGAAATTCCAAGGTACCGAATGATAATTATCAGTTAATCAAAGGCAAACAAGATGCAAGCTAGGAATTATCATAATTCCAAACATTATGCACACTCATTAGTAACCCCTCTGCCAGGTAACAATGATTATTTATGAAACCTTGTCATTTGCTTTATAAGTAGTTGGGGCTTGTCTAATCTTACCTGATATCTTATTGCTGCTGTAGTATATCATTAGGCATATCTCACTTATACAGTATGGTGTGGCTTTTTTTTTTATTTAAGATTATTGAAATGGAATACTTTACTTAACTTAATTTTTTCCAGAAATAAATAAAGACTTTTTCCACCACGAAGGTCTCTTCTCCTCTCATCCACAAACAGACTATATACTCTACAGTACATCATTGGAATGGCCTCAGTTTACCATCCAAGCAAGTTCATCAATGTAGAGTGTCAATTTATCAACTGCAGTGACCTTCCCATGCTACATAATGTAATTAGCACTACAGCTATTTGTGTGTGTCTGGTGATAAGCTACTGGACTACAGTGTTAAACTTGAAGATGAGCCCATGGCACTGTCTCAGGAAAATGTCTCAATATCCTGGAGAAGCCAAACAATTAAAATGTCTTATATCTCCCTAAAGCAAGAACTTTTTAAATTTCATTGCATTATTTTTTTTGTCTTCTTTTGGTTAGACTAGCATCAACTCCATAATTAATATTTGGCTAGACAGCAAGTCGAATTCTAGCTAACATTATATCTATCGCAATATTGCAGAGACTGGACATTGAGTAGCTGATTTAAAACAAGTAATTAAATTTGCTTTTCACATAAAAAAAATAAATTCTTAATTCCATCAGGTAAAATATATATTTTTAAATTATTATTTGAGTTGAATGCACAAAATTTTAAGTGAGTAAGACATAAGTTGAGTTTACTATAAATCCTCTGTACCCTTGATTACACGTGCACATTTCTTATCTAGGACAGAGGTTTTGGTTTTCACAACAGATGGTTTTATTTCAGGATCTCTCTTTCCTGAAATTAGTTTTGAAGTGAAATGATTATAGAAACACAATTTATATGCATATAGATTTTTTTAATGTATCCGAAGCATCAATCATTTTATCACAGGATCATTAGATCCAACAAGACCTGGCAACCTGGCAGTGTGTGTGTGTGTATATATATATAAATAAAAGGTGCATATCGCACACAAACATTCATTTAAGGCTGTCTCTACGTTCAAATCACCGACTGTCACTGACAATAAAAGGAAGCAGTCACACACACTCTGCTTCCACTGTTTGCAGCACATTAACCAATATAAAACCCTGATACGCTTTGAAGGTGTGTAATAAGAGTGAAGAGTTTATGGCTGTGATCGGCTTTCATAGAGTTCCACATTTTTACTAATGTCACAGTAAACACAAACACGAACACACACACACACACACACACAAAGACAAACCACAGATTTGGGAATCAAGGGCTATTTAAATGCATAAAAGTTGCACATCATTCACATTTAGCTGTGTTTGCGTGTGTGTTTGTGTTCGGTTGTGAGAAAGGCCATTGGTTAGAGGCTCCCCTGCTCACTTCTGCTTAGGGATGAATTATTAAGCACATTCTGCTGCACCACATCAAACCTGCACGCTGAGAGATTCACTGCACCACAGTGACAGAGTGTCATGAGATCTGTCCAGCATGTCCACACACACACACACACACACACACACACACACACACACACACACACACACACATACACACAGTCACAAACATACAGTATATACCTTTGTCTTAGTGTCCTTTTAAAGACCATTAACCTACACCTTTTTTTATTAGTTTTGCTTGTGTGTGTGATGGGGATAACCAAATATCCTCTCAAATTCAAATCTACCCGATATTCATTAGCTCGGATACAAAAGGAAGAAAATGGATACAGGGCAGGAAGCTTTTTGTTCGTTCTAGAAAGTAAGCAACAACTTTACTCACACTTTTCTATCCTTCTCTTAATCAAGGTTCGACATGCTGTGCGTTCTGACATGCTTTTCTGCTCCCTGCAGTTGTAAAAGGGTGGTTAATAGCCTTACTGTAGTTTCAAATCAGACTGTAGCCACCTATCATCCTAATACCCCTGTCTCACCTACGTGGTTTCGCGCGGGTGGCCGTAAGTATGTTTCATCATGATTCACCACGAGTTTTGGTGCTGTGATTACCTTCCATCTTTCCGCGCAAAAAAATGAAACATGTTTTATTTTGGTTTGGCGGCCCTGGCGGAAGCTTGCGGACCAAAATGAGATTGGGGTATAAGCCACCTCTCACTGGATGTTCATTACACCATTATGAAGACCATTGTGTTGCCAAGAACAGATTATACAGAGTCATGTCTGAAATATATAAACCAGTCTGTCTGAGTCACTGAGATCACAGTTCTTCCCCATTCTGATGTAAGACTGCACAATTTCATGCATTGTGCTGCTGCCACATATCTGGCTGATTAGGTAACTGCATGAATAAGCAGGCGTAAAGTGGCCAATAAAATGTGTTTAATGCTTTAGTGAAAACTATGATTGTCATTAGTTTCAAAGGTCAGAGATAAATGACAAGCAATCCCAGGCAAAACGCTGGCGCAGGGAGATCATTCACTGAGCTACCGGGGTTGTGTGTCACCTCTCACTTATTGCATAGTGTGACTCCGGCATCCTGTCACCACTGAGAGGCACAAATCTGGAGCGCTGTCTCGCCTTTTAGCAGCAAGCAGTCAAACCCCGGCCTGTGTTTCAGTTCCCATTAGGTGAATGACACTCACGCATATGTTTTGCTGATAGTGCCAGAGGAGAAATGCGAACGATTCATGCTTGGTGTGTGTGTGCGTGAGAGAGGGAGAGAGAGGAAGGGAGGGAGGGAGATCTCTCAGCTCTCTGCATATGTGGGCGTACAGTGATAAAGCACGAGCCTCAGTTGGCCTCTAGATTGACTTTCTGCTGTAGGCTATACAGGAGAATATCTCTGATGTTACAGAACTGAATGAAGTTCTCCTGACCCCGATTCACTTCTTGCTTGTTCAGAGACACCTCTTGAGCACTGAGTCATCAGACATGTTACGAATACTAAAATACACAAATATTCTGCACTTCCTTCATTCATGAGCTACAATAGTACAGAAATAACTCGTTACAGGATTGACGCAAAAAACATAACTTGCCTAAACGGGATAAAATATTGGATTCAACATTTACTGTAGATTTGTGGTCATGTTAAGATTAGAAACGCTCAGCCCTATGTTTATACTACAAAGCGAGACTGCCCATGGTCAGCGTACAGAATAATCATATTTTGTAATTATCACACATTAATAATTTGATTGCAGCGCCCCCAGAACCCGTTTAGCAACTACTACTACCAAACAAACTGCGATGGACTCCAGCTATTTAAATGATTGTTTTAAAGCATCGATAATCATGCCTACACAGGCTACACTGTGCAACACTAGCTAGCTAGGAAGTGACAACAGCTGACTCACAAAATCTCAGTAAAGATGTGGATTGACTCATTTACAACAGATCCAGGGTCGGTTTTCTTTGACATGTGATGACACTCACTCACTCATCTTCTCCTTTATCCTGTATTCAGGGTCGTGTGGACCTGGAGCCTATCCCAGGAGGCTTAGGGCACGAGGCAGGGTACATCCTGGACAGGGTGCCAATCCATCGCAGGGCACACACACATACTGTACACACACTCACACACTACAGGCAATTTGGGAACACCAAGCAACCTAACCTTCGAGTCTTTGGACTGTGGGAGGAAACCGGAGCACCCGGAGAAAACCCACGAAGCACGGGGAGAACATGCAAACTCCATGCACACAAAGACGGGAATCGAGCCTGGCCGGTGCAAGGCGACAGTGCTAACCACTACACCACCGTGCCGCCTCATGTGATGACAGAGAACTAGATATATAAAATAAAGAACTAGACAGGATACAAATAAGACCCACTCTGTTAAAATAAGACACTGAAAAACTATGACATTTTTTACAATTATTTATCGGCGATCGTACAAAGATTAGGGCTCAGTGGCAGGTTTTTTATCTGCCATGCAAAAGGCCCGGGTTTGTTTCCCAGTCAATGCCCAAACCCCAGCCACTGGACACGGTGTTGGTCCCAAGTCCAGATAAAATAGAAGGGTTGCATCAGGAAGGGCATCCGGCGTAAAACCTGTGCCAAGCTTGTGTGCGGATCGGATGGTCCGCTGTGGCGATTCTTTGCCGGAAGCAGCCGGAAGTCAGACAACAACAACAAGTACAAAGACCCAAAGTACTGTACAAATACAATAGCTATTGTGTATCTGGCAACACTGCTACTGCTATTTCAGACCCAGGCTGGCTTCAAAACCACCAAACAAAAGACAGAAATGACCCAAATGTAATACCAGTCACTTTTTTCTTTTCCTTGGGGTCACCTGAAGTCAGCAGTCTGTCAGAATCGGCCCAGAACTGATCGCTGCACGCGAGGAAAGAATCATCTCTAACATCTGTAACAACATCAGCTCTGAGAGATATAGAGAATATACACAAGTGTAACAAAGCCATGCGGGTCCTTGAGCTCACGCACGGAAAAGAGGTGGATAGTGGAGGTTTCTCCGAGCGTGTTGCGTGAGCAGCGATTAGAAAAGACAACTTGGACAACTTCCTCACTCTCCCTGGTTGCTAGTTGTCACCTTGATGAGAGAGTGCCCTAACAGAGTGACGGGTGGGAATTCGCTTATATTTTAAAATAAATTATGTGCTTGTTGAACATCATAATTTAAAACAGTGGCAATTGATATGGACCTGCTTTACTGTAGTTTTCCACAGTTTACAGTAAGTCGTCTGTGCGATGATGATGTAAGGTAATAGATAACTAACAGTAGAACTGATTTGAGTTCTTTACAGACAGGGAGGGGATTAATATCCGACTGTAGGCCTCTAAAAAACAGTGATGGATAGAGCAGATTAGGTGAATGGGAAGCAGTGTTGTATCACCTGCAGCCCGCTGGACCTTCATTTCACTTTAATCAGCTTGTTTGCTCAGCATGAAAACATCTCTTTTACTGAAGTGGGGTAAATTATCATCAGCATAATTTAGTAGAGAACGCAGGGTGACGCTAAATGCCCATCAGTAAAGGTAATACACTGCTACCTAGCACAGACTTCTACATTAAATTCACACAGATCTGACAATATTCTAACCTGTACTTGTAGTTATTTGATGACCTGAATGGTCATCGCATTGCCGTTTTCTGTTTCAATGGATGCGACCATAGAAAATGACTAAAACGCAGCCTCTATAGCTTTACACTACAGTTACTGATACATCCCAGATCGAAATAAGTCAAACAAACACCTTTCTCTCATTCATAGTTTGCATTTATTTGCAGTTTTTTTTTTAAGTCGAGGTTTTCGATTAGTAAAAAAAAAAAAATACAAAAAAAAAAAAACAATCCTAGATCTCGGAGGCAGAACGGAGAGAATAGAGAACCGGCTGGTGCAGAAGCAGAACAGTACATGACTGATGGAGATTGTTATAATCCACAGCAAACACAACTGAGCGCGCTTGTTGGTTGGTGAGCCACAATGTCAATTATTTAAAGACTTGATGTCTCACTAGGCAGTGTCTATACCAGATGAGAACAGCAACATTGCAGTCTTGGACAATATTTTAGTTTTTCTAAAAATGAATTACCATAAGAGTGAACACGACCAGAAGGACGACATGACCGGAGGTCAATTTACTAAATGAAGTGAACTAATAATAGCTTGTGTCTGCTATCTGATTTTTAAATTCTGCTTGTGTATAGCAAACATTACAGTATGTGTATAGCATTGAAAACCCAAAAGCAAAGCACAGTTCTAGTAAGCATAATTACATAGAGATTTTTGCATCTCCTTCGATGGATATTATAAGATTAACTTTAATATGCTTAAGGAGCTGAACACTGAGGCTCGGAAGGTAAAAAAACGATGTTCATTTACGCCACTGCAAATTTGATTGTTAGCAATATCGTGCAAGCCTGTACTTGAATTTCAGTTCAAATTGAAATTTTATTCGTCACACACAACCACACAACCGTGAAGTGAAATGCTTTTTCTTTTTATTCTGAATTAACCTAAAAGAAAGAAACAATACAAATAAAAGAAAATAAATCCACATTAAACTAAACGAAGCTAAAAATCAAGATTACGTTAAGCCAAATTTGCATATGATAAAGTTTACAAAAAAAAAAAAAAAAAAAAAAAAAATATATATATATATATATATATATATATATATATATATATAAAAAAACATAAATATAGTAAAAAGACAACATTAGAACTGCAAAAGAAAATATGAAATCTAGAAGTGTGATACAGGTAAGTGTACCTTTACACTATTAGTGAAATGTCTTGTAATTGAAGAACTAAAACAGATGAACATTTACAGAATGTTCAAGCACATTATAGTGAGGAGACTTTTAGCTGCAGTAAAACATTTGAACGATGCAAACAATTCAAAGAAGGATGAGTGACGATCCCGACTGAGGTGGGTCAAAACTCGTACGAGAACAATCAGCGAGTGGAACGCCAGATCCTTTAAAATTGATAGATAACTCATCAAAAATTTGCATAAGACACACATCTATCTTTTTGAACTGTTTTCAATGTTCATTCATTACCTTTATCTTACCAGGAATTTCTACTGAGATCAAGAATCTCTTTTACAAGGTAGACCTTATATGAGATAATAAACCAAAAAAAAACAAAAAAAAAAAACAATTATACAATGTATTAAGTAAAAACTGGACACACAATAGTTCACGAACACCACTTGCACGTTACAGGAACTCATCTGGGAGTTAATGCCACATTACAGTCCTGACCTCGCTACAAGCCATTTTCATATTTGGGACTTTAAAGGAGTTCCTGGGAGGCCAGCATTACAGATCATGGCTCTGACATAATGGAAAAAAAAACCCTTCTACCTTGATGATATCCACGCACCAGTGAAAT
This sequence comes from Clarias gariepinus, assembly GCF_024256425.1. NCBI lineage: Eukaryota > Metazoa > Chordata > Actinopteri > Siluriformes > Clariidae > Clarias > Clarias gariepinus. The sequence goes on from NC_071112.1 coordinate 15,604,042, forward strand.
ACTGGATAAAAGTGCATTAGTGTAGCAGGGGATTACATAGAGAAATAAAGTGAGTTTTTACTCCCATAACTGTTCTGTTATTTCACACAATCTAAAGTCCTGATTTGACTTGAACACCCATCATATAAAGACAGGCAGCAACAACATTATAGACAAAATATACGTAGATATGTCCATCTTTAGTTATGTGTCCAGATAGACATTCAGACTCATTCATTGTGTGCTAAAAGTTTGTTAAAGGTGCAATAGTTGATTTTTACAATTTCTTACATGTATAAACAGTCTGCAAAATATCTAGAACGTGATCCAAGATAATGGTTTAAACCTGACCTAAGGACCTGTGGAGTTTTGTGAAAATTGGCTGAAATGGAATGTATTGATATTATTCATCTAACCCTTTATTTAACAGTCGGAGAGCTGGTCTTGGGGGAAAATGAACTAATCTTACCTAATGCACATTTAAACACTGACAAATTATTTAATTTGATATCCTTAAAAAAATAATAATATTCAGTGAGTTACCCACAATCGCTCAAGCGAGATCGTCCAATGAAATATAGCCGCTGTAACCATGGAAACAGTAATCACAGTGCATACTGGTGTCCTTCACTGCCTTCCTCTTATATATGACGAGCTTGTTTAGGGCTGAGGTGACTCCATCATATGACTTCAGTGCAGTGTATCCAGCGGCAGACTACTGGTTGAGTCTTACTTCTCCCAGCGTTTCTTTAGTGCTTAGACGCAATTAAGGTGGGAGGTTTTTCCAGGACGCCGGAGCCATGATGGTGATGCTGTGGCTCGGAGCGGAGTCAGGACTGTCTCAGGGATGTGGCAGTAACTCCCAGCTGAGTTCCTGTTATATGCAAGTGTTGTTCATAAATGATTGTGTGTACTGTTTAAACAGACAGACAGACGCATCTTTTCTGAAAGTTATCCGTGGTTTTTCAAGGATCAGACGTTCCACTCTCTGAATGTTCACGGGCTCTGAGCCACCTCCGCCGGGAGCATCGTGTGTACGACCTTCTTTAAAACATCTGCACCACTGAAATGTTTTACCGCAGCTAAGAGTCTCATCATTGTACCGTGCTTGATGTCTTCTGGAAATGTCAATCGGTTTTACACCTATATTCACGAGAAATTTCATCAGTCTTCAGTTCACAACTCAGGTTTGACTTAAACTCCCCTTATTTAATACATAATATAACAACCAACATCACCAGCCCTACACACACAAAATAGATGGAAAATATTAAATGATGCCAGAGATGTAAACGACAATATGCATAATGTCTTAATCAAAATCTTTTTTTTTAGTTTGTTTTGATGCTTAAACTCTTTACTTAATGGTTTACTAGAAAAAGCATAACTAGAATAAAAAACATCGCCTGGGAGCAAAAGAAAGTAGGCAGCAATTTACTTCAAGTGTGTTTTGCTGCCCTATCATATCTCTTGTATGATAGGAGAGAACTTGCTGGTGGTTGGAAATTGTCAAAAAAAAAAAAAAGAAAACGTAAAGAGAAATTGGATATGTTATGGTAAAGAAATTTCAGAACTAATGCCACTTAAAAGTAGTTGCTCATTCTTTAACTCCATTGCATGCACCAACTTTGGTCCTGGAGTTCCCCCTCCAGGAGCACATTGGAAAGTTTTCCCTTTTACCAACACATAATTCAACTAAGCCTACCGACACTCCTTCCTGAGTATAAATGGATGTGTTAAAAAAAAAAACAAAAAAAAAAAATTACAATGTGCAAGACATGGTCTCCAGGCCCAGATCTGGGAACCTGTGTACTAAACTGACAATCTGTGTGCTGTAGATATTATGGTTCCTGTTACAACTTGGAAATTTCTCCCATGTGAACATTTTCCTTTCCATGACATTCTACATGTTTACTAATTCCCCTATGCTTTCTGCGGAGATGTTCACACCACAGGCAGTGCTGTTCAATTAAGCCCCAGGCTATTTGTGTGCGTGCGTGTGTGTGTGTGTGTGTTTCTGTACAGTAGCTCCGTCTCCTCGCGTTCGCCATGATGTCGACAGCCCTTGCTGTCGTATTTGATTTGCTGCACGATGCACCACAGGCATGTGACACTGCCACTCATAGCAGGAGAGAAAGAGATAGAGCGAGAGAAAATGAAAAACTGCTGCAGACTTTTATCTTTGAAATAACTTCCAAGAGCTGTGTCGCTACAGTTATTGGCATTGTGCTGGTGTTCGGCATCCTATTAATGAGAGCAAAAGAATAGTAATTATGTTCTATTAGTTTAGAAAAGCACCGAAAGTAATTGATATGCTGGAGCCAAGCCAGATGGTTCCTGCACCAATTAGAGCATAATCTTCTAAAGCTTTGTGCGAATATTTGAGGGCAAACATCTCACACCATTTGCATGAGAGGTCATTTCACTGGCATTGATTAGAACGGCAGGTGAGCCTCAATCCACATAAAACATAACACCTGGCCATGCATTCACAGTATTATCAATGCATTTATTCATTACTGTATTTATGCACGTCAGTCAGGGAGAGTAAGGTGTTTTTTCCCCCTTTATCCAGAGCACATCAGTCAAAATTGTTTAGATTTATGCCTATATGTTTGTGTCCCAAATAACTGTCATTGCATTTAAAAAGAAATGTGAAGGGTACGCATCAGGGAGGGGGGTTTAAATGGCAAAAAAATAAAAAATTTCAACAAGCCAGCTGGATGCAATTATACACTCAGTGGCCATTTTATCACCTACCATATAGGTCACTTTGTAGATGTTCAATTAGTGATGTAGCCCATCTGTTGCAGTGCTTAATTTGTCAGCACAATAATTGGAAAGGGATGACTATAAGACCATGGCTGACCAGATATTATTTGGTTGGTGGAGCGTTCTCCGTCCCACACTAGCTATGTTTACATGGGCGATATTTCTTCATTCTGACTAAAATCATTCCGATTCGAGATTCAAACTCACTGTAACTGTTTACATGGATGCTATGTTTACCGTACGTTTTCCTGCTCAAAGCATTTAATCAGATTTTACCTTAACTTTGAGGTTAGATTTGGCTTCTACTATATGTTGTCCGATAAATCCTGCCTTCTGAGTTAGGATGGGCTGCAAAAATTTAGTCTCATCTGTGATTGGTTAAATGCTTCACGTATGAAATGGAAAGCCAATCAGTGCCTGTTCCTCAGCGACAGACCCAGGAGATAAAAATGAAGACATTTACATTTAGGCATTTGGCAGACGCTCATCAAGTGCTTTATTTTCCGTCATTGGATAGATCCTTACACAGGGTTACTAGGAACCATCAGTCAAGTACCATCAGTCCAACACTGGTGGAAAGGGTTTTTTTGTGTTTTAAGTCGTGTTTTAAAGCCTGCCAGAGACTTAGCTGTACGGTCATCTAAAGGAAGTTCATTCCACCACAGAGGAGCTAGAACAGAAGAAACTAGATACATGTCGAGAGTGGAACCAGCCGAGCAGTTCTGGAGGGTCGGAGGGAACGTGGTGTGGGGTTCGGGTGGGGTGGGGTGTGATTAGGGCTGAGAGGTGGGACAGAGTTGTTCTATTGGAACAGGAAGGGAATCGAAATTTCTCTCCCAGAAACTCATTACATCACACTTGTTGGGAAACAAGCATAGAAACTATTTATTCCTAGAGAGAAACGTTCCAATCGGATCAAGTGTTTACATGACTAACATTTACCTATCAAACGGATTATCAGTAGTTTACACCACCCCTCTCATTCTGACTGAAAAGTCATTCCGTACAGATGTTTAAACGATGCATTTTTATTCTGATGTGCTTTATGCTCAATGTGTAATCTGTGTATCCTCCACAGTGCATTTGTCTATCACTAATCTTTCTGAGCGGAGCGCTAAAGCCCTTTTCAGACGGGGTTAAATTTACATCGAGACAAGGAGTAATTCCGTCATTTGCATGTTTTTATTTCAGCCATGTATTTCTCCTTCCTCCCATGAGAAACATACAGACCAAATTACCTCCTGTTTTTGACCAACTGCCATCGTTTTATCATTTTTGTCCCATCCAGATACATTTGTTGATAATTCTGCAAACAGATGCTGCCTTAGGTATTGGGGAAAAGATGCTGCCTTAGGTATTGGGGAAAAAAATGAGATATATGTTCCCCTTACGTGTATCCATCTTGTAAATCATGAAAAGAAGAATGCTTTAGAGGAGCCTCAAACGACTTACTCGATAGACGTTGCATGTCCACGCTGCCTACATTTGGAGGCCATTAGCAGAAGAGAGAAAATAAAATCAATCAGAAGAGCTCCATCACGAAGCGTGATTAAAGCGGTTATTATAATGTCAGCTTCAAGTATAAAGCCGCTTTATGGTCACATCGACCTAAATGCCATCCATTTTCCATTTTCTGGCAATAAATGAATACACAGGTGTATCGCTACATGTTTCTGATGCCACTTTAGATGCTGCCAAATAAATAACTGTAATAATATGACCAGGTGTGATACATCTGGGTTCACAGGCAAAGCAACCTGGCAGAAACTCGTCCCTCAATCGTTAATTTGATGGAGTCCGAGGTTTATCACAGTAGAAAAGTTATTACAGACATCATCCAGTGAAACTAATCCCATTCAAATAGGGCTTAAGAGAAACCTTCTTGTTACAGTGAAGCAAAAGCAAGGATTTCATATCCACAGGTGCAGCCGTAATTCTGCCTTTACCATGAATTACTCTGACGACAGGGCAGGCAAATTAAAAAATCTTCACAATTAACCACAAACTAAAAGATTTCATATAAAAATAAATACATCTTCATGTCATTTTACTACACTGTATCCCAGGTTGCTTAATTCCTGTCTAAAATAATTTATTAATATATTTAAATGATACTATTTCAAGTATACTGTATATGTCCCTATTTATCTATCTTCAAGTAAAAGATTAGCACTAAATGACAAATATATGACAGAGTTTTAGCCTTGCTGTTTGAGTGTTAAAATCTCATCATTGTTTTAAATACAGTACTGTACAAAGGTCTCGAGTCATTTCTTGACATTACATTAAACAATGTAGATTAAATTGATTAAATTAAAGGAATGGGATCGCTTCCTGGGGTCCGGGTTCGATTGCCGGCCAGGCTCGAACTTCAGGTTCCTCCCACAGTCCAAAGACCTGCACATTAGGCTAATTGGTGTTCCCAAATTGCCCGTAGTGTGTGAATGAGTGTGTGAGTGAGTGCATGTGTGTGTGTCCTGCGATGGATGGGCACCCTGTCCAGGGTGTACCCTGCCTCGTGCCCTTAGCCTCCTGGAAACGGCTTCAGGTTCCCATCACCCTGAATACAGGATGAAGCGGTATAGAAGATGAGTGATGAGTAAGTAAGTGTAACAACCCCAGCAGCAACTTCATTTCCCCTTTCATCTTTTCAGCACCACCAGTATACAGTACTAATCACCGGCCTGATCATCTGTCATCATCTGCACCTGGTTTTCACTGGTTCATGCCATAAGTTGGTTTGTTTGTTATGAATGATTGGTAGGTCACTATGTGGCTTACCAAACAAAGAAATCCCTCTAAAACTGGTCAGGTACAGGAAGTGGACTGAAAACGAAAGACAAAAGTCCTTCAGGAAGTCTGGCCCTCAAAAATCCATGAAAAATACAAGAAATGTGGCACTTTGAAAGCAAAATATAAAGAAATGAAGGATGGCTCAAGACATGTGCACAGTACTGTAGAAGTCTCTACAGAGGTGTTATATTCAGATCTTACTGATAAATTATTCTATATTCATTTTCATATATGACTAAAAATAATTGTTCTTGTTTAAGTCTCAGAAAGATCCAGGAGAAGGGCTCTACATGTCGCTACTCTTTAATTACCAAACCTCTGAAACTTCCCGTATCCGCAGAGTTACAGCAAAGTGGATCTTAAGCGAGATTTTTATCTTCATGGGAGGAGAACCTCTGCCGGATAGGTCACCACAGCATCAAGATATTAAACATCTTCTACAAAGCGGTTAAACCATTTGCATATGCAAATGTATCACAGGAGAGTGGTGTGAAACAGCAGCACTGACAACAAATAATTTCAATTTTACATGTAATTGCAGGTTTCTGATAATACTCGATCTGGCTCAGCAGAATACAAGGAGCCTCGAGGTCTCGAACAAGTCTCCCCGCTCATTTGTTGACAACCTTTTAATAAAACATGCCACCTCGAATTCTTCTGAGACCTACAATTTCTGTGCCACGATTTGCATGGCTGGTAGCTATAATTCTAAAAATATGACAGGCGAGAGCAGCGGTATCCACAAGGTCTGCCTTTCACCTTAATTGTGGATTATGGCGAAGAGGAAGAGGAGAGGATTTGAAAAAGGGAAAGGGAGGAAGTCAGCGGCCCTGGGCATGAAAACGGAGCAAACATGGCAGATCCGAGAAGCTGAAAGTCGCTTTGAAGATTCGTGTAACCTTTCGCAAGGCTCATGTCAAAACAAACACCCTGGACCAGGAGATTTTTCTTAGCACTCTTCATACAATGTCTATGCAACTGGAGTTTCAAATCTCTCTCTCACTAAAATTCATCACCTAGCAATTATGTGACACACACATGCACACGTACGCTATCCTCGGGGCTGTTAACAAACCTCTGCATGTTTGATCTTTGACACCTCAAATCACATTTTAAGAGCTAAACGGCGCAGCTGTGATTAATTAGCGAACGCGCGCTAGCTAAAGCCGCTGGTGAAGAAAACTCGGATGCTTGGCAAGAGCTACCTGCCCTCTGGTGTAGGGTGGAGTGACGCTCTGATGAGACCCAGCCATCACACCTGTCTGTGTGTGTGTGTGTGTGTGTGTGTGTGTGCGTGTGTGTGTGTGTATACATGTGTGTAGAATGTATGGTGCTGAGCTGTAGTTTGCAGATAACCGACAGACAGAGAGTGAGAGAATGAGGCTGACGTTTGTGTCAGTTGGTAACATTTCAAAAGATTGAATTTACATAATGTATTTCAATTCTTATCCTTTGTTCAAATGTTCACTTTTCTGATAGTCACCACTTCAGACGTCTAAAATGATCAAATGCAACATTTACATTAAGGCATTTGGCAGACAGCCTCATCTAGAGCGACTTACACTTTTATCTCATTATACATCTGGACAGTGGAGTGTTAACGGCCCTGCTCAAGGGACCAACAAAGGCAACTTAGTGGTGCTGGGGTTCGAACCTGGGACCTGGCTACCACTGAGCTACCCCCTGCAACAGAATTGTGAAGCCATGCTAAAGTTTCTCTTCCAGTTAAACTTAACCACAATTACAGAAACAATTCGGTCTTATGGTGTATTTTTAATAATTTAACAACACATCTAAGCGAAAAGCTCATATTCCCAACAGTTTGGTCTTAAATCTACAAGCACTCAACCATTACACTGTCTGTGTAGCTCATACCTGGTGTCCATATTTGCTTAAAAAACAGTTCAGGTTTATTTACTTGTACAGCGAGCTTGCCTTTCCATGTCGAACAAAAAAAACCCTGAGATTCTTTTAAAAACACCAATGAATTTTGAATTCTTTAATTGAAAAAAACAACAACAATGTAATAATTTTTTTTTATTATTTAATAATTTACTTTTTTATTGTAAACCTTAGCTTGAATATTTAAAAGAATTCAGTTAACAATCAGGCTATTTATAATGGGGAAATTATAAATACAGGGAAATTAACCACTTCTATACAGTATACTGTTTATTATACTGTCTTATTATGACATAAAAGCACAGATAATAAAATGTCTGTCGTTTAAAAAAACAAAACAATTTTTTTAAAAACAGACTCGTCTGGGAATAACTACTTACACGTAAAGTCCCTTATAATTACTTTATAAAGTTTTTCCTTTTTCCCAGTAAACACTAGATGTCAGTAGGATGGCTAAGGCTGCATCGACATTACACACCACTCCACACCGTCCAATTCCTATTTGTTTGGTCAGATTTGTGTTTCATGACAGTTCACATTCATAATTACATTACATAAGTAAGATTAATCTGAGTCTAATGTGCACACCAATATGTAATTGCTTGCATTTTGCTTTCTCGAACGTTGGCCACATTTTTTCATTGCATTTGAAATGATCTCAAACACTGCTTTATTTCTGTACTGTCCCTCCAGTTTTGCTTGGACAGACTCATTGCCCCAAATATCTACTAAAATCGCTGATTTCACTTTCCCACCACTGACTACTTTCTCCGCTGCCCTCAATAGTTGAACTGAAATCCCAGTGCTGCCGCTGCTGACTGATGACGTTGGCATCCTGCGCATACACAGAGGCGCATAGTCGCATGAATTCTGATCTGACTGTTTTTATTCAAGTTACATGACCACGTATCATATATCCAAGCTAGGACCACATATAAAAGTGACTCAAATCTTAAAAAACAGATCTGTGTCACATTGGGGTAAAAAAAACATTAATAGTGAGTGACTTCAGGCTGGCAATGTGAATGTAGCTTAAATGTAGTGCAGATAGATGCGGTCCATCGATCAACCAGTTTTGGCTTGAAATTAGATGCCTTTTGGCATGACAAATCCACATCTCCAAACTTAATCAGGGGGGTAAGTACCCAGTGAACAAAGATGGCATAGATGTCCTATGACCAGCTAAATGATGTATGACGTGTTAGGTCTGAAGACATCCATAGAAAGATGTCTAGATTACAGTCAGAATTAGATAGATGTCCAGTAATGGAAGTCTTTAAAAAGGTACAATTTTATTACTCAGACATTAAAATTACAATTTGCATAATACTTTATTCACAATTTGTGATCAATAATATTTTTGGGGCAAAAATAAGCAAATGAAACATTCTTTGTAATTAAGGGTTTGGACAGTTTCTTATTCAGTTCCTCCTAACAAGATGTGACGCGATCAAATCAAGTAATTCTTGTTTAGTATGAAATAAACATTTTTTAAATTAATTCTAATCTAGACATCTACAGTATCTTTGGGAGGTTCTGACCCGTTCGTGGAAAAGACATCTTTCTGTGTACCATCCAGTGTTGGCGTCTATTGGATGTCCTTTAGATGTAAAATGTTTTATGGGTTTGTATTCCATTAAAAATCTGATCGAATCAAGACTCAGTGTCACACGATTTCCATGCATGCATTCAGATCCACTTTGATCAAGTGATAGAAAAGATCATTTATCCAAAATGTTGAATACTTGCATATCTTTAGAGATTTATTTTAATTGCCTAAAAAAAAAGTATGGAAAATTTTACATTATACTGTACATTCACGGATAGTGGTTTTATGATGATTAAAATAAAATATTTTTTTATTTATGCATCAAATGGACATACTGGAGGAATCATAATGAACCTACTATGAATCACGAACCATGATGATTCACAGATGATTAAATAATCTAACCGAATCCTAAAATGAACGTTTAAGTAGGAGAATGTCTGGAATCAGTGTGTATATGTGTGTGTGCTCAAGAGAGAAAAATATATCACTGATACAGTGATATGGTACAGTGACACACTCCCGACACACACACTGTAGTAAGAGTGCATCACAACCCTTACCATTAACCCTTGAGATGCACAGAAACAGCCTGACAATCACTCACATCTTTTAAAAAGAAGCAATACGAATGAAATTCCAGCAGGAAGCATGTAACCCTCCTGAAACATCATCTGGTCTTCAGTATTTACAGTGGAGCCGTTATCAGAGCTAGAACAGTGTGCTTTATCACCTCCACTATGCAAAAGAGCCACGCTGTACTGCTGTGCCATTTTACAGTTGAAGTCATATAAAGTGCTCACTGCATGCTGCGCTTTTATAATGGCAGTTAATCTGGGTGGTGGAAAGTAAAAAGGGTAGAACCAGCAGCGGGGCAAAGTCTCTCTGAGAGCTACATCATCCTCCTTTATCCTCTTTTCACAGTAGGGAACGTCCCGATCTTCTATCATGAGAGCCATCGTACAATATCCATCACACCATCCACCCACCAAGTAACATCAAAAATTCTAGCGGAAAAAAAATCATTCATTCATCTTCTATACCGCTTATCTGATATGTGGTCACGAGGGCCTGGAGCATATCCCAGGAGATTTTTGGCACAAGACAGGGAACACCATGGACAGCGTGCAAACTCATCAAAGGGCAATTAGAAAATGTCAATTAGCCTAATCTTAAACCAGAGTACTGGAAGAAAACCCACCAAGCACGGGAAGAACATGCAAACTCCACACATGCAGACCAGCAGCAGAAATCCAACACTCGACCCTGGAGGTGTGAGGCCACAGGGCTAACCACTACGCCACCTGGTAAAAAATATACTGAAGCGTCACTGATGACACTGATTTCACATTGTTCTGCTTTACACACACATCTATTTATAGAGCAGATATTTTGAACAGACTACGCAATTGATTGTGTTTACATGAACCGAGATCTACAAAAGCATGTGAAATTGTATTGGGTGCTTTTTACTATGAGTAAAGATTTAAATTCGACTCGAATAAGCTTTCTTATTGTGCTGGGGGAATATAACATGCAGACAGATGAAATAACAGTTTTTCACGATCGTTACTGCAGCACGCACATACTCCGTGATTATCATAAAGTAAATGAATAATAAGCTATAAAGATCACAGCAATGGCGCATGTGGTTGTGTGTGGGAGAGTCTGTGCGTTTCTGTGGTCCTTAGGGCAGTCGGATAACTAGAGAGGAGGCATGCTGTGCTAGGTATAAATACTTTATCAAGAGGCAGGCATAAGTGCGGCTGTGATATTCGATCAAATTAACTTCTCTCATTCTCTACTAAAAAAAAAAAGAAAAGAAAAAAAAAGTTTGCAACAATGACAACATTTTCATACAAGGGTATAAATCGATTTAAACTATGTCCTGTAGAGTTTTGTTTTTCTTTTCTATGTATAGGGCGCTGTGATGGATTGGCATCAATCCAGGTTATACTCCTGTCTCACATTCAGGCTTCGGGTCCACTGTGACCCTGACCGGGATAAAGCAGTTAGCGTAAAAGGATAAATAAAAGAATGAGCAATGCTTATTCATTCATATTTTAGTGGTATACCATCTTACGACCAATACCATTTTCTGTAGAGGTTCACTCACTCGTGTTCTTAACCCATCCCAAGGTTGGTAGCTTCCCAAGCCTGGCTCTGCACTACCCTGTCCTACATATGTGACGGTTGCCCCTGCTCCCAACACAGCTCATCCAATTAATTAGCTAATTAACAGCCTTTTCTGAGTTGGAGTGGTTTTGTTAGAAAAACATGGAAATATGCAGGACAGGTGTTATCTCAGAAAAAGACATGTGAGGTTTATATCGTTTATTTTCTGTTAATATTCCTTGTCATGTCATTCACTTTCATGTTTCATGTTTCATGATTGTATTCCTTATGTGAGTTGACTTGATTTTATACATTATTTTACTAAAATAATAGTAAGGCGTAGTGATCATAGACTACATCCAAAAACCAAGATGCAAGTACTAAGAGAAAAAAAAAAAAGCTGGAGAGAGAATAGCTGTTCAGAGATAACATGAGATAGCATATCTACTATAAATAAGTTAAATTAGTGCTGCACAATTCATCACATTAGATCGTAATATGGATTTGTGCAATTATTTTATAAGCAAAAGGCTGCAAATTTATTACACGTAACATACACGTGGTCATAAGTATTGTCAGAAATGTAAGTATATTTGAAAATAATTTTAAGGTGATGAATTAATATTGCCAACATACAAATATCTTAATGAGATCCTTTCTGTCATTATTCGCTGTTAGCCTACAGTAGGTAAATATGTTTAATTCTAAAATGGTACATTTAATCGTTTTATACTATATTTAGCAGTTTAAATCACAATCGCAATATGTGTCAAAAAATTGTGCCTCCACAAGTGTGAAGGTCAGTCATTAGTAAATGAAAATTGCAAATGTCATAATCTGCCATGAAATTGTATTACAATAACGCTGAGTTGAGTTCTTGCTATTACTTTTATACCATTTGCATTGGTGTTAAAAATCCTGCCCTGTTAAAACTGCAGATTCTTCTGATGTAAAGGAAACCAAGATACATTATTGTCAGATTTTTGGTTGACCATTAATGTAATATACTGTACTGTAGCAACCAACAAAGTGAAGAAACAAAAAACAAACCCTACAGACTGGATTCCCCTGAACTAATATTTTGTTAAAACACCAGGTATTTCTCATCCACTGTACATACTGTACAGTAACAGCATCACAGTTTTGTAATATTTTGTACAGAGCGGCTGCTGTCCCCCAGATACGAGACAGATATCTCACTCTGCAGGCACATTTGCTCTCACGCTGAGACACTATATATACGAAGACACTAATTCATATTTATGGTCCAAATAGAGTCTACCCTGTCAGCTTGCACTCAGACAATTCAAGGCTTTCCTGCTGTACCTGAACAGAGAATTTGACTCAGCCATGAAGTGACAGGAAGGCCACCCAGCCACCAGAGACCTATGCATTTCCAAAGCTTTTCAAAAAGCCCCGTGTGCTTGCTAACTCACTGAGAAGTGTCTATTTCTTCTGCACTCCGTGAGTGGCCATGTGCTCACTCAAAAATCTGCTATTTAACACTTCCACAAAGAGACTGCTACTTTTCTTTACCTTTCTTTTTAAGGTTTTCTTCCCCTTCTTTCTGTAATTTAGTGAAGATTTTTAATATGTTTTTTAAATAAAGTCGAACTTAATATTCAACCGGCGCTTATCACTGTTTCTTCGCAAAGCAGGCCATAAATATTAATGAGGGGTTTCGTGCTGAAACCTGAAAGAGACGGCTGTACATAGTCTTTCTCCCGTAAGAAAGGACGGAGGTGTGGGGGTGGGGGTGGGGTTATCACAAATAAAAACCCCTGGGTAATTTTTCACAGAAATAATTGCCCTGCATGTGGTAAATGGTGTTATTTTCTGGTATTTAAAACTTTGGCTAGGCTCCCTGTGTAATGATTTGCTGGCTGTGGTTAGCTCTGGCGTGCAGACAGAGAAAGGCAGGCCAGGCACCGTGGCAGACGGGGCAGGCGTTAGGCTAACAGCAGTCGCTCAGCTGGAATCGGTGTGAGGAGGTGATGGCATCTGTGCCAGCATGCGTGCTCCCTAGAGTAGAAGCTTTATGAGTTGACGAGACACCAAGAGGTAGACGAAAACTGAAATCAGGGAAGGAAATCACTCAATCTATTGATCAATCGCTAATCCTACATGCCAGAAACAGACAGGTGCCAACTATCTATCTATTGAGGCCCTTCAGGCAATGGATTTTTATGCATAGTGTTTTAAAAAAAATAAAATAAAACTGAGGTCAGAGGCAATATATGACCAAAATGTACAATGTTTGTTAGAGCATGGAGAGAAAATTCCATCACTGTGTTGATGGTTCATTAATACCGCAAATGCGGAGTTTACACTGAGAAGAGCAGCATCAGTGTGAAAAAGATGCTCTGTGAGTGTTTGGGAACAAATGGGTGCAGAATCTCTCAGTCAGGTGGCGAGACTGATGCCAGGGCCAGAATCATTACAGCATTTGTCAGCAGTGCCGTTCTTGCTTGGACGGCAGTCAAAACATGCAGTCTGGATCATGCAGTGATGGCTGGTTTGGCTGAAGGCCCTGCTGAACACCAGGCTCCACGGGAAAGACAGATAGAGAGAGTGGAAAAAGGGAGAGAGGGAGGGAAAGAGTCTGTGACCTTCGTTGAATGTCACAATAAAACACTGAGCAAATGAATCTGTGAGGATGGAGGGAGAGCGAGGAGAGAAGACGAGGCAGAAAAGAGAGCGGCGGGCAAGCGGTTAATAACGCAGACGCTCTGGCCAGCTCCTTCTTTCAGCGCTTTTTTTTTTCATCAGGCTCAAATTAAAGTAATGGGATTCAAAGCGCAATTAGTCTGAAAGTATTAAAATTTCGTTCCATCCGTCCTCCAATCTGTACGTTGTGTCGAACTGCCAGTTTGCTCTTGATTGAAGATGAAGATCTCGAGTCACGCCACACCACTTATGTTGAGCAAATACAGAATCAGCCACGGACCATTCCAAACTTTGAAAATCAGATGATTAGAAGATGTTTGCCTGGAGAGGTCTCTCGCCACAGCTTTATCACGCTGACCCCTCTGATTTTCATTAGAGATATCAATAAAAATGTTGGTTGGAAATGAAAAGTCCAAGTGGCTGGCATTGGCTGCGACTTTAATTTCCTGTTGGTTTGGAGGTTTTCGGGGGAAAACAGTAGTGTTGATAGGTAAAGCATGCATCCTGTTATTAGGTGAGACAACCACGGGCAAGACGAATGAGGTGGGCACCGTGTTTGTCCAGCGTGTGTCAATCAGCTGCATTGGCCTCATCGTCCAGCATGGTGGTACGTTGGAGCTTGCAGACTGTATCAACGGCTGATTTGGTTTATTCGTTTCTCTCCTTTTTACTCAGTAATGGACGCTTCTACAGGACACTGAACTTATTAGTATTACATCTGAATATATGTAATGTACGAAACTACCTATAAGTCATACACATCGTTATCTTTTGTCATTCTTTTGTTAATATGTCATTACAAGTGCAACAGATTAAGGTGGCGCAGAAGGATCCACTGGCAGAAAGGGGGGCTTTACTATTGAAATCTTAAAATTGCTATAAAAATCCTTGCTTCAACATTTAATCACTTCTCCGTATTCTTTTTTTTTTTCCTCTTTATTGCTCTGCATCCGTTCTGATTGATCCAAGATGTCTTAACCGAAGAAAATGAAAAGAATATGAAAATAGCCCCTCATTATGACAGTCAAATTGTACTCTAGGTCAGGAAATGGACAGGTGTATTCAACTGTCTGTGGCACGGAAGCGAGCAGTAAATTTAAACGCAACCACAATGGACATGCTAATTAGCAGCAGAGCAATGGAATCCTGGCTAGCATGTTAAATCTGCTACATGACAGTATAATTTGACTCCTTAAAAGGATTATGCAAATTAGAGCTCATCACAGCACAGGAAGACTGAGAAAGGTGACAGATAATTTATCCATAATACACCTTCCATGGGTATCTGGAGGCAGTATGGCAGCTGGGCCGCAGTCTCTTGCCTAGCTGGCATAGCTAAAAGCATGTTTAACTCTTCTCCGATGCACTCTTGTGCATTTCCAAATGGTGATTTATTTTGTTTAGGCTTAGTTGCCAATCAGCTTTTGTTGATTATTAATTATGTGCGCAGCCTGAGCATGACCACATGTCTCGCTCTCTCTCTCTCTCTCTAGCCAAAAATGTATACATTTCAGGAAAAGAAAAATAGTATTATGATGTGCATTATTATATGTATATATTATACTGTATGTACATATAGTACGTTTTTCTTTTCTTGAAGTGTGTATATCTTCCATACTGCTTATCCTGTGCAGGGTTAGGGGGCCTGAAGACTTTAGGCATGAGGTGGGTACACTATTGACAGGGGTAGAATCCACTACAAGGCATGCACACATGCCTTGCAATGGATTTGACCCCTGGCGTTCCCAAATTGCAGTATGGGCAAATAGGGAACACTTCCCTGGTGTTCTGCATGCAAACCGGAGTACCTGGAGAAAACCCAACAAGCACTGGGATAACATGCAAATTCCACACGCACAGACCCGTTGCAGAAATCGAACCCTCGACCCTGGCGGTGTGCGCCCACTGCGCTAGCCATTGCGCCTCTGCGACATATAACAGCCCTGCTGTAATTCTAAGACCACTGCGATATTTTTTTATATCACATACTGCCATTATGATGTAATATGATATAGTATAATGTATTATAATATGGTACAATACTTTAAAAATACTATAATGCTGGCAGTAAATAAAAATCTCTCAGTGGTCTTAGAATCTACAGCAGGGTTGCTAGCTAGTAGAGATTTGTCTGTAAGTGACTGTTTATACAACTCCTTCATATAGTGTGATAAACACTACTGCACCAGGCAATGCCGGCCAATCTGGAAAAGCTGTCTATGGTAAAATGGAGAAGCAGAAACACGCGGCATATGCAGGAGGGTGCTTCTGTTATTCCTCCTCCCTCCTGGCCTTACCTCCCATTTTAACACACTCATCAAGATTTATATAATTTGTAACAAGTCAGTCAAATCTATACTAAGAAAAAGGCAAGTTATGGTTAGAGGCAGGGTAGTAAATTGTTCCATTTTTGCAGGTAATCTAAATGCAAACTAGAAGCAACTTATCATGAGAATGGATTTTCCACCATCTGGTCAAATAACAGGGGATTTGTCTAGTGGCAAGCAAAGAAAGGAATGATGGGAGAAAGATTAGCAGGCAAGTCCTACAGTTGGCTAAAATGTATTTTGTGCAAACAAGAACAGATGATGCCTTAACAATTACACCTGTCAAAAACTCAAGAAAGTAATCCATCTTTCCATGGCTCAGCTGAAAGCAGCCTACTTCATAGTAAAATGATTTTTTTAAACAATTGCTAGCAAACATTTTGATACATGACAAGCTGGGGAGTTAAATTTCACTTTCATGCGTAACCAAACCGAACTCAGGTTCTGCCATTCAGTGATAAGTACAACGAATGCGAAAGCACGCTGGCAGAGGAAGGAGGAGGGAGATAGGAGGCGCTGTGTGGGCCTTTTTATATAGAGCTGTTGCGACAGGGTAACAAAGCACGCAGTTTACTGGCCTTGGATGTGGTTTCAGGATCAAAGCCAAGCAGCTTAGCTCACGCCTCTGTGGAACTAACGGCCTCTTGGCCTTATGAAAGCACTTCTTTATGTGAGATTTCAGTCACTACTAAACACAATCAAAGGAGGGACTGTTACCTATTTATCTTGTCCATCTCCGTTTGGAAACGAAAAGATTCTCACAACATTAAATGGCAAGGGGAACTGTAGGGAAATGAGGAAATGATGGAGATTTTACTTCATCCCTGGACTGTTTCTGCTTTTAGTTCGGAGGTTTGTGTAACCTAATAACAGCTTAATGAGTTAACTTCGTTACAGCCCATGCCTTTACTTTCAGCTGTATTTATAATACTTTAAAAACCCACTTATATCAAATCTGCTAGACCTTTTTTTTTGGATTGCCTCAGATCACCAGAGAGTTTAGATTTTAAAAGATGAAGAGTAATTTACTGTAAACAACTGAGACAAGTGGCGCTTGCCATTTGGAAGGTGCAGGTTTGCATTCCAGTCAATGTCCAACACCCAGCTATTGGGGATTGCAGGGTGCCCTTAGTGCCTATCCCAAGCCTGGATAATAAAAAAAGTCAGGGTTATACCAGGAAGGCCACCTGCTGTAAAAACCCGTGCCAGAAAATCTGTAGATATCTGTACATATAAGTACATAATATACGTAAAACATAATTGACAAAACAGGATCAAACTTGCTTTTGTCTTTTTAAACAAAACACTACTACTTTGCTGAAATTCCTTTCATAATCTTATAATTTATTTTAATGAACTTAAAAAAAAGACAAATCTGTAATTTTATGACAATCTCCTTGCTTTTCAATGCACTTTGTCTATCTGTCAAACAAGCTTTCGTATTTCCTCAACACAAAATGTTTTAAGCAGAGCTGTGAGCCTCAGATGCGCCGCTGTCTTCACTTCTTCATTAGAAGTGAATCTTCGTCCTCATAGGTCTGCTTTCAGATGACCAAGCAGGGGAAAGTCCAATAGGCAGACGTTTGTGGACGTGCATTGTCATGCAAGATCACAATGCCATTTAATCGCAGTCCTCTGTGTTTAATTTGAAATTTAGGCTTGAGCTCTTTAATAATCATCATCTGTAATGAGCACTGTTCATTATTGAACCTTTTTCCTGATAATGGTCCAGTACACCGCAGTTACAAATGAACTGATTACCACCCGTACAGCCGTGACTGGGGAGATAGAAGCTTTAAACGGAAAGTGCAGATAAGACAGTGGCACCAACAGAAGTTTTAATATTACCAGAGTGCGGATCATTTTTGACTCACCCTTGTATATTGCTATATTGCCAAAACCATATCTACCACACATTTCCGTTTGTTTTTCAATCCTGGCATTTCAGTACTGGTAAATAAGGTTATGAAGGTTGGAAAATAGCAGAAATAAGATGACCTATCTAACAAAGAATGAGGTAGAGTCACCTCTGTGTGATCGTTCACCCTTATGAGGTATACAGCTGGTGGCCCAGTGTGTGCTCCATTTAAACTACAATTTACTTACACACACACACACACACAAACACACACACACACACACACACAAACACACACACACACACACACAAACCACTCCTTTTTATAGCATGCACCCAGGATCTTGGATTGGGACAAAGCCAGAACAGCCAGTCACTACTGCTTATTTACAGGCTCAGTGCACAAGAGCGCCGTGCAACCCCACTGCCGATGATCAATAATAAAAGGCGTTTGTCCTTTCATGTGATGTATAATTATAACCCAAGCCAAGGTGAGTGGCGCTCTCGGAGCATGAGGCAAGGGAGCTGTTCCACGTCAGCGCTGGCTTGTTTTATTCCCAGGCCCTTCTGTTCAGACCAATTGCGCTTTGGTGTGAGAGCAGCAATCAGGGTCAGTGCGCAGGTCTCGGGCAAAGATATAGCGTTATCGATTTCACGGCAGTGGGCGGTGGGGGTGTGTGCTGGGTTGGGGGGTGGCGGAGGGGTTGCGGCAGGCCGGGGCAATGCGGAGCCTCTGCATCCCACCAATCAGGGAGCCGGAGGTCAGAGGTCGAGGGTCGAGCCTGTTTCACACCCGTCATGATGAATTGGGCTTTGTTGGATTTCATCACATAGCAAGCTGTATTTGAGAGGCAGGCCGCAGGGAGGCGTCACACAACAGGTAAACATGTCACCCTGCTGTGGCTGGGCAAGAAAACAAACACAACTCTCCACTCAGACATCACATCTCTTTCAAGAACTCAGGCTTTAGCAACAAACAGGATTTACCTACTTCAGCAATCACAGCCTTTAAATACAAGGATAAAGATAACACATTCTGTCTTTCATTTTGTGTTGCTGTGTCTTTAAATGCATAACTTCTGAAGAAAAGCTTTCCTTTGAATGAAATTTACACAATTTTCCACTTATCCCGTTTTAGTCAGTCATCCACGACATATCTGTAAGCCAACATTTTCCTTTTTGAGTTTTGTGCTGGAAACCACATGGCTGATGTACATAGGCAATAATTAAAAAGCTATGCAAGTGCAGACTTGAAGGGAAAATTGCAGTTAAAAAAAAACTGGAAGCTATGTGCATGCTAATATTATAGTTCATAATCATATAATAAAAATCTGTAAATACAAACTACACCGGCTGGTAACATTACTTGATTAAAACAACCCTGCATGGCTTACTCTTAAGCATGTATGAGAACATTTGGGATTTTAAATGGGGCAGCTTTTGTTGGAGTAGGGATGGGCAACACAAAACAAGTTCATATCGCAATACTTGTACCACTGATCATATTAGGTTATGTGATATTGCCACTATAGCTTCGCAGATAAATGTCAAGAATATTTTTTATTTGTTTGTTTGTCTCTTTTGAGATGGGGGGGATTCCCCTGATTATCTCCCTAATTTAGTTGTTGTATCCAATTCTCACCTTTCTCTATCTCTCTCTGGTAGGGCACTCTCCCATCAAGATGACAACTGGGAAGGAGGCAAACATTATGACATGCTACCTCCGAAACACACGACGCCAGCTAACTGCATCTTTAAAAACTATTGCACGTGCAATGCTGGGGATGGCGTAAAACATTTGGAGGAAAGCGCTATCTGCTCCTTTCTCTTGCATAAGCTCTCAGACACCCATGATTGGCTAGTGTTGCCATGATTGATGTGGGAATGTGGGTATGCCACACCTGTACCACGAGAGAGCTCCAATCTGCTCGATACACTCCTGCCTTGAGATGAATCACCTGAGTGGCTTCATCTGGGAATCGAATGTATGCAATGAAAAGGAAAGGAAATTAATCAGTTGGTACAAAAAATAGGTTGCAATTTCCAGGCAGTTGCACTGAGTAACAAATGATGATGGCAAAACTTACTAAAATACTTAAGTTCAAAATAAAAGAAGCAAACTTTACTTAACCTTAAGTTACTGATCAGGTCAGTGTTAATGAACTACATCATACAACCTGACCAAAATCATTGGTACTTCATCACGGTCACTCAAAGGACACTCCATAGCTAAGCACAAAGGAAATGCAGACACTTGTTTTAGACACTGGACTCTGCTACTCTGCCAACACACTGCTACAAGCTAGCTAGGCAGTTAGTCAGATTTCAGCTGCACAGATAAGTGTATATACATTGATTAGCCATGACATTAAAACCCACCGAGATGTAAAGTGAATAATATTGGTTATTCAATTAAAAGGGCACCAGTCCAGGCCTGGGATATTTAAGGCAGCAAGTGAACAGTCAGCTCCTGAAGTTGATCTGATGGAAGCCGAGGCGACTAGACGACTGGATCAGGCCAAAGCCAAAAACAGCAAATCATGTGGGGTGTTGCTGGTATGCAGTAGATATTACCCACCAATAGTGGGCCAAGAAAAAACAACCAGTGAACCAGCAAGAGGGTCATGGGTGGTCACGGCTCATTCATGAACATGTGGAGCTTGCTTGTTTGCTCTGAAGAGCTAATGTAGCACAGATTGCTGAAAAGGTTCAAACTGGTGCTGATAAAGATGTCAGAACACAGTGCATCATACAGTAGTGTGTTGTGTATGGAGTTGTGCCGGCCCATGCCCACCACCCAAGTCAACTTAATCCAGGGAGGTCCGACCTCACCACTTACAGGACATAAAGAATATGATGCTACCGTATTGGCGCCAGATACAAAAGCACACCTTTAGAGGTCATGTTAAGCAGGTGTTTGTTTATGTTGTGGCTTGTCATTGTATCTTTGCCATTAAGTGCAGCAAATGATATTCTTCTGCTTCCAGCCTACATTTTTATAAAAACACTGAAAAACACTTTTCTCTCAAATGTTTGAACATAAATCATAATTGTATAGCTTGTGAAATGTGCTGCTTTTCTCTCAAAAGCACATATTTAAGGTAGCTGAAGTGAAGTAAATGTGTTAAAGGGTGCTTGGAGAGTTTTGCAGTTGAGTGCACTTTGGCACAGAGCGGTGGGTAAAGTGTCCAAAGGCGGGCTAGAAAACAGCCTTCCAGGAGCAACCTTCCAGAAAGAAACAAATGAACAATGCTTCAGTCAGCGGATCCAGATGCACTTGAAAAAGAGAGAAAGACCATTGGAGCTGGGACTGTTCTAGCAACACGCTGAAACACAATGACTGTGGTGTTTTATTCCCTCATCTCTTGAGCTCCCGAAAAACATCACAGGTTTATACTAACAATCCGGGAAATGAGCTGAGATAGAAACATATTCCATATGGACAAGTCACTGTTTTGAAAGTGAAATTCACTGAATATGCTGCGTTTCCTCAGTGCGTGTCACAAATTGTCTACATGCACACACAGTAGTCACTTTAATAGGAACACCTACAGTATACCCCTGCTCATTCATTCAATTGTGCTAAAAACAAAAAACATACAAGTAAGCAGCACTTCCACCAGCAGAAGTAACTTGTTCATGAGAAGCCAGGGGAGAACAGCCAGACTGGATTGAGATGCACTTAAAAAAAGTTTAAGTAACTCAAATAACCACAACCATGGTGAGCAGAAAAGCATCAAATTATCCACAACACACATTAAATATTGAGGCGGATGAGCTACAACAGCGGGAGACCACATCAGGTTCCAGGAATCTGAAACTAGAGTTGGCACAGACTCACCATAACTGGTCTTTTTCAATATTTATATTACTCACATTAAAGTGGGTGGAGTGTGTGTATTCATGGTGTAACTGTAGTTGATCTGTGATCCACATGGATCCCTCCCCATGGTTCGGCATGCATGTGCATCACAAATTAAATGCAAAGTGCACCAAGGCGTGTGCATGTGTGTGTGTGTGTATGTCTGTGTGTTTATTTTATGACTTCATTATAAAGTCAATACAAAAACATTTTCAAATATTAGTATTCTAGCAAAAAAATAAATAAAATGAACTAATAACAATCCTACAGAAAAAAAATATAATATAGACCAGAAAAGAAAGACCACTTTTTACAACAGAAAAAAAACAAACATGTTAATTTTTTGTTTGTTTCTGGGTTTTGCATGAAAAAAGAAGCAGGTGCGACACAGTCCTCAGAAGGACGGTTCCTGGTTCGGCAGGATGAAGGGCGTTCTCCTGTTGACACCTTTTCTTAAAGCACCACTTATAAAACTGCACAAAATGTACCCGAGACTGTATTTTAAGCAAAGAATCGTCACACCAATTTTTTGTGTTGTTTTTTTTTTTTAAGTAGAAATTTTTTTGAAAACTTGCTCTACAGAAGTAATCTGCATGTGCCTAAGACTTTTGTACTATATATATAGTGCTGTGCAAAAGTCTTAGGCAACATATTATATGCTGTACCAATTTTGTTATACATGTTTATCATTTCTGCATAATTATGTACAAAATCATTCAATATTTTCATATATAACTTAAAAATTTATTAAATAAATAACATTACAGGAGAATATATGCATGACTGTAAAGAAAAAAATATATATAGTACAAGACAGACCTGTTTCAAATGGAAACAAAAAACCTAATGTACGCTCCTGGAATTTGCATAAAAATAGAAAGGAGCGAGTGTGACAGTTACCAGAAGAACTCATTCTTCAGCAAGCTCAGTAAAACCTAACAACTGTTTTACTTACAGTACTGTGTACTGTACATAAAATTGAACTTTGTTTATTATGCAGACATAATAAACATGTATAACAAAATTGGTACAGCATATAATATGGTGCCTAAGACTTTTGCACAGTACTTTATATATACAGTAGATGCATTTGTGGGTGTGTGTTATTTGTTTTTGAGATCATAGGCAAAACACGCTTGCTTTATGTGTTCCTCTTTACGTCCTATAAAAAAATAAATGAAAAGCAAAATTAGACTCGTCATCCTTTTTTTTTTTGCTGATCCAAAAAATGATCTGATCCCACCATGAGTTCATGGTGAGTAATCTGCTGCACCGCTTGTGTTTATATACTTCATATACTTAACTTCAGTTAACACCAATAAAGTTCACATATCATCTGTAATCTGTAAACATATAAATTCAAAACGTATAAAGGTAATATAACATACAGTATGCATAACAAAGTAACATGCATGCATGTGTAGCTTTTTTTAGGCTCTTATACATGATGCCAGAAATCGCTTTTCTGTTCATGAAAGCCTGACCAAACTCTCCCGGCCAAATGCACAAAGCTTATATCCTTCTAAAGCTCTCCAGGAGAGAATCAGAGAAATGCATCATGCTGCCAACCAATGAGCTGCCGGCATTGCACAAGGGCGTTCTCCTGTTGCTACCATTTTTTTTTTTTTCAAGCACCACTTACAGTAAAGCTCGAAACACCAAACTGGATGGAGAAAATGTGCATGTGAGAGAGATCTACAGTTAGCCCGTGATCTGGACCGTTTCTAAGCAGTGACTTGCAGCTGCAAGTGGTCTCTAACTGCACTGAATTCCCAGCTCCACCGCACAGATTCACTTTACTCGACGGCAATCGCTGAGGTCTGCTACTACAAATGAACACACTGCTCATAGGTAATTTATAGTCAGCCACGGGAGCTCCAATATTGAGCCTCGGGCCCCAAGCGAGAGCAGAAGCCTGAGATATGCAGTGCAGCATGAGCTCCAAGCGCAGAGGAGGTCAGGGAAGGGAGGAAGGGACACGCAGGAGAGGAGCAGAGGGAGAGGAAGGTCACGCTTCATCAGGCTGCCTCTCACAGAGGCCACAAGTCTGCTAGCCAATCTGGACGTCAGGGGGAAATATACCGTCAGTTTCTTACCATCACTCTAATCATTACTGATTACTATTGGTTGGGAAAAAAAAAGTAAATTACCATAGCTGGAGCAAGACTAGCATAATGCATGCTGGTTGCATCTTGTAACAACTAACCTGTTAAATCAGCACTCCTGTAACTTGCATAAACTGGCATATTTCTGTAGCATCCATCAACACGTCATCTTTAATCCCTTCACTATTTTAAAAAGTAGTGCTAAATCTTTCGAGCAGCCTTTTCTTTACTATGTGAACTGCAAAATCAATAAATACAAATCCCAATCCTTCTACTTCCTTCAAGCCAAAATATAAACACCAAACAGTTTTATTTTCAAGCTGAGGATGAAGATCAATTCTAGGCTAGAAAAATCTACACAGAAGCTAGAAATGAATCAAATATCCTATCGTCGCATGCCCACATCGAAATCACAGCTTTTTTTAAGGTAACTTTGATATTAGAGGATTATTTATACTACTATTTAAAGCTTTAACAATGTTTCGGATCTTGCCTATATCTTCTTGTATGCATGTCTTTTCGAACAAGCTTTTTTAAAAAAAATTTTGCATACTTGATTTTTAAAAATTCACACAAAACATCGAGTTCCATGAAGCTTCTGTGCATAAACGCGTTCGCTCTGCAGACTGCCGGGGCTGCGCCGCGGCTGCTCTCCCTCCGGCCCTGCACCGTTCTGTGAGTGTAGGAGGAAGGCTCACACTGTTGTTAACCTCTTATCAAACAGTTGCTAACACTCTAAATTGTTTCCCCGTCAGCTGAGACTTGGCAAGAACGCCTTTCATTCTTCCTTTCGCTCCCTCCATCTGCCTTCACGCAGCCTTCCCTCAGAGCCGGAGAAAACAGGTTGCGGCCAGAAACGCACGCCTGCGCTCTGCCTTATATAATTAATCAAGCTCGCCGTGAGGATATCGATAGACTGAACATCTAAAATTCTCCAGGCGAGCTTTCGCCTTAAAGCGAGAGCAGAACAGAGAGAGAGAGAGATAGAGAGAGAGAGAGAGAGCGGCGTGCGCTAGGATTGTCTCAGAGACCTGCGCACCCTGCTGAGAGTAAGAAACAAACTGAAAGTGCAGGGTGTTCGTTTGTTCTGCAGACTCGCGCTGCTATGCCTATACCTTCTCCCTGGTTTTCTTTATGCAAAAAAGGCGAGAAAAAGATCCCAGCATAGGTGCATGAGAATGCATATATTATGCACTTTAATATCTACATGTGAGGTCTGGTTCTCTTTCCATCTGTCTCTCCCTTCCTCTCTTCTTTCTTTCTTTCACTCTCTCTCTTCCTCTGCCAGTTGGTGCTGTTTTGACAAAACACTGCTAATGAAACAGTAAGCGTCCCACTGGTCCCACTTCTTCTTTCTGGGATAGCAAATTAATTTTTCCTCTGTACTGATTAAAAATTTACCTACCACATGCAGTGGAGCAACACAGAAATATGCAAATCTCTTCCTCTCTCTCTCTCTCTCTCTCTCTCCCCCCTCTCTTATCTCCATATCAAATGTTATGAGGATGTATACTTCAGAAGTAAAGCCTATGTGCTAAGATGGTGAGAAAATCCAACGGTGCAAATATCAGCACCTTTCAGAGTTGTATGTTTATCAAAGTGCAACATTTATATCAGACAGGGCAGAGGACACAGTTGTGTGGAGTCAAATCAGGCGGAAAAGATCATGTAAAGGGAAGGAATGCCATATCTGCACCCATACACACACATATATACACACATTTTAAATTAGTCTCCAAGAAGTGGAGAGCAAAAAAGCGGATGAGTCATCACAGTAAATCTGAAGTTTGCCTGTTTTTAAAGAAAAAAATTCTCACGTAAGCATTTTAAATATAGCGACAATTGTAACTGTAATTAGAAACGCTCATACTTTTTTTTCACAGCTCTATCAAAATGGCACGCACTGATATAAAACCCAGCATTCATTCGTAACATGATGAGCAATTATGTGAATAATGCGAAAAAGATTTAAACTGGTTTTCCAAAATCCTGACGGGTTTCCTCACCACAGCTCAAACATTCAAGATCCCATTAAAGTATTTGTGAAATTAAATTATGAAACAATGCTTTTTAAAGGGGCACACAAAAAAAAATCATGATTTCAATCACCTCCTTATTTGAATGTGGCACTCGGCTAATTAATTCTATTGAAACGAGTCTAATTAAATTGGCCTAATATGAAGCAGCTGACTGCCATCTCGGCACGCAGAAGCGACGCTTGTAATAGTCAGGTTATCTGTGCAGTCCACAGCCACAGTGACAAGCTTAAGCCGTGTAAATACATCCCCCCTCACACTCCTGCTCCGGCATCGACACGGCCGTCCCGAGAGCATGCAATTCCCACAGCTTCGCTCCTCGTTTCTTTTTTTTTAAAAAGGTGTTTGAGAAGAAGTGGCCGTTTTCTTGCTCCGGGACCATATTGTCCATTTTGTTTAATTAATGGGGAAAAATAAATTTCAAGTCCCTCTTTTAGCACCTTCCTTTGGAATAGAGGACCCAATTAAGGGCTTTCAGACAAAGGGAGATTTGGAGTGGCAAAGCTCTCCCCTCTCTCTGCGAACACTTTCCCATGACAGAGAGGGAATTCCATGACTCCGAAGTCATGCAGACACAGAGAGCTCAGAGAGTCCGGCCTTTAAAACACAGCGAGAAAGAGAGAGAGAGAGAGAGAGAGAGAGAGAGAGAGAGCCCTGAGAGAGAAACAGGAGAAACTGAATAAAAAAATTATTTCTTATTAAGAAAAAGTAATATACAAGACTATTTCATAAACATTTATTAGGTGTCTTTGAGATGCATTTTTCTGCTTATGATGCTTTTTTTTTTTTTTTTTGCAATCACACAAACACTTTTTCAGGTCAGAATCATAACATCTGATAAACGCAGCCTTTCCTGAGTCAAATACACTCCGCAGTTATCAGCCTCAAACTCTAGACAGCACTAAAAATTTATTCAGTAAATCTTGGATCAACTTGAGGCAAATATTGGAACAGAATGGGTGGTTTAGATGAATAAAAGATTTTAAACATGCCTAATTATAATAAATGAAGTTTTGGCTTAAACCTCATGAGCTCGAGCATAGAGTAAACAGCTATCAAATCCAGACAGGCCTATTTCGTTCCATCTATATACCGAGAGGTTTAACGGTACACAAATGTCACGGTTTAGTACATTTATTGGTTTTTGTAGTTACAGTTTGGTTTGCTTTCGGTACTGTGAAATAAAAAATAAAAAATAAAAAAATTCTTTCATTTAGTATTAATTCAACTTGGGACCATCAACTTGGACAACTTGTAAAGGGGCGACAATTTCCTGCTATCAAAAGTAATGGACAAAAAAGACTTTAAATCGTAAGAAAAAAAAACACCTATTCAGATTGTTTAATAAAAATAGTATGTATAGTATGTCTTGCAAACAATGGCTCTTTTAACACAGGGAATATCAAAAGGACATTTTTTAAACCTTATCACTTTTTGCTACTGGTGATGGCGTTGTTTAGATTTTACCCCTTCCTTCTCAATAGAGCATGTTGTTCACGACAAAAAAACCCCACAACAACCAAAGTCAGCTTCGTGACACAACCCTCCCGTTTTACCCGGGCTTGGGACAGGCACTGCATCCAGCGGCTTGGGTTTGTGAACTCAGGCGAGAAACCTACAACTGAACCACCAGTGGCTACAGAACTCAACTCCCAAATTATTCTCAAATCCGAGTGTGTGACGTCAAATCTGCATCGTCAAGAATTAACTTGATCATCTAAACTGTACAAATACCGAATAGATCACTGAAGTGACATCTGAACATTTTGCTACATGTCCTCAGCAACACGTTCTTCATTCCTTTCAGTTTATTTAACTGAATTCAAGGGGAAAATTGTTCAGCAATAGTTAAAGCTAGACTGTTTAAAAAAAAAAAAACTGTAGGAACTTAAACACACATATTGTTACACCGATACTAAACACACACATACTATCACAAGATTTAATATGGTAACCTAATTATAGCTTATTGTGCTAAGCAGTCATAATAATAAAGGTTTATTACTACTATTGTACTCTTTTTCTCCTGAGCAAAATCTCTGTGAAACCAACAATCAGTGTCACATGAACCTAAGCATCAAGGTCATACAGTAGGCCTTACTAAACACAAGCTTTCAGTCAAACCTGCTGAACAGACTACAGTGATGAATATTATTAACCTCCAGCAACACTGGTACAGTGTAAATGTGCTTTACTGGATAAAACCTAAGCACTATTTATCCCTCCTTCTTAAATCACTAGGATAGGAAAGGAAAAGAAACGTTCACCAATTCTACAACTGAACTGAAGGTTCCCTCAAATCAGTGGATAGACACAGCATCTATCTACAGTACCTTTAAGATAAACTCTATAATAAAGCCCGAAAGGAAATAAAGTAAATTAAAGTAACTACTCTACTGTAAAATAAAATTATATCAGTGCATGACGGGGATTTTCTGGCAGCAGGGACATGGTCAGACATCGGCAGTGGAAGGAAGGAGCAGAAAGGGATTATTTAAACCTACGTGTTTGTAAAAGTAGTATGTATTTTTTATTTTTTTTACTAGGATTTAGACAAGTGGAAAGAAAGGGTAGCCTCGGAGTCGAGCAGGGACAAGTTTAGTCACGCACACTGAAAATGTATGAATATTTTGTCTTACAGAGATTTAAGTTTATGCAAACGGATTGTTCTGCTTACTTTGGCGTTATGTACTTCATGGTTGTGTGCTTCATGTCAGATTTCTCAGACAGATAAATTTACTAATGTGATTTATCATCATTCCAGCACTTTTAAATTGCACATACTGTATTTGGGTCAAAGGTACCGTATAATGTATTTGTTTTGGATCTTTTGGATCATTTTTCAAAATTGAATAATATGCACAAATTCTCATATTTATGTCATAAAGCTTGTTTTACTAAGTCGCTCAGAGCAAAATCTACATATAAAAGCAAAGTTCCAAATTAGCATTTTAAATAATGGTCCAAATGACACATTTAACATTCCAAAATGTAACAAATATACACTGTAAGCCAAAACCTCCTTTGACTAATGAATCATTCAGTTAATCAATCAATCATGCATAAACAAGGGCAGATTGTAATAGCAGTTTAAAAACAGAATTTCTCTTGGTGTAAAATAAGCAGAGGCAGTGCAGGTCCATTCCTCTGTCTCATGGGAAAGAGGTGTGTGAAGCGCTGTTTGTGTAGGCAAATAAATAAAGAAATAAAACTGCATGCTGGCTGGATGTGTGTGAAAGCGGGCTGAAATCAGTTCCCTTTGTCTCTGAATTATCCGAAAAGAGCACAGCTAACTGAGGGCTGCGCCTCAGCCGAAACCCTGTTTGCACTGCCAGCCCGCCTCCGAATCAGCTCTTTCTGCTCCAGCTACTGACCCATTAAGTATATTGTGTACATATGCAAAAAGGGACACAGGCAGGTGTCCGGGCCTGGTGTGGCGCGATCACTGCTGCTATGTGTTACTCATGTTCTGTTACTGAAGGACACCAGAGGAGGAGAGACAGAGAAGGGTGGGGGATGGGGGGATGACTAGAGAAAGGGGTATCAGACAGAGAGACAGTGAGTGACATAAACAGACAAGGAGAAGCAGGGAGACAGACAGCACGGAAAATCAGGGAGAGGAACGAGTACGGAAGTGAAAAAAAGGAGGAAAGTAAAGAGAAAGAGAGTCGGAGAGGTGGGCGGGGACGGACGAGGTAGGGTGGTCGGTAGGGAACATGTCCTCTAGCTGGCACTGCTAATGCAGTCGCTTGTGAACCAGCAGTCTGATGGACGAGCGTCCTTCCTCGCTCGCTCTAATCAATTTATTTAGCTACTAAGATAAATATCCTGCACTGACATGGAGGGATTAGAGAGGGCTCGCCCGTCCTGCCTCGAAAACGTGCTGCTGAAGCAAGAGAGGCATTAACGTGAGACACCGTCTATTTCTCCTTCTGACTGGCTGAGGCCAAGGACTTGCCATTATACTATGGTATACTGTAGTGTATATGTAAAGATTACAGAATGCGGTAAAGTAACGTAATCTAGTAGGGTGTGATACTGATAGGACTTTATATTTTTTACGAGGGGCGTTAAAGCCAAACCAGGACTTCTAGTGAATAAAGGCATAAAACTGATTGACATTTATAGGAGATTTCAAGCACAGTGTGTTGATGAGATTTCTGTGATGAGCTGCAGCAAAACATTTCAAGGGTGTAAACATTTTAAAGAAGGCCGAACGTCTGTGAAGGGCGATCCACTGCAGGCATTCTCGTAAATATTCAGTGAGTGGAGCATCTGATCTTCGAAAATCCACAGATAAAATGGGAACTGTACCAACATTCGTTCATGAGCACCACTTGCACATTACAGGAACTCAGCTGGGAGTTATTGTTCCATATCATATTGGAAGTGATTTCGGCGTGTTTGGGCTATTAAAGGGGTTCATGGGAGGCCAGCGTTTCAGATGTTTAGCAGGTCTGACCATGGCTCTGAGAAAACTTGTCTACCTTGATATCCAAGCACTATTGGAGCGCTGGGATGAGCACATTAGTGTAGCAGGGGTTATATGGAAAAATAAAGGTAATTTTTGATGCTTATGACTGTGTTCTGCTATCCTGTACAATCAAAAGTCCTGGTTTGACTTGAACACCATATTATACTCCGTATTTTATTCTGTTGCTACAGATGATAGCTGTGTCTCAATTACAGCATTTAGTACTTCATACACAGTTATATAAAGTATTGTTTAAGGTTAAACGTTTAATACACAGCTACCAAGAAAAAGGTACATGCAGTGGGGTCCATACACACAGCAGAAGAAAGTGACACCGACACTGCGTCAGCCTCCTGGTGTGCATCAAAACGCAAGGTGGCGTTTGCATCCTGCCTGACATGACCCGTGACACTAAATGAGTTGTGACAACAGGCAAGGACTTTAGAGAACTGCTTCAATCCTTTCAAGCAGCTTCTAATGCATATAAACACAGCAATCAGAATTCCAGGACCTGTGACCTTAGTTTAATTTTAACTGCAATATGTCTGAATCCTGTCACCAACACAGTACTTCATCGCATGATAAAAAAAAAAAAAAGGAAAGAAAAAAACATCAGTGCACAGCGCAACCTCCCCTTCCTCCCACTCTGAGGTGAGTCATTTGCCGTGCAACGAGATTCTCCCCAGCTGGGAGCTGGAGAGTCTTCAGCTGTCGGTTTGATTGCTCTTGCCTGAGGCATTAGGTTCAATCCACCATGTCGCACCCCAGTAGTTCTGCATAGATGCTGAAATCTGACTCAATTTACCGTGGGGATTTGTTAACTTTCACATACATTTAGCTGTGCACTTGGCCTGCTTAAATTGATAAACCTGTTGCCCAAACAATAGTGTGTGCTTTAAAGGGGAATTTCAGGACAAGTCAAGTCTCTCCCTCATTGTGTGTCTGCCGTCTCTGTTCCCATCTTTCTCTCTGTATATCTTTCAACCCCTTTAAATTGTTCTGTCATTTTGCTTTGCTCCCTCTCTCTTTTGCTCTCTCTCTCCTCTAGCAAGGAATTAGGACGAAAAGTTTCATTAGTGAGACGAGAAGAAGAAATCGGAACATTATTAACCCACTGGAGAGTGTGGTCATGCAGTGGCCCCTCCAGCCACGAAAAGCCAATATCAATCTTCCACCAGTGATGAATTCCTATTCCAACTCTTAAATGATAGATTTTGTTTTTTATAAAAATAATAAATATGATGGGAAAAGGGCAGAAAGAGGAAAACATGCTGAAACCCAAGAGAGCGGCAGAAAAACAGTTATTTAAATGTAAATAAATAGGAAGTTTATCTTCTCTGTCCCTCTTAAAGTTTTGGCTGCTTTATCTTGGAACTCCTGTGGTTTTTCTCTCTGCAGCAGCTCAGTCTATTACGCAGTGTGTGCTGCAGGTCATGGTGGATGGTGCCGGGGCGGCCGTCCACAGCCCAGTCCTGCTTGCTTGGAATTAATGTGGTTGAAGACCAGGCTGGCAGCAGCATTGCTATCAGCTTCAGACCATTACCACATGTCATTTGTCATTACGTAGGATACCACAATAAAGCCAACATTTAATTTTCTGCTGCACTTTATCAGTGCTGAGACTTTCCCTCTGTCTCTGTCTTTCTCTTTTTCTTTCTCTCTGGTCCATTGTCTTTGACCTATCTACATAAAACCCAGGAAGACGGATGGGAGCAGAAGCTCTGTTCCTGACAGGCCTGAGTCCGCTGACAGCCTCAGCGCCCAGAGGAGCAGTGAAGCACTGCCAAACATGCCAAGAGTCACACCCAGGGAATGACTCAGAGGAAGCACTGATCTGGGACCAGTCTAAGTCTTTCCTGTGCCAATAATGGATTTATAGACAGACAGGGACTCTATTCCAACATCAGCTCTCCTGATGGGATATGTTTTGCTCTTGTCTAACTACTGAAAGATCTGAGATGAGTTTTGGCCTTGCTGTGCTTAGCTGATCCCAGGCCAGTTTTGGCTCTCGTCCTGCAAATAATGCTGCAGAAAAGGCCAATTCTACATCAGCACTGCTTCACTGACCTGCTCAGCTCCCCCGAACACAGGCACAGCAAACCAGCTGGGACGTTACCCAGAATGTGATGTAACATTACAGTGATAGATAGACTAAATTTTAATGTCCATTGAGGCCACACTTAGAGAATGGCTGGGAGGAAGAAGTGTTACATGTTTCTGTGATGTGTGGTATTGCTCTGTCTAATGCAGCATGAAAGACAGATGAGAAAATACAAAACAGACCTCAGCTATACAAAGCTCGAGCCTGGGCAATATTAAACAGCATCAGTGGAGAGCTATATTACTAGACTAGAATGCAAGGATGTGTGAAGGAGGTAGTGAGCTGAAAAGGGCGGAGAATGGAAATATCCAGGGCGGCACAGAGAGAGACATCAGAGACCGATCTAGAACCCATCAGAGACTGATCTAGAACCCATCAGAGACTGATCTAGAACCCATCAGAGACTGATCTAGAACCCAAGCCTCAGAACCAGAGCCGTGTTAATAAAATTAGAAAATTAAAAATAATAATAATAATAATAATAATAAACGATTGTTGCATGTATGGTAAACATAACAATGTTTTTGAGAAATATTACTTGCACTTTGCTAAATATATCTGGCTGTTCTTTACATGTTCAATCAGCCCAGTGTGGAAAAAAGCTGAAAATGATGAATAAAGCACAGGTATTCATATCATAAACATTATATCATGTTAAGAATCATATCGAAAATAAAACATACCATCCCACCTTAAGTAAAAGCAGGCAGGTTGTTGGCCTCAAGAGGAGACAGGTTTTCCTCTAATAAAATATTTTTCTCCCTCGTTTCAGGCAAAAAAGTAGAAATGCCAAAAATACTGACTGAAAGTTTTCCGTTTTGCCTGAGGATGTTTCCACTACTGATCTAAAACATAACCTGACATCAAGCCATGTAATAATGATAAAGGAAATCTAGCACTTTGAAGTTTAATTCCGATTGACCTTAATTTCAGTTTCAGGTCTGGCCACAGATTTCATGGAGTCATGTTTGGTTTTAGGAAATCCGTCCAAGATACCCATAAAAAATATTACTATGGTATGTATTATAGTTTACTACGGTAAGCTACAGTGCATACCACAATATACTGTATCAAAGTCCTATTGTGTACTTCATACATTAGGCACCATAGAACTTTAGAGAGTACCAGGGTAAATACTATGGCGCTTCAGTGGGTCGCATGGCAAGACTATAGTATGTACCACCATATGAGGGTATGTTCTGTAGCACTCCAGTAGGTACTGTGGTTGGAACAAAGGTATGTACCACAATATTGCAGTGAAAACCATGGTGCTTATTGGGTAACACAATGGCTGCCAAAGTTCAGCAGGTATCTAATGTGGCATCTTTGTTCCATAATCGATAATGTTAGTATATACAACTGGTATGGTATACTAAAGACCATACCATATTATTGTACACATAATATCATTGCATGTAATTTTTACATACAAAATGGTATTTAATTTATGCATTAATACAAAGGTATTTAAACATGTATAAAATATTTTTGACAGCATCCTGATACAGTACATGTTCAATAGTACCATACTACTGTAAATGATAGAACTAAGTACCATAATACAGTATACAAACTGGTTTACCATGTACCAAGTTCTTACCAAGTTACAAACATGTACTATAGTGGGAATAACATAAGCCCTGACCTTTGGGTGCATAAAGATTTTAGACTTAGATATTATTTAAATACAATTCATTTAAATCTATACTGTAGCATTTCTCTACTCTAAATTGACAGGAAAACAATAAAGAATCAGTTAACACTAACCCCACTATTTCTACGCCATGTGAGTTAGACAGACATCACATTACATGTACAAGTAGTCTACTTAAGTGTTAGATTGAGCAGCTTCAATATTTAGACTATATGAAGCATTCATACGTTTCTGCCGCTGTGCTCATTTCCTCTGCACAGATTTTTCAGTGGTCTGCTTCACCTTAAATCCTCGTCCATGATCACACTGGTACCCTACTGCACTGGTCACATACTGTATTTCGAAACAGTGCATGAGCAAATACGACTCCATAAACCACAGACGTCACTTCTGTTTTGCGCTAAAATCAACTTTGCCATGACGATCGCAGACGCTGTAGTGTGAAAAATGTGCTCTAGCTCCAACAATAGTAATCGGTTTCCCAGAGCCATAGCCAGGGCACTAATGTCCATTCACACAGATATCTTCAACCCACCCAAGGTCTTTCCCATCAGTGCTGAGACTCAGTCAGCACAACTGCCATTAATAAGGCAATGAGAGGACGGTCTAGAGCACTCCTCTGATATAAATCTGAAGGCCACTGTTCTCAACTCTCTCCAAGAGCAATAAAGACAAGCGCCGGATGCCTTTTAAAGCATGCTTCACTTTAACACCACTCAAATTTACTGCTTTAATTAAGCATACTACTGTTTCAAGCATTATTTGGGACACTTGACCAGTGTATATAGTGTCTGGAGTATACAGGTGCAATGCAATAGTTGAAAAGTTTAAATAATAGACTTTTTTTTTTTTTAATCTACAGATTAAAAGAGAATTTAGCCACATGATATCATATCATGACCTTAACACATCCATGCATCTTTAAATATCCATGTATCTGTATATGATGCATGAACATGCTACTGTAGGTAGACTTACTCAATAAATATAAGAGACATGAATACAGGACGCAACTCGCCCTCATCACTTGTCAGCAGAAAGTTGCAGAGAGACACTTACCAAGAGAACGTCACGACATGAACCCCTGTATATACTGATAATATACTGCGAGATTAAACAGATTGTTCATCCCTAGCTTGTATTTTCGGCTCATACCCAGTGTTCCTGGGATTCACCATGACCAGGATAAAGAAGTTACTGAAGATGAATGAATAAATAATGAGCATGTGATGTTTCGAGTCAAAAGACAAGTATTGAAATTCAGACCTAGCACCAGCAAAGTACTCCATGTACTCATGGACGAAAGGACTGTCACAGCAAGCAAGAACAAAAAACTGAGATCAGTTTGGCTCTGTTAGCTGTGAAGCTTCTCCTAGCTCCAGGTGGATGTGAGACGCTCTGTAAAAGCAGCATTTCGCTCTGCTAAGATGCTGCCATTCATCAGCTCACAGCTTCCAGCTCCGAGCCAGGGTCTCAGCTCCATTCCTCTCTTCTCCTCTTTCAGTTATCCCTCTTTACGACACTCCCCCACCCTTCACATTCAAGTTATCCCCTATTTTTCCACTCAAAGACCTCACGCTGTGGCTGTGTCCAAGCCCTCAGCTCCCATCCCACTCACTCTTTCATGTCTTCTGTTGATCCAGACCCATTTCACGTCACGTCTCTGTAATTACCAATTTGTTTTCAAAGTGCCGGGATGGACGGATTCCGTTTCAAAGGACAGTCGGACATAAGGATTAAAATAAGATGTAAACATTAAAATTCCACGGAAAGAAAAAGCATCCTGTTTTTTTGGTGTGTGCGTGTGTGTGCTGCAATCAATATCACTGCTTTGAGTGCTGTGGTTGAGCCCAGTGAGATTGGGGTGAATTCAGTGTGCCTGAACACATCACTAAGCTTTGAGTGTGAGCCTGCCAGCTAGTCAGGAACAGGGGCTCTGACTGAACAACACTTAAAGCATTCAGCTACAGCCAAGCAAGGAAGGGAGGGAAGGACAGACGGAGAAGGGGAGAAGGACAGAGACAGTGAGGGATGGGCTGCAGGAGCATAGCCTTGGTGAAGAAACAGTGTGTTTATGGTGGGGGGGGTGGGGGTGTAGACATACAGACAGCGAGTCAGAATGAGACAGAGAAAGGGAAAGGAAGATGGACTTCCAACAGGAATAAAGGCCTGATGAAATGGGACTTCCAGTGACCGACACTGGTGTACAATGGCGCATTAAGTGAATGAGAGGATTAGGAAATGTGTGCTGCCAGTGCCGGAGAACAGACTACTGAGAGCTGTTCTCCTGTATGACAAGCCACACCCAAGGGCCTAGGATTCTCAGAAAGGTGGAGGAGCCATTTCATTCCATATCTCCGCTCCCATCGCCCACATTCATCTTGCTCAGACAACTTGCTCCAATCCATAAAACAGGCATTAATATGAAGCTATCACCCGGCTAAGAATTTTCATTTTAACTGACAAGGTGCCCCATTCATCATAGGCAGCATGTCTGTGTGCTCCCGGACTGCCAGTGAGCAGAAGCAATGCTGGTGCTGTTAAGTCAAAGTATATAGACTCTGGGGGGAGAAGCAACAGACTTTGAACTGAAGTCTTCAAAGGAAAGGCACATTTTTGACTGGGACTTCTCATCCCACCCAAGAAGGTTCAGGATGGTGTCTGTCTCTGGATAAAGCAAGAAGTGATTTGGCCTTCACACATGCATGCAACCAAACCACACATAAGTGCTCATTTTCTGTAGACCCATGGGTTATGCACTTATGCCTGTTCCTTGTGATACCCATCCCTAATAAATACCATAATGCACTGTAATGCATTGATGGATAATTCAGTAAATAAACAAATACTGTCTTTTTTTTTCTTTGTCTTTCGGCTGTTCCCTTTCAGGGGTCACCACAGCGAATAATCTGCCTCCATCTAACCCTATCCTCTGCATCCTCTTCTCTCACACCAACTAACTTCATGTCCTCTCTCATTGCATCCATAAATCTCCTCTTTGCTCTTCCTCTAGACCTCCTGCCTGGCAGTTCAAACCTCAGCATCCTTCTACCGATATATTCACAATCTCTCCTCTCAATATGTCCAAACCACAAATAAACAAATACTGTGTATGGGCATTTCTTATTCATACTTCGAATAGTACGAAAACTGACTTTCACGAAACATTTTTGTTATTTGGTATGTAATTGCTGAGGGCACAAACAAATGGTGAATGTGAAGCTGTTTGTTTCCCTTCGTCTGAATGTAGTTACAGTAACTATTTAATTACCCTGCCTTTATTCCTTTATTATATTACTGTACATCAGCAATCACCTTCTCAGTTTTCGGCAACCAAAATGTAGGACTGGGTGACACAATAGAGTTTGTCCTTGTGTGGTGGATTTGCTAATATACTGTATTGATCATTAGTCTGCCTACCCCTAATGTGTGTATTTTTCTTGACCTAAACACCAAGAAACTAACTTCCCATTAGTGACCCCCAATGGCCCCAACACTTGATGTGGCAAATGAAGTAAATGTGACATACATTAAGGCAGACGTCCTTATCCAAAGCAACTTATATTTTCATCTCATTATACATCTGAGCAGTTGAGGGTTATGGGCCTTGCTCAAGGGTTTAACAGGGACAACTCGGTGGTCATGGGATTTAAACCTTTGATCTTCCGAACCATAGTCCAATGCCTTAACCACTGAGCTACCCCTGACTTCAACAATGACCGCACTGCTTGTGTCTTTTTTTTATTTGTGTGTATTTAAAGGCCTAAAGGTCACTTCTGTTCCTCGGAAACATACTCTCTTTAAATAAGGAGGACATAATTCCTACACACCTAGGTTCCTGAGCCAGAGCAAAACAAAAACAGAAAACATAGACCATGCATCCACAGTATTTGTCAGTGAGCTCATTAAAGCATCTGCATCAGAGCACGGGACAATATGCGCGGAGCAGGGGGTTAAACAGCCGAGCCAAGACGAGGCAAAGCAGGAGGAAACAAAGTGTTCGGAATGTCTTGCAAACGGTCTCAGCAGAACATTAGCAGCGTACGGAGGGCCATGGGGAAGACAGAGGATTCATTTTAATGAGCGTCACAACTTAACAAAAAATGTTCTCGGTCTCCATCCATTGCTGGCAATTTTGCTGGTTTTATTGTAAACAAGCAGGGAGAAATATCTTCTGACAGCATTGCCTTGATATGGTAAACAGGCAGGCTTTGAAGTCTAGCGGCAGATTATACATTGCTGAAGTGAGATTTTTAAGATTATTCTTGTTATATCTAATGACGCAGTTCATCAGAAATACACATACTGACATTTGTAGCATGGAAAACTATTTACAAGGGCTCTCAGAACAAAAGAGAGAGAGCGTGGGAGAAAGAGAGAGAGAGAGAGAGAGAGAGAGAGAGTGTTAAGTGTTTTCCTCACACCATTATAATGAATGGGGCATGGTTTGGGTTATGGTATTACTCAAATATTTATGATGAATACAGGCTTGCATGCCAACAGAATTGTAGGACTTCCTGTGGAATATGTCCGGGCCAATGAATCTGGGCACACAGTAGGTGCCAGCCTTCACAGTACCCTCGTCTCTCCCTCTCTCTCTCTCCACACACACACACACACACACACACACACACACACACACAAAACCTCCTTCCTCACACAGCAGATGCTGTGCTCATCTGGTGTGCTACACAGTAGCTGTCAAAATATTGATGCACAGCTCAGTCACACACTGCCATCTTTTAACCCTTTATCACATGTGCACTGCTTGCGTCTTATTTAGTCCTTACGTTTAGCTCACATGAAAAATGTAATTTTTTGTCGCGTACATTGTACTCCTTTACAGAATTATATGGGTTGAATATAAATAATATAATAGTTAATATCAAATAGTTGTGTGTGTGT
This sequence comes from Clarias gariepinus, assembly GCF_024256425.1. Taxonomy (NCBI): domain Eukaryota; kingdom Metazoa; phylum Chordata; class Actinopteri; order Siluriformes; family Clariidae; genus Clarias; species Clarias gariepinus. The sequence continues at coordinate 15,643,141 of NC_071112.1, forward strand.
CCCACCTGATGTGGCTGATTATTGAGAATGCACTAAAGTGAGTTTAGGAGTTATTACACAGATTCATATTCTAGTGCCTGCTAAATTGGCACATTGACTCTTCTGACACACATCTGACAGAGATCAGTACAAGAGTAGTACAGAAACAGAGCCAGTGCCCTCCTCGGTCGTCCTCTGCAGAACATCGTCTCTAGGCTTGTTTACTCTCTTGCTCACACAAACACTTATTTATTTTTTTATGATAAAAGCATACAGTTAATCCCAAAAGGTATAAACCAAAACCGTTCGGCCCTCTGCCATACAGTCCGAGTAAAGGAGAGCAGTGTCATTTTTACACTGTAATACACTGCGGGTTTTCACAGCACTGCTCATTTAAAGAATGAAAAATTAAAGGACCCGCAGGCAGAAAAGTATGTGCATACGGACAACGAGTCGTGCCACGAGGAGTGATTCACTTCATCAAGATAAAGGTACACATGCTGCCTGAGTAAGAAAAGCCTGAACACTGGAGTGAGAGGAAGCGCTTTCTAACAAGCTGACAAGGCAAATGGGGGGTCCAACATTCATTTCATTAAAAAGTTTCTAATTACAATGTTGCCAATTATTAGAAGAAAAGCTGACCCTATCTTTTAAGTTTCCATTAAATTGTGATTCGATTTCATGTGCTGTCATATTTACTTCTTAAACAAGAAGCAGGAATGACATTTACATTTAGGCATTTGGCAGACGCTCTTATCCAGAGCGACTTACTTTTTTTTTATCTCATTACACATCTGAGCAGTTGAGGGTTAAGGGCCCAACATTGGCAACTTGGTGGTTGTGGGGTTTGAACCTGGGATCTTCCGAACTGTAGTCCAATGCCTTAACCACTGAGCTACCCCTGGTCCTGACATCATACTGATGAGCTTGGCTGACTGACACAACTACCAAGAGCACTGAAGAAACAACACACACCCCCTTTGGTCCATCTAAGCTGATCTGCAGGAAGCTTAGAGTACGCATTAAATACAGTGAACTTCATTTTTTTTCCCATACCGGATAAATTATATAAGCAATATAATCATTCCTTCAAATTTTGCTTGCGGAGAGGCGGACATGCTTGAGGAATAGTTCTCCAGGCTTCCAGAAGGACTTGGGTCTCTTAAGTCTCATTTTTTGCCAAGTCTTTTCACTCCAGTCCCTCTAACTGATCAGTTTCAGACGTGACCTATGAACCTTTCAAGCCTAAAAGCATCTAACTTAATGCATGAACCAGTGAGAAACCGGTGCAGATGATGACAGATGATCAGACCAGGTGATTAGTATACTGATGATGCTGAATGGTTAGACCAGACGAGAGGGAGAATAAGGTTGCTGCAGAGGTTGTTACATAAATTACCTATTTTTAAATTGTCTCTTTGGGCACTTGGCAGCCTGCTGCAGTAAAACATTTGTTTTAATGTCTTTTAATGTATTTTAATATGAAAGGTGAGGGGCGGCTCGCACAGTGCTGTATATTTCCTAAACTATTTCTGAAAAATATGGCATCAGATTGTACATTTACCTGTTTTAATTATTATATTTAGATATACTTGATTTATTTTCCTTTTAAATACCCAGAAGTCTGAATGCTAGGAAGATGAATGGCTATTGTTTGCAGAATTATTGGTAAATTGATGACCTATTAAGCTTCATCCGGTTCTGGCCTGGTGTGTCTGTCCTAAATGAAGTCCACATCTCCATACAGTAGATCTATAGTGTCCCAGACAGTCATCGTGGCTGCTGCTACACACAGCTATTGAGCAGCCAAGTGAATTTTTCTGGCCACACCTTAAGGCTGTAGATCACAGAGAAACAGCAAAAGCTAAGGATTGCACAGAGACTTCCTGCCTGGCGGGGAGAAGAGGCGTATTAGATATGATATGTTAAAATCTAATTGGTGTAGTCAGAAGGCCGTGATAAGGAGAGGGGGAAGATTAAGTTGAACTATCAGGGACTCTATGAAGCTGCAAAATGGCTCACACCAGATAACGATGACGGCACTTCAAAACATCATCAGCGGAAGCAAGGTGACAGGCCTGGCATGGGTCCTGCCTCTTTCTTACAAAGATGAGAGACAGGGTTAGCCGGGGGGGGGGAGCAGAGAGAGAGAGAGAGAGAGAGAGAGAGAGAGAGAGATGGTTTGCCTGTCTAGTCAACATAGCATCTGAATCGCAGGTTCTATGTTGAGGCATGAGGTGCTATATTACTAGGAAATGCATATGTTAATTTGAATGAAATTTATAAATGTGTGACTCATTGTGCATGTTTTCAACAACGACTGTTGTTGATATTCCGAGTCAAAGAACACTGAGCCAAAGAACCTTAAGCTAAGCACAGTCATGGATACTGAAAAAAATTCGTTTCCATCAAACCTGATTAATACATATTTTATTAATTCTTAATAGTGCTGCACAATTACCTGTAACTGCATTAAAAATCGAAACAGCAATATGGACCGGTGCAATTATTTAATCGCTGTGATTTATTACAGGTAATAAACATATAGTCAGGAATTTATGTGCCTTGTCAATAATTTAAACATTTGGGTTTTTTTATAATTTTAAGGTGATAAATAAATATTTGCACTTAAGTTCATTTGTCAAATAATTTGGTATATATATTATATTATATTATATTATATTATATTATATTATATTATATTATATTATATTATATTATGGTATATTTAATAGTTATATATCGTAGTTTAAATCACAATCACAAAATGTGTCAAAATAATCACAGTGAGATTTTAAATCAAATCGTTCAGCCCTAGTTTTTTTCTTATGTGCAGCTTTATACCAAATCATGTGCATTGCATCATTAAGCCATTTTTCTGTACGGTGAGACGCATTTCTAATAAAACCTGCTTTTACTTCTCCATATGACTATTACACTGTGTGTCTGACTGTTGTGGGGGCCGACTGCAGCTTGTGTGAGTCTAATTATGAGATTAGTTTTGACTGGCTGATTGTCATGACGACAATATTCAGGCCAGTTACAATAAATACAGATACTTGTAGAAGAAGAGACTGTAATAGGTTCTTTGTTTGCTCTTTTGGGAAACCCTTAAAGCGTTTTTGTTTCTGTGGGAATCCTCTACGAAGAACCTTACTCTGTGTTTTCTTGGCTCTTGTAGTCTTAATGAACTCAGAAACAAACGTACTGGTTTTACTGACATAAAACATCAAGTGGTCAGACTGCATTAAACAAAAATTCATGTTCAGTCCAGTTGAACTTTATTGTGATCTCTGAAAGCGTGAGTGACAGAGAACGAGATGAGCCATGCTTAAACGAGGGCATGTCATCGCCTGCTGTCTGCTTTTTCTTTTAGCTTCGTGATCTTCATTTTCTGACCAAGTCCTATGGGACACAGAGCCGATGTCTAACACCAGAGACGAAATTGCATATTGCTCTGACTGAACTTTGATGATGGCAAACGGGAGCGTAGTCCAAAAAGGCGATACCTGAAATATAAAACTGCAGGAGTTCTCACAGTCAAAAAATAAATAAAATAAAAAAAGAGGGCGTGATGCAACGCAGTGTACAGAAAGCAGAGATGCCTTTCATAGCAGTACATAGACGATGCACGAACCTTGAGGTTAGCCTTGTACTACGTAATGTGGTGTGAATGCTATTCAATATGTTTTGTGTAGATACTTTCAAAAAACTTGTTAGGAGGTGTTACGCTTAGCTTGTTTGTGCTTGTTAAACTTATCAACAAAGCAATGCTTGAATTTGATTAGGCACAATTCAATATTGTTACTCGATTAAGCAATAAAATGAAAATAATTGATTGTTGGGATGTCAGTACATAAAAACTAAATAATAATAATAATAATAATAATAATAATAATAATAACCTCACATAAGTAAGCGTTTTAAAATAAATTTAATTCATAAACTCCAAGATACCCACTGAGCTCTGGGAATCATTATTATTATTATTATTATTAATTATATTATTATTATTATTTAATTCTGTTTATTATTACTTTTTGCCAGAGTTTATTAGAACACAGGATCTCTATTTGGGTGACGATGAGAAGCTTGAATACAAACGATTGACTTCAGTCACGCAGAAAATTCTGATCTTCAGCGTTTTCAGCTCGGGCTAGTGCTTATATAGCAACAATGTATTTTTTTCCCCTATTTGAAAGTCTTTAGGATGTATTTAAATGAGAGATTTAGTTAATGAGTTTGGGCAAACTCTGGAACAGTCTTTTAAGCATTATCATTCTCATTAATTTTCAGAATTACCCGCTGTGTTGTGATAGCTGTCATGGACTTCAGACTTCAATTAATTAAATACTACATATGTATATAAAATATACATGTACGTGGGTGGGGGTGAGGGGGGACGTATGTGTACTTGTATGTAAATGGGTACATGTTTGTGTATGTATATGTGTATATGTGAGTGTTGGATGGAAAAAAATACATTTTATTTTAAAATTCTGCAATTTATAGTTTCCCAGAAGCGCGTGGCTAAGCCCTAAGATAAATATGTAAATGCACAAAAAGTGCCAATAGACGCTTTTTATTTAAATGTAATGTATTCAACAACTTCAAGGCACGGGAGAAAAATGTCCTTTAAGGCCAGAGTCAGGAACAAGGATCTCTCCTACAGTATTATTATCTTTCTGTTACAGGGAATTCCTCAATTCAGTTCGCCTCTATTGTTGTGTGACCTTTACATGCAATGTGCATAACGTTTAATATCAAAGATAGTAATCAATAGCAATAACAGCATTTACAACTTACAATTTGTTTATTGAAACTTTAGTTGACGAACGGCAAATTAAACGAAGCAACCAAACCTATCCAAGAGAAATCACATTCCTGGATTTTGTCACTTAATACGTAAACAATCGCCATGTTTTTAGTCATTTGATGTGGAGAGGAGTGCACATCAGAGACATGAGTGCATCATTACTGCTTTATCTGTCCACTGTTCTTGTAAAGCAGGAACAATTAACCCTGCCTTCAGCGTGATTGATATCGGCTTTGCTTTCAATTTGTTCCACTACACAGATCATGAAATTCGCAATGTGCCCATCCTTATTGACCTACACTTTGGAACACACAGGGCTACACAACGACCAAAGGAATTAAAAGGGAGAGAGCCGCACAGCCATGAAATAACGTCTTTAAAAAAAAAAAAAAAACAGACATGACCTCACAATGCCTTGACTATTTCAAGTGCACTCTCTAGAAAGTTCTTTTCTATTCAATTGAAAAAGTTTTTTCTTTTTTTTTATGTTGCTTTTTCATTAACGTGCTGCCTGAACGCAGGACGAGAGCTTTTAAACTACTGGGGGTGAAAAAAAAAGAAGAAGAAAAAAGACAGCCATGTTGTAAACAGGGTTTACCGTTTTCATTTCAAACATTTTCAAATGTGAGCTGCTAAGCTGAGCCTGTAAATCTTTAAGACGTAGTGAAAGAGGCTGCTTGTGCCGTTTCAGCTGCTCTTATATAAAATAAATGAAACGTTCAGAAATTATATACTGTTGGATATCTATTTTCAGGCAATTTTTCAGCGACTAACAATGTCCTACAGCGTTCAGTGTGTAATTTCATGTACACCAAGATTATATATGAAAAAAGAAGTGGAAATGCAGGATGCCTTGAGCTATGGATGAAGCTTTTATGTATGCAAGGCAGAGAAAGTTGCAACGTAACAGGTATCCACCTTCAGGCACCAGATGCATGAGACTAGATAATCTTTATATGTAGCACGTCTGCTTAAATCAAATTAGGAGCCAAATAGATTCAATGTGAAAGTGTTATGTAACATCACTACATAGTAGTATACTGTACGTCTGACAAAATAAAACAGATAAATAAAAGCACAAATTAAGCTCAAAGTATACCAATAGATTTATGCTTAAAATATAATATTAAGCAATTTTTTTTTTCTTCTAAGGCTAAAAATATTCTGAAGTTACTGAGCGTGTTTACTTTAGCTTCTGGCTATTCTAACATATCTAGGAATATGACCTTTCCCACAGTCTGCTAAAAATGCCCGAGGAAGAAAGCCTTTAGACTTTATTAGATGAAGGAAACACAATCACTTCACCAATTACATGTCACACCAAGCATTATGTGGATGGCAGTGTTTTATCAATACGCAAGCTGGGCTTCAGGAGGCCCGAGCATATTCAGTGGCTTTACACACACACAACCGCACACACTTGGTTACTCTCTCTCTCACACACACACACACACACACATACATACTGAGAGAAAGTAACAGCTGAATGCAGCTTCCTACTAAAGTGTGGCTTTGGAAAAGTGCACGCTGCTATAACCATGGGAAAAAGGCAGCACAAAGCCAGCAAATAAAGCCAAGCACGGGTGGCCTTCTTCAAATGACGCAATGCTTAAGGAATGCGTGTCAAAAAAGACCTCAGCACGCCGCAGCTCATCGGCGAGGTGAGCCGGACCCGGCTTCACTTCCATTTCCAGCCAAAATCGCTGCTATAGCGTTTGCTTATTAAACTGACAGGTGGGTTCTCATGCATATGTCCCTCTCAATCCATTTACACAACTCGTGCAGCGGGTGTCATTCGGCGGCACAAGGGCGGTCTATGGGGAGTTAATCGGGCCATGTCCTACCTCCTGCTCGGCCTAAGCGGAATAATCAATTACGATTTCACAGGCAGAATCTCGGCGTGTCTCCAAGGGTCATGCAGGTGTGTGTGGTCAGATTGCAGTGCGATAAACTGCTGTTGGTGCTGGTGGTGATGCTGCTGCTTTTTTAAAGAGAGTTACTTTTCAGGTCAGAATTTAGTCAAACTCGAGTTGAGAGACTGATGTGGGGATGAGGAAAAATCTGATGCTGTGCTACAGGAAAGTGCCTCAGGAGTACAGCATACACCATAAAGAGTCAAAAATCCCAAAGTACAGTACAGTATGCTGCGAAGGAAACTTTGAAGTATATTTCATCTATTGAAATCTTTGCCCATGCATGCTCTAAAGCATAAATAAATGTACTGAATTCTATACCTCTGCAGGTTCAAACACAAACCTTATCTATTCCTGTGTGTACATATTTCACAGCAGAGTGTGGATCTGTCAGCACTGAAAGCAGGAGAAGGAGCCGAGGTACAGGACGGGAGGCAAGCAGAGGCAGCTAAAGGGCAATGCTGCTAGCGTTGGAGCTACGCGGTTAAACGAGGGAAGAAAAAGCAGATGGGAGTGAGCGGACAGAACATCTGTCCTTCAAGCCAGATGCTAAATAAAGGTCTCACTTGCCTGGACGTTAAATGCGTAGGTGGAGGGTTTGGTTTTACCTCAGCCTTGAATCATAATAAAAGCTGAAAGGCCACAAGATCAGCTCTAATGATACACTACAGTTACGAAAGAAAGCTACGCGCTGCCTGCAATTCAATTTGAATATAAGGTGATTTTCTGTGAAGCGCTAACGCATGATAATATTTACTGAATAGCACTCAAGGCCAGATTCTTGAAAAGCCTGCGATCACTAACAAGATTCACAGCAAACTTTGTGTTTATTTATCAGAACAATAAAAGATGAGTGTGATTTAATATGTCTTTAACAACAGACTGGCAAAGGTGCTTCGCTATAGTAGCGTGACAAGTGCTCAAGTTACGAAGATGTAAAACTCAAAAAGGGAAAAGAAAAAAAGGCCCCAATCTTGGCTAGTTATTCCATTCATATGAGCCTCTCTTGTGGCTGCGTCCTATCTCCTCTACAGCACTAATGCTGTTGATTCTCCTGCTACCGATACCACTGATACAAACATAAAGGGCTCAAGCTCCATATGAAAGCCAAAGGTACGGCAGAATGAAAAATCCCCCGCCTGACCGAGTGGGGTGTGTATCACAAAAGCGGCGATAAAGCAGCGCACAGCGTGAGGCGTGCAGTAGCGCAGCATGCTCCGTGCCTGCACTATTACCTTAGTGGGCTACATCTTCTTTATGTCTGTCTTTCGACACTGACCTTCAGAGCAACATCAGTGGGTGGAGGAGAAAGAGACAGAGACGGCGTAATCACCGCGCTGCACGCCGCCCAAGCAGCCACAGATGGGGCTGGAAATCCCTCTTAATTGTGATAAATACGCATCGGAATGGCATGCGCGCTCCCCACCTATACTGTGTTCAGCGTTCCGATCACTGGGAGGAACTGGCCATTCTTTTGTTCAGTGATGTAGCACGCTGGTGCCACTGTAGCTGTAAGATATGTAGAAGATGCTACTGCATTCTTAATTTAAAAGAATAAATGGACAAATGACAGGCTGAACATGTATTCTATTTTGCAATTCATTACCAAAATGGTGATTTACTTGCTATGATTTAGATTCCAGCAGCAAAACAAAATGAGTATAACAAGCCTATGCATTTTTTTTTTATCTTAAAAGGTTTACCTCTGCTTAGATTCATAACTTCATAAGAATACATCGATTTGCAAAATACCTGTTGATGCAGCCATATGAAGCCTGTCCTTCAAAGAGAAATCTGCATTAATCCAAAATAATCCATTTGAATATCTGGTACATAACAGTATTCAAACACTATGCATCTGCACCATTAAGTTGCTTTTTCCAGTTTGCATTTATTTTTCTCCATTTACTATATTGTACTAATACAGCAGAAAATGCAAGACTGGGAAAAAAGAAAAAGAGAATGTTTTCCTCGACACAAAGCCAACTTTGAGTTTGCTGCTGCATAGGAACTGCCAGCCTGTTTCTCTCCCTGTTTATTATTTTTGTTGCTGAAGCCCACAAATAAAACTCTCAGTTGCTACTCCAATGCCAGTCCATACAAGTAAATATGCACATGCCATTAAGAGTCATTAAACACCTTCGGAAGAAATGCTCAGGCATTCTTACTTTAGCTCTCAAGAAGAACCACAGGCTGTGATTTAACCCCTTCTGAATGCCAACAGGAGACAGGTGATAAAGTGTGCGCCCATGCACAGGCTATGAAGTTTCTCCTCTCGAAATTAATTCCATCTTCAAGATTTCTATCTTGCCGATATGCTCAGAATGGCACAAAAATATGCCCCTGCCACTAAGATTACAGCTGACTGATTTAGCATAAACATCTGCTGCTGTGCAAGCCGGAGTGTGCTGGATGTAATGCCAAAGTCCAGGCCTCTTCTACATGACTAAAACTCATATGGGTTTTACTTTTCTTTTTTTTTGTTATATTTCAGCGTTTAAGTGTGACAGCTTTAGGAATAGTAGGCTTTCAGGCACTCAAGTTCCTCTTCTTTGTTTATGATTGTCTGATAGTCTAGTCAGAGGCCCAATTTCCCAAACTGAACATATACACCTACTGACGATCGTGTCTGAGTATAGCATTAAGTAGGCCTGTTTATACAATGCCTTCAAGATCAGTGTGTGTGTTTGTGTGTGCATGCGTGTACAGACGGTACACCACATCCAGCTCACCTTTTTGCCTTATTCATCTAAAATCCGATCTATTAGCTCACACGTTGTAAAGGGGTAAAACGAAGTGAGTGTGTGAACAAACATCTTGCTGACTCAGCTTTCATCAATTTCATTTTCAATGAAACGGGCCTTGGGTTGCGGATTAAACAGCTAATTTAGTCAAAGTGAGATAAACTGAGACCCTCATTAAATGTGACAGTCAAGTATGCAAAAATGTTCAGAAATTCATGCAGTAATGTTTCTTTATAAATAGAAAGACAGTACCAGGCACCCACACACCACTGAGCGTCCAGACTCAAATCAGATTAGATTAGATTAGATTAGAGTTACTAACCAATGCACACTCTTAAAGGTCTGTTTGTTATTATTATTTTTATTAAACAATAAACTGGTGATTAAAACCCAAAACAGACACTTGCAGGTTGCCACAGCCTCTCGGATGATTTGTGCTGGGATTTCCTGCATTACCTGGAGGAAGCGCTCGGCTCCGTCACTGCGCTTGAGGAATCCATGCGCTACTGTACATTCAAAGTTCCTGAACAGCTCCCTGCTGCCTGCCTTATGCTAATGTCTCCGCGCGTTTCCGTCCCGCCGCAAACACCAGCCTTTACTCAAGTCACACACAGCCTGGCCTAGCGCTTCGAGGCAGCTCAGCTGAGACAAACGGGAACGATGTCAGCGACACATGTCACAAATCCCCGCACCGCGAACCGCAAACCCCGGCAGCGCGCAGTGGCCATCATGCCTGGAACCGAGCGCGCCAGTGAACGCGTCCTCAGGTCCGCCAAAACACGCGCCTCCTCCCTCTCCTCTCCTCTCCTCTCCTCCTCCTCCACCTCGGTGTGTGTAAACCTGTTACCCGAGCATCAACCTCACCTGATTGCCAAACACACTCCCGTGGGAAAGGGCACGCCCGAAACTTCTGACATCTCAATCCCCAAAAACAAAAACAGGCAGAGCAGCTAATGAGCGAGCGAGCGGCGACGCGTTACACACAACAACCCGAGCTGTTTTTACCGTTCTCTTCTTGAAGGGTCTTGCTGAACGCCAGGCTTGGTGGGCGCCATCTTCCCGCAATTATTTGATTTCTGACTTTTTTCTCTCTTTTCCCCCTCCTCTTTCGTCTTCACGTTGATTCAGACATGCAGCCGATGAGAGCGAAGGCGGTGCGATGTGGACACTGAGAGGTGTTTAAAGAGCGGCATGGCGCCGCGCCGGAGCGGAGTGGTCGCGTCCCCCTGAGCGAGCGAGCGTGCATGAGCGGTGAGGACGGGCATGCCGCGAGCTGGAGCCGCAAGCCCGGGACGCGTCTTAATTCAGCGGCTTGTGGTGAAACAGGGCTCGGATCTGTACTCACACGGGACCGTCACATGGTGAGCTTGCCCTGGAGGAGTGCGTCCTCTCCGGCGCTGAGCGAAGCCGCCTTTCCGTGCGCGTTTAGCTGCATTTTTCCCACCTCTGCTTCGCTCTGTGTGCACTAGCGCGCTCGCCTCCTCTGCTACCGGCGCAACAACGCCACTCAGTTGTAGTTAGAAACAGTTTTGCCTTTCGCGGAATTTACAGGTTGCTCCAACGCGTAATTCCGTTATCCGAAATTTTCCCATACAGGACAGTTTATTTTACATCCTTTAAATGCTTTACTCAGTGTGTTAAAAAAAAGAAACTGCAATTAAAGTGTCAGATTAATAGTCCTGAAAACAAAAGTCCTGTTTGCAAATTTGACATAAAATAAAAATATATATATTTAAGTTTTTCTTTTTTGGATGTGAATTAATTTTAAAAAATACAATAAAATGCCCTATTTAGCATGTTGAACACTATGTAAATATGACAATCTTTAAGAACCACCATCATAAACACCTTATAGTTATCACCAAATTATAAGTCCCATTTAAGTTCACACGGCCTATTTAAAAAAAACTGAATTTAAATCCATGGCAACATTTAACAGCACTTCTTTAGACCTTTTCATAAAGGTGTTGTGCAAAGTTGAAACAACTTGGTCTGTTTTGAAGGTTTTATAGTTGTGTATTTTTGTTTTGCAGAAAAAAAAAATCTAAAAAGCACATGTTTGTTTATTTGATTGATTGATTGACTTCTTGATTAAATTCTTTTCACACATAATTAGCCAGCCAACATGTTTAAGAGCCTGTGACCTGTCAAGGTCAACTCCTGACACACTGACTGGCCATACAGTCACATACTGCAGATCTAAAAGCAGAGAAGTGTCTTTGTTTTACAATGAACTTTGCCTCCACGACTGGGCTCTGCATGATTTTAAATCACTCTGTTTTTATCCCAATCCTGGAGACTCAGTGTACTTGACTTTTTGGGATCTTTCATGTATACAGTTCTTAACTCATTAACAAGTCCTTCATCTGAAGTGAGCTAGAGTGGGGAAAACACTGAATGTGCTGAGCATATGTTAAAAATAACAGAACGTTGAAAGGTGCTGTTTTAAATGTTATCAAAGGTTAAACACCATGCAGTTCAGTTTTCATATTTAATAATAATAATAATAATAATAATAATAATAATCTGTACATTCCTCAGGCTATTATGTACCATGTATAGATATTTATCATGGTTTCACTAATTTTGCCGTCCATATGGTCTACTTAATATACTCTATATGGCAGCCTACTTCAGGTGATTTATTTGGAACTAGAAACCTAGACTTTTTGGCCAGATGCTAAAATATATTATATAGTATTAGATTTTATTTTCAAAAGGGTTTTCTTGAGTGGTCGAGGAAACATTTCCTAAGTGGCTGTATTGTAAACACTCATAAATTTAGTTTTGGCTGCAGTGGAACCAGCAATAAACTTACAAGCTCCTGTCGGCTTGCAACTAGATTTTATGACCTAAGTGGAGTTTTCACGTGGAAATGGTTCACATAAAAGCTATTCACTTAAAGATTTCACTTAAGTGAGGATGTTTTATAAGTGTGCAACTGATAGGATACACACATTTGGGCAGGTTTTGAACCTTTTTTATAGCAAATGCATGTGTAAGTTTTTAGACTCACGATTGCAAAAGCTGATCAGGTGTGTGTGCGTGATATTTATTTAAGCGCGGTTAACCCTCAGGTGTAATTAATGTACTTAGAGCAATCATTTAATCTAGTTGCTGATCAAATTGACTACACGGTGATGTGTATAGATCTAAATGACCATGAGAAACAAAAGCACTGATGCGGCATGACAGCACAGAGCGTAAATGCGCGCGCGTCGGCAAAATGAGAGGTCAATATATGGTGAAATTCAATGAAAGCAGCGTTCGCTGTGTTTACTGAACATACCTTTGTTGGTAAGTGGTCAAGCCCTGGACGTTTTGCGGGTTGCCGTTGGTGGCGCCCGGGACTCGTGCTGCCGGCATCCCTGCGGCTCCTGCGCCCGCCGCCGCCGTCACCTGCACGCTGAAGTCCGGGAAGATCCTGATCATCCCCGCGCCGAGCAGCGCGCCGCCGAGCGAGTGTGTGTGCGTGTGTGTCAGTGCAGCCTGTCCTCCGGCCGAGCAAGTCACAGAGCAATCCCATTAGTGACGAGCACGAGCTGCTGCTGAGCCATTCTCGCGCTGCTGAGTTCTGAGCGGAGACTGCTGCTGCTTCTGCTTCTGCTGTTGCTGCTTTCAGGCTCGCGCAGGCATGGAGGGGGATGCTCAGCCGAAACGCGCCGTTACGCCTCAAGCAATAAAGTTTCAGCTGGATGCTGAAGGTGCTGTTTTGGATTATTTAACCACAAAAAATAACTGTTTTGTTAAAAGTTTAAGTAATTCGGTGCATATGACTATGATGTTGGAAGAAAATGCGAGCAGATTGTAAGGTTCCAGAAGTTAACTTTTACTTTTGATTTAACTGCATAAATTAAAATAACTAATTTCCTATCCATTAAAACACTATTTAGGCTAGTGTGCGTCCTTTTCCGAACTGTGGATATACCCAAATGTTGCACATCCTAACAGCACAGAGTCTACAGACTGTTCTGAGCGTCTTCTGTGCACTGATTAGGTCGCCTCACAGACGGAAAAGTGCATGAAGAAGAATGTCCAAAATATTACCCAACTCCACAGAAAACTAAACGCGACCCCTAAGCTCGGCTGTCACCAGGACCAACTGCTGCTACGCGTCCAAATGAATCGCGATGACGTATTCGCCTCGCGCTCCTGTATTACTGTTTTCAAGTTTGTACAGGAATCATCTCGAGCTCACCTGCACGCGACACTGTTACGGCGTGTGAGATTCTGTCTAGAGGATGCTAAGCTGTGGCGTACAGAGCGGTGCGTTAACTGACGTTTGTGTGCGTGTGTGTGTGTGTGTGCTGCCGCTGTAGGTGTTGTTGTGTGAGATCCGGAGCGCATGGGAGCGGATGTATGAGCCGATTAACTGCGCCGCGCGAGCGAACTGGGAGCACGCGCTGGCCTTCATCAGCCAATCAGGAACAGGCACGTGAGCGCGCGCTGGATGCTGCCGCAGTAACCCTTTCAAAACCTGAACAGTGTCACTATTTCATGTCGGATAGGAACAATGTAAAACTTTCTGCGTCTAATGTATAAAAAAACACGCATCCTAATTTATACACTGATCGGCCACTTTAATAGGAACACCACTACTCCCTCTTCATTTACGCAATTACCCAATCAGCCAATCAAATGACACAAGCAGAGGGCATAAATTCTTGAGCTTCAGTTAATGTTCACATCAAACTTAGACTGTGGCAGTCTGGTGTGAGTATTTTAAAAACTACTGCCCTCCTGGGATTTTTTTAATGCAGAACAGTCTCTAAAGTTTACCCAGTGCGAGAAAGAAAAAAGAAGTGAACAGCTGTTCTACAGGCAGAAACACCTTGCTGAAGAGAGAGGTCAGATTAGCATGGCAAGAGTAGTTTGAGCTGGCAGGTAGGCTATGGTAAATCACATAAACACACTTTATAACTGCTGAGCAGAAAAGTATCACAGAATGCACAACTAGGCTGTTGAAGATTGGGGGGGGAGACCAGAAAACATTTCTTCAGATTTTCAGTTTTGGTTTTTCTTGTTCTTGGCTGCCAGGAGCAGTGTGCATAACATGTGTGACATGTTATGCATTCTGAGATCTGTTAGTAAAGATTTGCTATCCAGATTGCTAGCTTTGCGTCAGCTTCTTCTCTGACCTGGATGTTTTTGTTTGTTTAAACTCTGGAAATTGATGTGCATGAAATCCCTAACAGATCAGCAGGTCAGAAGAACTTTAACTCACCTCCGACACCATACCAAAAGTCACTGAGATCACATTTTTCTCATTTCGATGTTTGGTGTAAAAATTTATTGTTCATCTTAATCTGTATCTGCAAAATATATGCATTGCACTGTTGTTACATGATTGGATGAATCACATTAATGGTATACAGTATGTATGATCATATAGCTGACATACAGTAAGTACAATTATTTTATATTGTGCACATAAAAAGCAATCGAAATGTAGTAATATTTTGTAAGTGTTCTGGTAAAGATTTTATTCTCATTAACGTAACAGGAATAGTTTCAGACCTTCAGTTTTTTGCTTTCTTTATTTGTCAGCAGTCTGTAAGGAATTGATAGCAAGGCTTGTTAGGTTCTTAGGTACACTGTCTATATGGTGCATGGTGCAGATGTGCAATTACTGGTCTTGGTGCTATAGATAATTTGAAAGCTATCCTCTAACCTTATTAAAATGATGGGTGCATCATTATCTGCACAGCAGTAACTGTCATGTTGGTGGATTGGTAAAAATCATGCACAGGCATATTGCTGTTTTTTTTTTAACAATGTAAGCCAATTCAACAGTTCATTTTAAGTATATTTTTGGAATACAACTTTAGTGAAACCTTTGCTGTTGTCCCTGAGTGAGAACTGGATATACACTTCATTAAACCCTGGCACATTTTTACATATTTTCCACATGTGGTGCAAGTGAAAAATGAAACCACATGCCATACATGTTTAAAAAGCAATGCAAAAGTAAATTAATCATAAATCTTGCACATGTAAAAATGTATCAAATTTAAGCATGGTTTTTAATACTTCGCATGTTATGTTTTACACATTTTCACATAAAGTGCAAATGTTTTTATTTTTTCGGCATTTCTTTCTGCAGGACTCTTTTTCACCTGTAATTTTTAAGGGCACGTGGGAATTTGTCAGTTTTCACACAATTAACTGTGATCATCATAAGTGATTTTAAAGCATATCATGGAATGTACCATCACATCTTGTGCACATATTGCTTCTCTGAAAAATGCATGATCACAAGTGAAATTTTTTATTATAATCCTTTCAAACATTAGTAATTAAGGTAGTGTCGAGCAAGATGAGATGCAAAACTAAGGCCAGGTACAGTTCATAGCAATAAAGTTTTTATATCATATAAACTTTATGGAAATTACTAATGATCCTATTAATGATCAGGACAGACAGCACTGTTTATTTAAAAAAAAAATGAATGAAAATGTTTTAGTGACTCTTTGGTCCTTGAACTGTCATCACTTTGAAGGTGATTGAGTGTTTACCTATAAAATATTCCAAAATGCAAATATGGAGTTAATGGTCATGAATCTTCCACTCTAGCTTGCTTGTCCTTTGCCAAAGCAAAGGGTGATATCAACATACAATATATTTTAGGGCATTGTTATCATATATTTACAGGTTTTAATAGTTTTTATATAAATCCAGTGGAAGGAACAAGGAGCCCTTGAAAATTATGGTAAATATCAGATATCTTTCATACGACAGGCAGATTTATGATTGTCAGGTGGCATGTTACCTTTGCACAACAGACGACTCCTTAAATGTGTTTAGGCTTTTAGAGAGAATGAGGGAGATAATAAGAGACGCAGTGATAAAGCGGCTTGTACTCTCTGCACTATGGTACAGTTTACAGGGAGAATAATTCACTTCCTATCTCTTAAATGAAAAATGCTGCGTTTGATAATGAGTTGACATGATTATATAGCAATAAAGATGTGCCAGGAGCCTCACCTGAGAGACAGTAAATGGAATACCTCTCTGTAACCATGTCTAATGAAACCACCTTAATAAACAGGCCAGAGAAGCACCTCCACTTTGCTGCTATTTTCCTCAGATGGCATCAAATAGATTGCACTGGAAGGTTTAAACTGACACTGCAGGCTCTGATACAATTAGATTAACACTTTCTTCTGTTTACTTCCCAGGGTATTTGCACTGGTCCGTATTGCATTTATTTGTCTGCAGCTCTTCGCTAAACTACACGAGACAGATCCGGGCGAGTCGCTGGCTTCCCACGTGCTGTAGCCAGGCTGATGGTGTACATCCACCCCATGGGCGCACTAGGAATCAATATTAGGCATTGCCGCTGGGAAGACATAGCCTATTTTTCGGAAACAATTGTGATAACTAACCTGCTTTTAAATGCAAACGCTGTAAAGTTACATTTCAGAGTTGCACTTTCTTTGCAAATAAACTTTGCCCTAATTTATTTGCAGAACATGACGAATAAAATGAAGATCCTAGACAACTGGAAAATAGATCCATACTCCTTAACAGTCGTTGCGAAGTGTAACTATGATTGTTGTCTAGAACAAGATAAAAATCTACACAATTTACACATTTATGATATTCCTTCTTAAGAAGTACATGATTTTTTCCCCCCACCAAGGATTATACTTGAATCCTGCAGTAGGGCCTCCTTACGGAAACAACGACACAGTGCCTGCCATTCTCACCCAAACCACATGTTGACAAGTCAGCTTAATGTGAAGCAGTATAAACTGTGATTGGGGCTGTCAGTCCTGCTGTTTGTCCAAACTCTCTCCATCTCACACTCCTCGCTCATCCTCAAAGAGAAATCTCTCCCCTGCTGACTGAACAAACTGCAGACGAATCTCCAACCCACAGTGCTCCTATTTCTTTTCTTCTGTTTTTTTTTTCTTTCTATCGTTTTTTTTTCCTCTTTTTTCTGAGCCCCAGTTTCTCCAACTTGATGCCTATCAGCTCAAGGTCCATGCTGAATGAATTCAAGGGCATATTTAAGGAATTCTGGGGTTTGACAACCAGTTGCAAGTCATTTTGCTTATCAGAACGTGGCAGTGTTTTACTCTCACCCTCTAAAATGAGTGTCTATTGTGTGATAATTCTGTCAATCATCAGGTCATCAGTATATTCACTATCTGAACTGGATAATTAAAGCTGCAACTCTGTATTACTTTTTCTTTTCTCGTTGCATTAAAGAAAAGATTGCCTCATAATATGAACATGTTCGTTGCTTTGTTTCCGGAGAAATAAGTGCAGCTTTATAATATGACCCTGATTGCATATATTAATTCTAATTCTGTAACTGTAATTCAAAGAAATCATGAAATATGTATTAATTATATATTTATTTAATTTAATATATTTATTATAATTGTTAGATTTTTGTGAATGATGTCTAATGAAAGTGTTTTCATATGCAAACATTTTGAATTTAACTTTAAACAGGTTGATTTAATTAGCGGACGAAAGCTGTTAAATCTCTTATAGAAAGATTTCACTTTTACTTTGGTTTTTGCTAAAAAGCTATTCTGAAGGCATAATCAGCATATAAATTATTGTTTTATTCATTACTGATTGCATGGCTTAAGAGAATAATTTCCCCCTTTCTGATGGTAGATGCAAACGTATGGGAGATTTAATCATTTTTACTCTTTGCATATTAGAGTTAGATTTTATATGACTTTTCTCCTCTTGCTGATTGATTGGGCAGGTCGCTTTTAAAAAGCAAAGGGCCAAAGGCTATTTTAAGTTCATCTTTTTCTTTTAAAACTGTAATGCCTTTTGAAAGATTGTTCCTCTGTGTTTGTAGGGGAACACCGAAGTTCAAGATAGATGATGAATTAACTGTTGAGAAAAATTACAGACAGTGTACTGGGGAAAAAAAATCCTTCACAATGTAAATGATTGATTGGAAGGTCCTCTACAGAACGACATCATGGTTTTTATTTATCCTAGATGATAAGCTCGCCATGCCCTTCCACACCACTCTGCTATTTCACATAGCGGATTGTTTCTCAGCAAGCTTTGATGACAAGCCTGGAATCCAATCACCTAACCCTCAAATTACATGAACAGACTCAACACATTCTTTAGTGTTTTAATGGGGCCAGCACCTCTGTCATTTGCTCCTCTCCCTCAATCGCTCTCTCGCTTTGCACAATGCCTGATGCTGGCATTGTCTGCAGAATGTAATGATCCACCACACAGATCTCACCTATATACAAATATTGATACATATTTTAGTATCTTTACCTGACTTTAAGATTAGGTAAATGTAGGATTTGTGCTCAGGATAAAAGTTTTACAGCGAGTATCACGTCATCATATTCTGAGGTTCATGCACATAATGGACATGCATTTAATACAATGTCACGATATTGAGCTTTTTACATATTTTTGATTGTGATGAAGGTAATACTTATATTAACAGTACTATTTGTATTACTACTAGTATCTAATCAAATTAGGAGTTTTGATTGTGTATAATAACAGAAAACAGTTAAACTCTCCATACTTCTTTATAGTCAAGCATTGTAGAACATTATTTCAGTGTTACACTAGTACTTACTGTATACACCATCAATGTAGAAAGTTTTCATGAGTCATGAGTGGACTGCAGGCTTCACATCTAAAACACCGGCCTCCCAGGAACTCCTTTAATCGAACCTAACATGTGAAAATCACTTGGAGTGAGGTCGGGACTGTACAGGGTATGTGGCAAGAACTCCTAGTTGAGTTCCTGTAATGTGGAAGTGGTGTTGGTGAATGATGTGTTTACAGTTCCTACAGATGCGTATCTATCCAAGTTGGCAATAAGTTGTCTGTTGACTTTCAAGGATCGGGAATTCCGTTTGCCGAATGTTCATGAGAATGACTGCAGTGGGCCTCGAGCCACTTTGACTCAGATTCTCATTCATGGACATACAGCATTCATTAAAAAAGCGGTTTTACTCCGTAATTCATGGAAAAATGGTGTTGCGTGTCCCAGTTTGACTTAAACGGCCCTCTAACTACTATTACTACTTCTACTAGTAATAATAATAACACAACATATTTAAATTCAATAAATAATTACACTATTGTTTGTTAAAACTAACAAATGTAATTTGTTTTAGAACTACGAATCTGAAAACCACACAATGTCAGATTTGTTTATTGGTTTGTTTGTTTTTTGGAAGGCATTAAGCATATGAATATGATGCTCTACAAGAGACAAACATTCCACTATATGTCTAAAAGTTAGTGGATGTCTGCCCATTTCAAACTGTTGCCACAATGTTGGAAGCATGCAACTTTATTTGCTGTCTCTGTATGTGTCAGTTTCCTTCACTGAAACTCAAACCCATTCCAGCATGACAATGCCCCTGCGCTCGAAGTGAGGTCCATGAATACGTGGTTATCTGAGACTGAACTGCAAGAACTGAAAGATCCCTGACCTCGACTACACTTAACTCCGTTGGGATGAACTGGAACGTCACCTGCACTGTGGGCTTCCTCACTTAAATTCAGTGCCTGACCTCACTAATGCGCTTGTGGCTGAATGTGCAAATCCCCACAGCCATGCTCTAGGGTTTGTAAGTCTAGTAGAAAGCCAATCCAGGGTAGGCTCATCAAAACACCAGTGTCAATACTAAAAAGAAAATAACAAAAATCTTTAATTAAATAAATAAATAAATAAATAAATAAAAGCAAGTCTTAAAGTTTGAACCAACATTCCGGTCAGTAACTACTGTATGATGGACATTTACAGGATTTTCATCGAGTTCCTTTTACATCATACCTTTTATTTGCCCAGTGTAACTTTGATGCATAAAAGCTGTCAGGGTCAATGTCATTCTGCTGAGTAGTTTTTGATATATAGACATCTGCCCTGGTGACATGCTGCATTTAATATTCTGTTTTTACATCATACCTTCCCTTACTGACTGACACCCAGCAACACTAAAGAGACAAGCGTGAAGGGTCACGTGAGAGAACATCAGGGGAAAAAAAATATGATACAAATATAAGCTTTATCCCAATAATCCCAATAAGATTTAAAAATGTGTAATTTGGTTTCAATTGTCTGTCTATTATTTAATAGACAACTAATTGTGTTTGGTGTATGATATCAATCAAAAGTGAAATTCTGAAACTTTTGGTCACTGTTCGTTACGTTTAAAAAACCCCAGATGACATTTGAATGTCAGTGTCATGTTTTTTAATCCTTCAGTGATATTCATGTGGAAAAATTCTTTACTTTTTTTGTCATATAATGTCGTGTAATCAAGTATGATCTTTTCAACAAAGAATATTTGAGGTGATTTTTCCCCCATTCTATGCTTAGCAAGCCTCCGAATCAACATTCTGACTGCTTGTAATTGCAAAGGCATCACGGCCCGATACACATGACCTTTACTACCTTTAAAGTAATTTCCATTTCATAGAAAATATTCTGTTAATTGTTCATTTGATGCAATGTTTTGAAGATAATGTTAGATTCAATTTCCATCCTAATTTATCAGTGCCATCAGTCAATGCAAATCTTTTTTCGGGTAACATTAAAGTGACTTTTACTCTCAGCCGCAATATGATAATATATTGCTGTGTGGTTTTTTTTGTGTGTTTTTTTTTTTTTACAATAAAAGAAAGCATCTGTTGTAGAATTAAGGATTTCAGTTTGTGATGGCATATTGTTTTTGTTGTTTGTTCTTTATACAGACATTGAAAGTGAGAAAATGATAGTGTATTATATCGTAAAAGCACTAAGCATACTCTTATTATATTCCATGTTCTTCTTGACACCGCCTCAAAAAAATTTAACAAATCAAAACATAAACAGTAAGTCAGTGCTGTGGTTTTGCATTATGTAGCAATGTGAGGATTTATCAGCCACCTGTCATTATCCTAATGTGGCACCAGTCATGGTGTAAACTGATAAGAGTCAGACAGCTCTATTACTTCATCCAAAATACTATCAAGTTGAATGAAGGACCGAACACAAGGCCGGATTTCTTCTCTTCATTCCGCATTCGTAAAATTGAATGTAAATGTGTTCATTTCTACTGTCTGATTTTGTTCTGATGCAAGCACACACTCGTCATCAACAAACAGGCTTCTGCTGCTGCAGCAGCCGAGGGCCGATTACAGAGGAGAGCTTATCAGGCTCGGCTCGGCAATCAGGAGAGCTCTTGATTGGCAGCTGAAGAGTTGCAAAGTTGTGTTGCTACTGTATATCTGTATCTCAGAGGGCCCTAGCGCATAGCCTGTGGAATCATCAACGCTTCCTGTAAACAGCACATTAGCCATGGAAATAACCATGTGATGTTCGCAGGCATGCCTCGAGGAGTACATCAGGCATCACGTTGAGTGGCTCGACATTGTCTATAGTATGTTGCTAAAGAAAAATCGTGATCAGAGATGGCAAGCTCTATTGCTTTAATACAATCTTTATACATACAGATATATCCATGTAATGTACTAGTATTATTAAAAATACATCCAAATTTATTTAGAAAGTGCTCGGTAACAATAGGATGAAGTGCACATTTCAACCCACTTTAAATAAAAATTGAAAATGAGTTTGTAAATATTTTGTAATGAAAAAAAAACTAACTGTTGAGTACCTCACTGAAAGTTCTGATCATGACTGATAGATGGAGTATTGTATGATCTTACAATTGGAAGAAGTACACATTTTAGACAAATTTTCAATAAATTATGTTTATTTCTGAAGAGTCGGTATATTCTCAACCATGCAATGTAGCACGTTAAGGCTTATAATTAACCACATCACAGAACAGAGTCGTAACACGAACACGAATAATTCATATTGTCATTGTACACCAAGATCTGAATGTACAGTATACATATATACAGATACCCATTCAATTAGCCTCAACCTTATTTTGTAAGTAAATTCTCTCTCACTAAGTACTGAACAGGGAAAAAAGCAGTGTTTTTTAACAAAAGTTATAAGAAATATCAGCAAGGCACAAAAATGTAAAAGTTTAAAACACTTCTTTGATTTTTCTCCAGATATCTGGGATTAAAATAAAGAAACAGAAACAGTGAACAGCATCCCATCAAACAGCAGAATATCAATCCCACACGACTACACCCACATGTTGAGTTGCATAGTTAGCTCTTCTCAACACTTGCTTAGTTTAACAGTCTGTGGATCTGTCTGCTAAAGCGTTTTCTTACGCAGAGTGGAAGTGAATAAAACTGGAGCAGCTTTGCAGACTGACTGAGAGAGACAAAGGTCACATACTGTATATGTAGTCTAAATGCGGACCTCTACAATGTGCTGCGCCTCACGTCTGACCCTCGAAATGCAAATGACAAATACAGATGTGCAAAGCCATGTGCATGTATTGGGACAGTGAAAGCTACTGTGTGTGTGTGTGTGTGTGTGTGTGTGTGTGTGTGTGTGTGTGTGTGTGTGTGTATGTGTGTGTTTGTGTACGTGTGTGTTGAAGAGAGTGCACTATTGTTTCTTGGGGTGTTCGGTGGAAGACGATGAGGTAGCTCAGTCCACAATGAGCAGTGAGTACAGAAGGATGATGCCACTATGAAGTCTTTGGGGTCAAAAATCAGGAGTGAGCACTGGAGCCGTATTGCAGTGCTAGGTGGAAGGTCCATGCACCAGGATCGAGGTAAATCCCAGCTCAGAGTATAACTACGCAGCAGCAGATCTGCTAAAGTCAGGGCCTACAGGCAGGGATGGCACGATTTCCTGAGAGTCTCTAAAAAAAGAAAAATATTTATTTGTAAATTGCAAAAAACAAACAAAAAAAAGAGCCAGGTTGAAAGTTTTCTGGTTAAAACTTTAACTGTAATTTATCTTCCTATCCACTAGAGGCAGTGCGAAGGTAGGGGGGGGGGATTTATTCACAAATGCACTTTGTAATCCATCACAATATTTCAGGTACCAGAACTTGTTTCGTTCTAAAATCACACACAATTTATCTAAAACAAAGAAGCAGAATAATTTATTACAAGTCATTAGACACTGGAAACATTCGGGATCGCTCTGGCAGTCTGTCAATGTTATTGTGTTATTCAGATGTGGTCAGGTTTCTACGTGCCCGGGTTAAAACGTGCTTCTTTGGTGTCGAACAGAAGGATGAACTTTAGGTTAGGACAGTTGATTGGTGCAGGCTGTGTAGTACATGATTACAGTGAGAAAGCAGCGTTAGTTTTTCCATCAGTCGTATAATATGCGAGCAGCTTCTTTGTTGCAGCGGCTTCTTTCTCTTCGAAACAAATCATTGCCTGGTGACACTTTCTGCCTTGGTGACAGAGAAAACAAGAACTACTGGACACATTACTACTGCACAGACTCCTGTTTGTCACTGCCCTCTCCTAATTCTCACACAATTCTCTTGTATTTCTGCCATTTTAGCTGTTCGGCTTGTTACAGGAACCTAGCTAGTGATTTGATCATTGATGAAAAAGCATTTTACACTGATTGTCAAAGTCAATACTCAGGGTGGTGTTTTTGTTTTATCTCTTCACCTAAAAGGTTTTTTTTTTTTTTTTTGATCACCTGAAAGTGGCTGAATCTTAGGACAAAAAAAAGTCATTTAAAAGCATTTGCTGTGAAATCGAAGAGTGAAGGATATATCTTCATTCACAAAGGCTTGTCTTTGTCCCAATAAATAAGGGATTAATTCATCCACATGTTATTTTGTATGTTTTATATAAATAAAAGAATCAAATCGACATGCAAGAATCAAAGTCTTGCATATTCTATGGTTAGGTTTGGAAAATTTCAACATTTCAAGGTGTGTTGTGTACAGATGTAATGACTGATTTTCAGACCAATTTCCTAGTAAGGTTGTCATCATATATAAAGTATGGTGGCCTATAATTTAAACCATAATGTGGCCCAGAGTCAGACAATGCATTTGCGTCAGCAGCATCAGAATAAGCCTGTGAGGTCGGTGCAGAGAGCATTTACAAAGACGCCGGGTGAGGAGAAAAACACATTCTCATTGCAAATTCGGTCTTTGGAAAACCACACTAATGACAAATAGGAAGGTGCTTAGTTGCAGTATGGAATGATGTGGAAAATGGGGTGCTTACAATGCGCCACAAGATGTTGAAAAGCCATTTTTCAGTGATATGACAGAAGAGGCCTGGGGGGGAGAGGCTGTGCGTCCCTGTGTCTCTCTGTGTATGTGTGCGTGCACATGTGTTTGTGCTGATGCATGACCTACAATACGAACCTTGGCCTGGGGTCTGCTGCTCACTCCACTCCTCACCGCTGACGCGCTGTCTGAACGGCGTGCACTGAGCAAAACCCTGCGGTCTGTCTCCACCGGTCCAGCACCATGCTCTGACCTTGCCGACTGAGGAAGCGATGGAGAGACAGAGATGATGATGATGATGATGATGATAACACAATAATGATAGAGAAAATTGCTTACGTTTAAATGCTCATACTTTTAAAATTTGTAGCATCCAAAAAGGTGGCATTTGGACTACACATATTTTGCACAAAAATGTCCCCTAAATTACATTATGCTTTTCGCATTTCCACAGCATTGATATTTTACACTGTCAATCTGACTGATTTTACACTGTCATAATGGCGTGGCTGCATCACTGGTCAAACAATCCAATACCGTCTTGCCGGTCTACAACTTAGATTTAGTGAGAGAAAGGGGAACTTTAGTGAAAGCAGGATTAATTGTACTCAAAAAGCCCCAAAGAACCATAGACTCTTTATCACTGACCATGACTTAAATACGCGAACTTACCTAAATGTTCAATAAATTCCTTTAAAGCATTTCAGATCTTTACCTCTTTTAAACTTTCAGAGCATTCACATTCATGTTTTTGGTATCAGTGATTAGCTTGAAAAGTAACCACTTAATTCACCTAATATAAGGTTGAACAACAGATTTGCAGTGAGAGTGGGAACAGAGCAGTGGGGAAGTTTGCATATGAAATAGAAAACTACTTAAAAAGAGCACAAATACATGCTAATTCAGTCATGAAATTAAGTAATGATTCCCGCTGTAGTCTTGCTTATGAATCATAATATAATCTGACTGATTATGATTATTCTGTTCTGTAGACCTTAAAATTTTAAATCTATGCCTGCAAATCCGTATTCCATTAGTGCTTCAGGGGAGAGGAGGAGAAGAAAAGGGGGCTGGGGGTGAATGGGGTGGGGGGGCTGATGGGGAGAGAACAACAATCCTTCTTAAATATTTAGTGAATGAGTTGGAAGAAATGCACCCAGGTCTCATTACAAGCAAATAAAGCCTGATGTAAGCTCTAAACGTACCTGTTTATGAGCTGACTTGGCTTCCTGAGGAGAGCTGCGCCCTTTTCTGACATTCTTCTGTTTCATCCACTGTGAAGCATCACCTCTTTCATCCCTATCACTTTTACTTATCGGGGGACAGTTAATTTTAGGATTAATATAGAGTCCACTTTCCTCCTTTAAAGGATTTGTACTGGAGCAAGAGACTCTTATCTTAGTCATTACAGGGGAAATATTGGATTCAAGCATTTTAGTATCTGCAAAACATTCAACAGTGTCTATCACGGTTTCACATGGTAAAGGATTAAGATAAGGAGCCTCATTATGGCACTGTGGCTGGGTTCCAGCTATACTTCCTGGAGAAATACCGTGTGCTTTTTGGTATTCATTACTGGGTGGTGGAGGTGCTTGGCTCAGGGGACAGAAGGAGTCTATTAGTTTGGTGCTGCGTCTCATGGGCCTTTTGCTAATGGACATGCTGTAGCAGAGCGGAGGACCTAAATAGACCTCTTCTGTGCAGGCCGGAAATAGAGGCTCTTCATCATGGATTTCTGGGGTTCTGGAGAGGACTGGGGTGCTACCCTTTTCCTCCGTGCAGGTACTGACCTCGCCACAATCACTATCATGAGAGGAAAGCGATAAGTAAGAGTAGAAATCACCCTTGCGTAGGTGGATTGGCCGATGCGAATGTTCAAGGACTTTCTCTTTGATCTGGGAAGTTGAGGCAGGACTTGAGGATTCCTGAGATTGCTCTGCTTGGACATCTTTAGTCTTCAGTGCTACTGATGCCATGTCAATGATCTCCATCACAAAGCTATGGACGTCTTCACTTTTCTCCTCTTTAGAAGGAAATGTCTGGTGGCTACAACAGTCTGATGAGCTCTCTCTGTGATTTTCATGGATGTGATTTGGGAAGGAAGCTGACTGCTCTTGGGAGCTCATATGAGCTGCTCCCAGCATGCTGTGGTGAGAGATAGAGCACTCCTCTACTGGTGACAGAGAAGGGGGTGAATGATGAGAGTTGTGGCATGGTAGTTCTCCTTTCAGCTGACCTTCCAAAGTTGATTCTTGGGACTGCAAGTTTATCTGCCTACATGAGGATGGGGAAATGGCAGCTACCATACTTATTACATCTCCCTTTAAATCATCCATGGTGTAGCAATCCTTAAAGGATTCTCCTTTCTTGGTAAAAAGACTCCCTTCCTCTCTAAGGAGCTCATCTTCATCCTTCCCTTTGAGGTGAGAGCTATCCACATTGCCATTCTCCATGTCATCAACAAAACTGCTGATGTAATTTCTGGTAGCATCTGTCCGGTGGCTGTCTACCTCCTGTTTCTTAAGGCTGTCATTTTTAGTATTGGAGTTTGACTCCAGGAGCTTCAGAGCAGCCCGATTCAAGAAATTCCGATCACTGACGGTACTTGCAGGTGACAGACTATCTCTAGACAGAGTTCCACACTGCAACTCATCACCAAGATCTGCCTCATTTTTTTCCCTGTTTTGGGCTCTGGGTTTGACCCAGCTCTGAAATTCGCCCTTCATATAGTCCAATCCCAGTACAAATGACCTTTCTATATACTCCTCCTCAGAGGTAATACTGGAGTCTTCATCATCTTTGATGCCCAACTCTTCCTCAGTAAGAGTGAGAGTAGAACTGGAAAGCAGGTCGCTGTCATCCTCATCATCAGTGCAGGCTGAGGTACATGACACATTCACTACCATGCTGACACTGGCGTCTGTCTCATCTGTCAGTTGTTGGCTGCGGCTATGCTTCCGGAAGGATGTATTGGAATTGGCAGCCAAGCAGCGTTTTTTCTGCACAGCTAGATCCTCAGAAGCTGCTGATGAGTCCTCAATGCTACTCAGCTCTGTAAGAGAAGCTGCCAAACTCTCGTTGATAGAGGAAGGGGCACCCCCAGAACGAGGCCCCCTCCCCAGAAGATGCAGAGAGCTGCCTGGAAGGGTAATATCAGAAATGCTGCGAGTAATCTTCTGGGCAAGAGGGGTCTGGATGTTTTCGAGTCGTTTCAGAAGCTCCAGAGTTCGTCTGCTCAGCTCCCCAGTGGTCTCTGTGGCCAGGCTCAAATCTCCCAGACTGCTCTGACTGCCTGCTTCTCCTGAACTCTTACATGGAGCAAGCCAGCTCTCCAGGGACATGCTACGTGTAAGGGTCTCTTTGCACGCTGGAAAGAATTCACCCACAGCATAAAGTGAATCTAGGGAAGACCCCTGAGATAAGTGAGTGGACACTCGTCTGACCTTACCCTCATCATCATCATACCCAGCACTGAAAGCTCCAGTTTCATGACCCTCGTCCTCAGATTCAGGACTGAGACAACACCCATTAATAAGAATCTCCACCGGTTCATTTTTGTGCTTCTTTCTGCTCTCTCTAGATTCATCTCCTTTTTTCTTTCCAGTGAAATATTGTTGGTCATTTGTCTCCTTTGCCATACTGTCTCCAAGCTCAGCACACTTGTTAGCACGTTCCAGTATCTTATCTTTGTCTTCATCTAAGACTCTGTCTATACAAGGTGAGTCTGAATGGATCAAGGGATTAAGAGTAACTTGAACCTTTGGATCATCACTCTGATAAAGCAGACAGATCTCAGAATTGGCTGTTGGTTCAGTGTCGCCCTCACTGACTATTCCACTCTCACTTTCCGATCTCCTGGCTGAATCTGTCAGCAAGCCTTGTTTCCCACTAACAAGCCCTGCTATGATGTCAGGAAGTGACTCCACAGAGGAGAAAGAAGAGTCCTTGCTTAAGCTCTTTAGCAGTGGCTGCTTCTCCTTAGCTATATTTGAAGATATTGACAACTGTGGTTGTTGGTATAATTCGACACTGTGCAAACTGAACACCTGATAAACACATGAAGGTGGGCTAGTTGACTGAGGGGCATTCGAGCTCATTCTGCTTTGTGTATGACAGACTGTCCCTAAAGGTTCCTCCTGGGGCTTTTCTGAATCGCTTTGCTCATCGCTTTCATGTGACTCCATATTAACTATGGTCATATCCATCTCATCCCATTCCCAAGAGTCTTCAGATGAGCCACGGAGATCTATAAGTGATGGTTCGATCAGATTTCCTAGAACCTGTGTAGGGGACAAAGAGCACCGGTATGAAATATAAAAAAAGGGGAATATTTTATTTAGCTGAATAAATATATGCCATGCAAAGATTTCTGATCAAATTTTCAAGTAATCAAATTTTAATGAGATCAAAAGCACCACTAAGCTGTAAAACATTTTGCTGTTTAAAAATTCTGCTTAGACCCATGAATTCTACACGGAATACAATTAAACAGATTGCTTGGCTCCTTATTAATGAGAGAGGTCTATTTATATTATCCTTTTATCTCATTAATGTAATAAACTGGCAAATCTAACACTTGCTTTGTATGTCATACACTGCATATAATGAATTTTTATTAGATTTTTGTTTATTCTCTTCTTGCTGATAAGGGAAATACTTATGATGAGGCTTGGATTGCTAATGCATTATAAAAACCTTCAACAGTGAGAACAATCAATCAGTGTAATCAAATAGAAAATCATTTATTTAAGCTGCCTCAGCTTGCATTGTACTTTGAATTGCACCAAAAGCAGTTTAAAACTATATTTTAGCAATAACCTTCCTTTGTCATTAATCGTGAAATATGCTCATGCAGTGTCATAAGGACTTAGCATAAAGAATGGCACTCGGCATGAAGAAGATAAGAAGAGGGGTTCCTTTTTTATTTCTGCATGAGAATCGGTGGACGTTAGTTTCAAATTACCCCCTCTACTGTTGACCTTCATATAGAAAATAGTGTTATAAAACATACCACTTCAATAAAAAAAATGAGGCAACTGGAAAACTTTTTCAATCCTTGAGCGTGGAGAACAAATCCGAGCAAAGTTAGTCTTTAAATCTTTCAACAGAAGGCCATTTTTATCATTGCACACAGAGCACTGTATTATCAAAAACAGACCTTCCTTGTTATTTTTCTTCCCCTTTTCTAAACACTTTCCAAAGTGAAATTGCTCTTCAGTCCTGCAAGGTCAGAGCTGGAGAGGGCTGAGTCGTTTGTCTTGCTTGTGTAAATGAGAGAGGATAACTAAGTGGACATCCACAAACAGGTCCCTGGGCTTCTCTGTGTGTTGCACACAGACTCCACAGAGGCCCGCTTCTGCTACACAGGAATGCATAGGATCTGCATAACAAAAGCCTAAATCTAATGCTCACATTTAAAGCACTGCTACCCAGTCACTATAAGTCAGTATTTGACGGTTTGGTTCGGTAGGGGCGGTGGTGGTGGTGGTGGTGGGGGAGGGCGGGATGTGCTGTTTATTTTGCAGTAAACCTATTGTGGTTCAGGAAGACGGGTAAATGTCGCAAGTTCACAAACTACACACAGGTTCTACTTGTAGGTTGGAGTAGTATATGATCAAGTCAATTATTGCTATGTAATATAATGTAAGTGCAAAATATACAGTATTATTGAATTATAATACATGGTTACTTTTCTTACCTTTTACATCGTAATTATTGCTCCATTAAAGCTGTGCTGCTCTATATTACTGCTACAATATTTTAGGTAAGAAATAAAACACTTCGGCTCTGTGGGTTACTGAGTCGAGTAACGAATAAATTGACCCTTATGGCCAGTTTAAGAGCTGGGTAAAACACATACTGAGGAAAAAATGAATAGCAATAAGTGTAATAAGATTTACTGAATGTGCTATAGATAGTGGTGTTGTTGGCTTCGTGCTGTCACATGGTTATTTATACACAGAATGCACGCATCATCGGGTACACCTGTAGAACCTGTGTGAGAGGGGATTTGCAGCTGAAATGTTTATGTATATCTATTATATAAAATATTTATTTTGATGCAGTTTGTCTTGTTCAATGGTGTGGCATTGCAGTTCCCTCATCACACATGAACACAGTCATGCCGCGTCGACAGCTATTTACCCAAGCAAACGGAGCTGCTGTGTATGTTTGATCTGACCTGGTCTCGGCCCAGAGTGCGCTTGAGGTGACTCTGCCACTGGAGCACTTGCATGACGATGGCCTCCCAGCGCCTCTCGAGGTTCACCTGTAGCAGCCGCAGAGACTGGCGATCGGCCTCAGAGCTTTGCTCCTCGGGCACATCTAGGAGCCTCTGGCACAGGCGCAGAACTGAGGCTAACCCCTTCCTCCGACCTCGGACCTCCACACATAGAACCTAGAAAAAGAAACAGCTTATTCTAGCGGACTGGATATGGACATTTTTAGAAAAATCTGGAATCTCAACCTTTTTTTTTTTTATTAACACACACACACACATACTGTACAGTACACACAAACACACACAAAGTATGTGCGTGCCATGAATTGCAATCTGAGAGACTGAGGTGAATTGAAGAAATGTGAAGTGATAGAGGAAAGGAGAGTGTGTCTGTGTGTCTGTGTGTGTGTGAGAGAGAGAGAGAGAGAGAGAGAGTAAATGAGAGAGGGAGAATTGAGCCCTGTACTGATGAGGTCTCCACAACAATCCATGCTATCAGGAGCATGTAAATCACACAGTCCCCTCCACCCACTCTCCCATAAACAGCACTGAGTTTGATAGTTACAGGCCAGAGCCCCGGTGCCGTGCTCCAGAGCCCGGCTATAACAATAATGGGATGAAATCGCCATAACATACACATTCCCGCAAACAAGATCACACCGCAGAGGTCATACCGTGTACGTGGTGAAAGGGGTTCAGGATGTTGATGGCCTTGTGCCTATACTCAAGCTCTCTGTAAATATGCAGCGTGGTCCGCGTGAACTGACGAGCTCTGCTCCATGTGCAGTATAGGACGGAAACATTCCCAGAACAATTTATGTAAATCCACCCAGCTCCGCAAGGCACCGCCTGTCTCGTTCTTTACATTTTTCAATAAATATTAAACACCATTACATTTAAATTGGATTTTGTTTCTTCAGCAGTTTCAGCCTCTGTTTTAGCATATATTTACAGCTCCCCACATCTTTTAAGCAGGTAATGAGACTGCAAAATGCAATGCCAGAGGAGAGAGGGAGGGTGAGCGAGGTCAGCACAGAGAGTGATAGAGTTATCCTGTGGAATGGGAGTTGAAACAGTGGCGCTTAGCAAACTCAGAGATGTTCGAAGCCGATGCACAAACAAACACGCACATGCAAAATAAGACAAGCCAGGCATGTAGTTTGTAGAGTCTGCAAAAATGTGTTCTCAAAGTAACTTGCAAACATTTATGTCAGCCTGGTTGGATTCTGTTTATCCTTTTACACAAACAGTTCATGTTAGTGCTACGGATGGTCAACATCATCCGTTTTACAAGCACCGCTCCGCTCGCTCACTGCCTCTACTCTTCATGCAGTCCTTCTCCACATGGCAAACAATCTAGATGGCCATTTTTCAATCAATACCACAAGTCCACTCATACAGATTAAATGCCACCAACCTGAGGCTATATCATAACACAACAAACACTAAACATATGGAGCTATTAGACTTCCAGACTCCCTAAAAATCTGATGCTTCATTGTTTCGGCATTACTGGCCTTCATAAATCTTTTTTTTTTTTTTTTTTTTTTTTTTTTGTACCCTCCAATGTGTCTTGCCTTATTGACAAAGGGGCCAGGCGGACTATGGTGTGCCAATATTTGCTAAAAAGCTTTTCCAAATACATGGAGCGATAAAGTGGTCTGCTTTTCCCTGCAGTATGTGAATGTGAACCTACACAATGACTCTATTTCAGACTTACAGCCTGAGTGCTATGGCTGAGATGCTGGCCACTGGCCAATGCACTCTGTTGTCCCAGCCTGATATCAAAAGGAAAGACGGAGAGAGAGAAAGAGAGAGAGAGAGAGAGAAACACAGACACCAAACAAGGAAACCATCTTTCAGTTGACCATTCTCTGTGAAAGAAGTGAAATGATGGCGTTCACACGAAGCCTATCTATCAGGTGCTTTTTAATAAAGGTATCATCAGATCAGCTGCCGCCAACCATGCACCAGCACTAAGCCAATCTTCAGAATGTCTTAGATGACTGTTCTTTCTCATCGGCCTGATCTGGCTTTACTATCGTCGTGCTAAATCCATCTTACCTACTGTATTAATCTACAGGTTTCTCACTATCGGAGCTAGTAATCAAACCCGAGGCACACATTGGTGGCATGATGCAACTGAACTACATGGAGCCTGCAGGAGTGTTTCAAACTCAATCATGATATCCTGCACCAAATGAGAATTCCCACAGTCCCCTTAATGCCTTTTCTTCATCCTCTATTTGTCTCTCCATCCACGTTCATTCCCTTCCATAATATGAGATATACAATTTCAATGCACAATAAGACACTTACAAGTCAGAAGGGCTCGGAATTACCCGCACACTAAGGCTAATGCTTTTTTGTGAGGATTAAAACGGCAGGTGAGGAGAAAAGAGGCACTCACTCCAGCTGCTTTGCTACATTTGTTTGTTCCTCGCTGCTAGGAGGACGAGTACACACTCCATCTCGCTCCTTTTTCCACGCCTGCAATTTTAACATTTTCAATTAATCTAGCCAAATTGGAGAAGCAGAGCCAACCGCCACCCCCCACCCCCCACCTCCAGTTAAGGGAAAGGACACAAGCATCTCACACTGACAGTGACCCAGTGGATATTCAATCAATTACCATTAATTAGAAATCTCTGATTAATTCTATTTGTTGATTAAGTCACTTAAAACCACAAGCACTTGTTATCGCAAATGAGCGTAATGAATTCATGTCGACGATTTGTTCCCAGACACAGATTCCCCGAGCTCATGCTGCTTGCAGTTTCATCAGTTTGTCACAGAAAACGTACCACATTCCTCTTACAGGCTTCAAACGACTGCTGCTGCAGAGTAAACAAAATCAACACACTATCTTGGCCCGGAAAAAGTGGACCACAAAAACTGACACCTTTTGATTAGGCTGAGGGACTGAGGAACAAGACTGGCTCGTTGGCAATCCTAGGACTCAAACTAATAACCCTGTGGTCACTGGGACAGTAGCAAGTATGTCACATGAAATCAGTCAGCATATAAAATGTATTCACTACCCTGACAAATTCCTCTTCCACAATATCAATATTTAACGCTGGGTGCATTTTTCTAATTAAATTCCCTTTTTTTGTCTCAAAAAAAAAAAAAAAAAAAACCCTGACATTTTTTTTAAGATGAAACTAATGCCTTATGAAAAGTGGCCCACCCCTCTATAATGTGATAAAGCAAACAAATGGCAGAAAAGTGATAATAATACCATCAATAAGGACATTTTCTCATTAGTGTCGGTAAATGAAAGCGAGCGAGCTGGACGTAGAATGAAAAATAAGAGTGGGTGTGTGGCCAGTCGATTGTATGGGTAATGAACAGGCCTCTCTGGGCTGTCACCTGTCTGCTCCCCATTACCTGTTGATAAGACACTAACGCTGTGCTTGGCACTCCCGCAAACCGCGCCCCCCCACTCCTTAGCAGCTTAATGCATTTAGTACTTGCCAAAGAACAGGAGATCTTTATTTCTAATCATGGAGAAAGTATTGATATTATATCTGCACTGTCACATTTCATTAGCCAGACTGAGGCCCCTAGGACGAGGCCCTAGGGCCGTGCCTGTAGTCTTCTGATCAGGCAACGTTGAGAGAGGAGGAGATGGAATCAGACGGACTATACAACAGAGATTAAACTTTACATTTAGTATGAATCCCACCTAGAGTTACTTAGAGAGCTATTTAAATTGTCTACATGAACTGAATAATTAATCAGGAGTAGAAAGATAAAAAAAAATACCTCAATAGCTTAAATTTTAGCATTTGTTTTTAGTGTGAAATGTATCTGTTGCCAAAATGCGAAGAATTTTTTATCAAAATTAAAACACAAATAGCATGTGGTTCAGTATTTTATGCAGTAACTTTTAAGAGTATATCTTTATTAAAGTAATTTTCTCTACTGCCACATTAACATCCTGATGTTATATTGATGTCCTGGCAACTGGACTTTTTTCGGCTGGTTCTTCACTTTTTTTTTTAACTGTAATGGGATTACTTTACTCATTACGTTCTCCATAAAGTAATTACCCTACTACCACATTAAGTGGAAGGACTATAAACTGAAAACAAAAGGGTAGCACCTAATAGTCCAGTTGGTATTTTGTTAAGAAAGAAACAGCCAGACACCTTGAAAGCATAAGAAATTTATAGGGTTTTTTGTTCTGAGTAGAATGCAATGTGGAGTTATACTTCGGTTAAGCAAAAACCCAGAAAATAGTGAATAAAAATCAAACTTTGTGTAGTTTCACTATCAGCATGCTGCCTGAGCACAAACCTAAACAGACAGCATGTCAAATTTACACTGGACTCCTACTGTATGAGATACTTCAGGTATCTTATACAGAAAAAACAGAGATGTTTCACTTTTTTGTGTGCCATCATTTTAAAAAATATTACTGATACATATTATCTTCTCAATGTTTCTCATTTAAAATTCTACCTTGCTTAACACTGTCATGTCCACATATTTAACTACAAAGTTATAATTTAAAAAATTAACCTGTAAGCTTCATTTCAAGCAGCAACATAAATATTAACAATAACTTTGCAATTACGTCCTACTGTATGCTGCCTCAACACTCACGCTTGGTGAACCTGTAACATACAATATCAAACCAGGATATCCTGGATAGTGTGTATAATTCTAGTCTGGCTCTAGCAATAGCAGTAATTTGCTTATGAAGCAGGTGGAACCGCAGTCGTTAGACAAGACATTTAAATGCATTACATAAAGAGCCTAAATGTCCTTTTTTAGGACATAAGTCTTTAAAATGTCAGACAGGAAATATATAAAGCTTCTGATAAAAAATTACTAATGTTATTAGCGTGAAATGATCTGAAATCTGCAAGAACTATGCTGAGGACATTACCACGACACAAAGCTTTTACAACGACACTGATCAGGCGAAATGGGAGATGCTGTGACACTGTGATGAGTTCAGTGATCTTTGCTACCACGTATTACTAACACATATTTAATGAGCGAAATGCTTAATCCATAATGCCCAAGGCTGGAATGCCATAGTTTTTCCTCTCCAAGGCAGGAGATGATACACAGAGAGGATTAAAGTTTAATGACATGTCATTTTAAAATCCCTCTTCAAACAGCCAGCCAATACCCCCCCCCCCCCCCTCTTTATGGACATGTACATTTTAAAGCTTTAGATCATGTCTTAGCTACAAACAGGTGACAAGTCAGAGGAAAGATACACCACTTTCATTTTTCTTGAGATGTGTTACATGGCCAAAAGTTTTTGGACACCTGACCATCACCCCAATAAAGGTCCTTTACCACTACACTGACTTCAAAGTGCACAGTTATATGGAATGTCTTATTTTTTTATTTGAGTTAGCCAAAAGGCTCATTTTCATCTGTTGCCCCAATCTTGGTATTCCGTCATTAGAATTTCGTTCACTGGAACTAAAGTGCCTAAACATGATCCGGCAAGATAATACCTCTGTGCACGAAGCAGGACTTATAAAGACGTGGTTTACCAACATTGGAATAAAAGAACACAGAGTGCCCCTGACGTCAACCCCATTTAAGGTGATGAACAGAAACAATGACTACACCTAGACCTAATGATGTTGATGACCCCACTAATGATCTTAAGACTAAATGAGCAAATGTCCACAGCCACTATCCAACATTTATTTTTATTTTTTTTTTATTTTCTCCATAATTTAGTCGTAGCCAATTCCTCCCCGTCACTAGGGGGCTCCCACATTAAGGCTACTACTACCACTCAGTCGGGAGGACGAAGACTATCCCGTGTTTTCTCTAAACCATGTGACGTGAGCTGACCGCATCTTTTCGAACTGCTTGCTCACGCACCATTAGGGGCGGAGTAACACACGGAAGAAAGCGCTAGCCGCTCCTTCCGTGTGCGCGAGCTCACAGACGCCCCTGATTGGCTGTAGAGCCGTGATTGATGTGGGAGCACAAGTACCTCTCATCCCTCCCCCTGGGAGAGCTCGGCCAATCAGCTCTCTCTGTGCCTCCGGCTGTGAGAGGAAAACAGCATCACCCGGGGTTCGAATCAGCGATCTCCGGATGATAGGGCGAGCGCTTTACCACTGCGCCACTTGGAGGCTCATTATCCAACATTTTGTCAAACGTCTTTCTAGGAAATCAGAAGATCATTCTTGAAGATTCGTTAAGTGCTGTAAGTTGCAAGGTGGGAGCTCCATGCATCTGACTTGTTTATCCAGCACATACCATGGATGCTCGATCAGATTGAAATCTGAGGAATTTGGAGGCCAAATTAACAACATTAAACTCTTTGCCTGCTTAACCACATCCCCAGGAAGCTGTGATGTACTGAGTGTTCTGATATTCCTTAATAATACCCAGCATTAACAAGATTGGACCATACAGGTTGTAACATCTCATTACAACCGAGGTATGCCTGAACGTTGAAGCAGATGAGCTACAGCAGTAGAAGACCACACTGGGTGCCACTCCTGTCAGTTAAGAACATCCCACATGAATTAGGGAGCCCACTTAAATTGTCCAAAATTGTTTTTTGACATTCAGTTGGTGGAATCAGAATTTGGTATAAAAACATGAAAGCATAACTCCATCCTACTGTACCTTGTATCAGCGGTTCAGGCTGGTGGTGGTGTAATGGTGTGGGGATATTTTTTTTGGCACACACATTTTGGGCCAGCATGATTTAAATGCCACAGCCTACCTTAGTATCCCTTAATAACACACCGTGTAACAAAATCTCTAAGGAATTATTCCTTGTTGAAACAATTCCACAAAGAATTAAGACAGTTCTGAAAGCAGATAGATAGATAGATAGATAGATAGATAGATAGATAGATAGATAGATAGATGTGTGTTTGTATATGTATGTATGTATACGTATGACTATATGAGCAGTGTATATAAATACACACAGCCATGCATACACACATACACACCTGTCAGTAAGATTTAGCTGTGCTCATTGAGAGAGTTTCACAAATACTCCTGCAGCGCTTCGTGTCAAACTGCGGTGATCAGAGAGAATGATCACAGACGATGTTCAGGGCCGCAGAAGATGCACTGCTTTGAAGAACCTCAGGCCTGAATTAACTTCATTGATTGCGCTGTTTCTGGCCTATTGGCACAATCTAATGGTCAAGTGTTGTCTAGAACTGTAGCTCATTTCTAACATGATGAAAGCCTGTTGCTTTGGCTGGCATGGAAATGGGGGTAAGTATGGTTGTCAGTGCAGCTCTCCTCACTCCCTCTCTTTCTCTCTCCCTCTCTCGGTTGTGATGGCTTAGAGAACAGTGGCTCTATTGCAGTGTGGATCTAAGCTCTCCTACTGCTGCCTTTCAACTTCTTTGCAATCATGCCAACTCTGCCTATTCAGCTCATTCACACTGCCAAGCTGAAAGAACAGATATGGCATCATTAAATGCCCTCCTTCCTCCTACTTAATGCCCATTCATCTAGTTTACTGCAACAGCACGTCTGTAGAAATTGAACTTATCAATATTTCCAGTTCCAGTATCGCTATTATTTTTTTTTAACTCCACTGCTGAAAAAAAATCAATGCGTGCCTCCATCGCCGCGCAGCATTTTATCAAAGGCAAAGTCTTCGTTCTGAAGCCACTATTTCTGCCCGTGCTCATTTCACCCGGCGTATATTTAAAAGTTTTCTTCTCTTATGTTTGTCACTCAGCAGGGGGAATGTAATCAACTCCACTACCTGTGTTTTGACATGGCTTGATTAATTCCCCCTCGCTGTTCCTCAGCATTTTAACTCAAATAATTATTTCCTATAGATTTTCAGTCAGAGCTCTGACGAGTGCTTTTGCCCTGCATTTATTATTGCGGCTCACATGAAGCACTCCTGTTTGCAGAACCATCTGCTTCAACAATGCTGTATTTCACCTCACTTCTAACATGCACTCGCCACTGCGACTGCGACATCGACACAGGGATGCTGAGCGACACCTAGCCAAGTCACATAGTACAAAGCAAATGAAAGAGATATCAGTTCTGCTTTGGTAGCACTCAAATACAGTCTGTCCAGCTAGGTGGAGGAGGTCTGTGTGATGAGGTGGAAGGCCTATTTCAGCTTAACAGCAGTCTCCTGTGGAGCCAATGTCTGTAGTAACAGGGCATGACCAGTGCAGTAGCAGTAAAGACCTCCTGATAAGATCTCAGCGGGGTTGCTCTAATCTGTTTCTCTCTACAGCTCTTACCTTGAAGCGGTCCAGCTGCTTGACAGCTTGTGGCTCTGCTTGCGGGTCTTGGTTCTGGTTTTGTTCTGGGTCTAGTTGTTGGTCTGGCAACGGAGATTGGTGGGCATCGCAGGCGGCGTCTGCGTGGCCGTGATGCTGCGCGTCCTCCCGAAAGCTCAGGTTAAAGATGAAGAGCTCAGTGTCTCTGAGCCAGCTCTTCAACTCCTTGATCTTGAGCTCCAGCTGAGCCACCATGCTGCTGGTGCCTGG
This sequence comes from Clarias gariepinus, assembly GCF_024256425.1. NCBI lineage: Eukaryota > Metazoa > Chordata > Actinopteri > Siluriformes > Clariidae > Clarias > Clarias gariepinus. Next base: position 15,682,385 of record NC_071112.1, read on the forward strand.
AGAGAGCACCCCACAGGTACCTGGGTCACTCGTACGCACCTCCACAGGCTCTCCTAGGCTCTTCTGCAGACGGAAGAAAAAATATAACTCACATACATAAAGGAGCTCATGCGAATTGAAAATCCTGATCCAACTCTGGTTACTGTGTCGTTCCGAACTGTTTGTTTAGAAGTCAAGTAAAAAAAAAAAAAAAAAAAAAAATAAATCACTTTATTTTGATCACAGAGATTACGTGTTCCACCTAAACATTTTAACTAGAATCGAATAAATTGCCTTTTCACGAGATAACACTTTAATTAACTCTAATTTACTTGGATCGAATTAAGATATTTAGAAGTAATTTAGAAGAGCCTACAAAGCTATTACTAAAGTGCCATATGCACTGGATAAGAGGGCGCGTTTCAGCAGTGGGTTAAAAATTTTATCGCGCAAAGTGACATTTTAGAAAGACATTGAAATGCTTGTTGAATAGCAAACAATCAACTGCAAAAACACACACCAATGATTTTTGAAATGGGCTCACTGAACAATTTTCTCCCACTGTCAGTGAGCGAGGGATCCGTGCTGCACCCTGTGTGCATGTGTGCGCGTGTGCATGTCTGCTCCTATGTGTGCACATGTGTGTGTTGTGTGCTGTGTGGCTGTTCTCCCATCTGTCTGACAATCCTACTTTTGGAAACCGAGTGCAGGTTGCAGGTTGAACACCGAGAAGGCAATTGCGAGCACAAAACACTCCATTATCCAATTAATACACACACAGGCGGTGTAATTGTCCTTTCTTTGTGTGTGTTGTGTGTAAGAAAGCTGTAATGGAAACAAATGTGATTATGACTCAGCATTGAAGTGGCTATTTCAGCATGCAGCATCAATTAAGCTCTCAGTCCTGGCCTGGTCCCCCTGAGCCCCCTCTCTGCTCACTGCTTTATTAACACATCTGTGTTCCTCTCATCCCCGTGCATCATTATTGCTAAGACAATGGGCATCAACAGAACGAGCTGTTTTAGAGGTTGTGTGAGAATGGGCTCTTTCACACAAAACTAAATCTAAGGTGTTATCGAGGTTATTTTCCCACAAGCGGACTTAAAGTTTAGTCTTAACTGGAATCTGCTCTTCTTAGAGCCAGCAATGTGGACCGAACAGAAATATGCTTCAGATACTGACGGTTCGGTGCAGGTTCACTTTCCTCTGCCCCCGGTGAAATGATGTGATCTGGCAGTCACAACACATCCACAACCGTGATTAGGCCATATCTCAGAAATTATACTAATGTTTATTAATTGGAAGGTGCTAGCAATTGCACTCTCTGTGTTCAACCTGCAACCTGCACGCATCCTCTAAAGATAGGACATTATTACTTACATTTGTGCCACATTTACCCCAAAATTGGAAATGTAATTCAAGCGCTATTACCATAATACAGATTAATTAAGAGATTCGAGATACAAACCACCAATGCGCTAATATCTGAAGCTGAACAGCTTGCTATTTTCCTAATCGTCATCCTATTTCAGTACTGTTTATAACATACCCTAGTTACTGTCTGCCCTGACACACCTTAAGGGCCATTTTATTACTGTACTAACTCAAATGAAGTTTGTTAGAGGTAAGCGACCGAGTCATTCATAAACACAGACTTCATAGAGCAGAATTATGATATTGATGTAATGTGGTGAAATTTCTAAACTTGTTCATAAGTGTGACACAGAGCTTTAAAGTGCTTATTAATGTTTCTATTAAATAAAGAATTAACTTTATGTACCAAACTAGCATCCCATTTTACACACTTGGAAGGGAAGCACTATGGGCGGGATGTACAATAAATACAGACAATGCATATTACGTATCACACTGTGTTTCTTAATGTCTTGCATATATAGTGTATAGTTAGTGTGGAAAACAGTTTAAATAATATTCTTCAGTGTACTTTACCCCATTAAAATATTATCCTGGTCTGTGTGTCCTTGTACAGTGTCTGACCAAAAAAACGGGGCACATAATTGTCCTGTATCACGCAAAGAAAACAACTATTAAGATAACTGTTCAAAACATTATTAAAACCTAGATGGATTGAACCAGTCACTACTTTGTGTGCCGTAATCAAAGCTAAAGGAAGTCGAAATATTAGCGAGTGACTTTTGTTTTCAGACAGCATGTGAACTTTTTTTTTTAAATCTTTTCTGCTCAGTACTGTTGTCAGTACTGTGCTTCCTACCAAATGTGTGTCTAATAATGTCTAACATGCTGCACAGTTAGGAAGATATGTCATTATGGAGAAATTGTACAACATTTTTGACATCATCTAGGTGATGAAAGCATGACATAAATATCATAAATAATAAGTGAATAACGAAAGGTGAGATGAGAAGGACTATAAAGTGAAAGGCAGTAATTTCGAATGTGGTCTGATGAGTGTATTGCTGTACTGAAGATAATTCAGGCTTGACTATTTTGCTGAGAGATCAAAAAAGAGCCCTAATATCCAGTGAGCAACAGAAATATCTCAGTTATTCATCATCTTTCTCTCTGTCTCTTTTTCTCTCCTTATCTGAATATTGATAATCGACAAGCTCGCTAGTGTTTTCAGCAAATGACAAATGTGGTGAAATCTATGCCCTTGGAGGGTCAAGCAGCGAAAAACAGGAATTTATTGCCACTTTATTTTGTTCTGGAGCAATATGCAATCATCAATTCTTCATAAGCAGCATACTTCGGAGAATGGTCTGTCTTCATAAATGCGACAGAGGACATCAATTTCGCTTAATTCACAATTTGTGTCAGCACAGCAGATGCCAAAGGCTGACTTGATAGGCTTGTTTAATATGCAATTGAGACGGCGTAATGCACAGCGCAGGGAGCAGGAACACACGTATTGTACTCTCCGCACCACTGCCATCTCATTCCTGCCTCTAAAACCCCCGCTCCACAACGTCCAGCTGATCATGCACCCAGAGCTCGTTTCAAAGTTTGGATACGGCCATTTTGCATAACTGTCAGTGATTATTCTTGTACATACAGCCTAAATTAACACTAACTGCTGCTGCTGAACTGAATGGTTATTTGGTGCTCGAATAATTCAGCTTCCGGATAACGACAATGTCACTAATCTGACTAATCTGAAGTATTACTGCGATGCAAATCGATTCTGGTTTAAAATAATCACAAACACACACACATTAATTTGTCCTATATCCGTGTGAGGACCTGACGCAATATCAAAGCGGCTCATAGTGCTATATCTAAATTTAAATCCAACCTTAACTTTAGTACCCAAAAGCTAACATTTCCCTCTTATAGGTTTTACTTTAAACTTAAAGATTTAACAGTTAAAACATTTACTTTTGGTTACTGAAGATAGAGATGGGGTTGGATTTAGCTGTAGGTAAGGTGTCAATCCAATATTATGTATTAATAATGATGTAAATTGACAGGACTTATAGGGATAGCACAAGAAACGCATACATACAGGTTTGGCCAACAGTAGTGAGTAAAGTAAAAGTTGATGTTTTAATGACAATTTTTTTATTTCATGCAATGAAATTGCCATGCAACTATCATCTATTAGTATGAACTCCTTTATTTTTCAAAACCTACTGAATCTGACTGGGCATAGACGTCTGCAGTACTCTGGTGTCACTTTTTCAATTCATGCCTGCTTGATTCTTTCTGAAGATCATGTACAGAAACGTACCACAGAGGTTCACAATTCACTTGAGAATTCCCTAGTTTTAGGCATTTATGTGTAGAAGTGGACACCCTGGCTACAGAAAGTAAAGGTTTTGCCACATATTTGTTCTTTCCATTTATTAAACCAGCTGATTCTGGCTCAAAGTAATTAGTGACATCACCTGTTTTACATGTCATACAACTGTAATACATGTCATGTGTGGTCCTAATACTTTTGGCCACCCTTATGCACACACATATACACACTTACCGGTCCACATCTGTTACCTGTACATAATCTATAAGTTCTGTATATACAGGACTTTGAGGCGATAACCTCTGCAAAAATAATTCCGTACACGTAACCACAGAGCTGTAAGAAGTATAAACCTGCACTTAGGTCATAATAAATGTAAGCATCTGGACTTTTCAATGGAGTAATTACAGGTCAAAAAAAAAAACTGAAACACAAGAATAAAATGTATCTAGAACAACGTAATCTTCATTTGCAGGTTTGACTTGAGAAATTAAGTAATTATACAGTATAAATACACCAAGTGCAGGTAGTGTACGGTTATCTTTCCTTACTCGCCTAAATAGCTGAGTCATGACTTTGTCAATTTGGCCATTTCTGTACGTGAAAAAGAATTTAATACACAGAATGAGGCAGAGGACTGAGAAAAGATTGAATGTATATAAAATCTCACCTCTAGCTGATCCCACTTGACCCTGAGAGCAGTCATGCGTTCCTCAAAGTCATCAGGCAGCTCGATGCTACTCCTTTTCAGACTCTCAGCCCAACCCAAGAGTTGCGTTTTCTTCGGGAGCCACATGGCCATCTCTACACGATTCCCCTACAGACACACACAAATAACATTCGTCATCCTCTACACATAATAAAAAGACAACAATGTCATTTTTCAAAGCCACAGAGTTAAATAAGAAACCATTTTCTGCTTATTCTCCGATCAGGGCAGACTTTATCTTCCAAATCAAATGAACATTTATATCTTTAAGGACTTGAAAACATATTTGAGCTTCAGAGAGGACGGACACTAATACTCACGAAAGGCAGTAATTTGCAGAATTGATATGATTTTAAACAATGACATTTTCAGTTAAATAGCTGACAAGCATACTGTAAAGGGTGAAAATGACGCTGTTCAATTTCGCACCTTTTTTTCCCCCCTAATTTCTTTCTCTCTTTCCTATTTCATTTTCTGCACCAATAGCTACTTGATTCCTCTTGTCATTTATCATTACGGCAAGAGGCGCATTTAAATATTTAAATGCGCTCTGTTTTCTTCTCTCTTCTCGCTGTCATCGGGCCAAGATTCATTTTTCATTGTCGCTGTTTTTGATGGAGACGCTATCACACATCCTTTTAAGCCATCCATCCCTTTCAGGTTTTAATAGCAGCCACCAAAGCAGGAAAAAAAGCTCCTTTTAAAAGTAAACGGGATTACCCAAGTTTGTTGGTTTTTTTTGTTCTTGTTGTTGTTGTTGACAGCAAATGCTGATTTTAATAGTTTTCCTTTTCATTATAAAAATGTCACGTAATTTACTGAGACAGCGGTGAAGGACGAGATGAAGAGATAAAGATGCAGAAGATGACATGATGTCAGTGTTTTAGCTTTCCCAGCTTAGATCTGGCCATCAGGTAATAGGAGAAGGTGTTTCCACTAACTCCTCCCCCAAATTACACATTTATAACCCCTTCGTACACCTTCGTAACTTTATACGGATACATATATAAAACCATATTTTACAAAAGCCATATTTTACACACCACTTTTGAAATAAAAAGGTCTTCACCTATTACAAATAAATGCTCTATGAGTGAAGAAATGGCAGCCGTTTCCCTTAACAAATTCAATAAATCAGCAAGCATAGATAGTCTTTTAAATAGATGAAATATCAACAAGCGATAATAATATTAATTCACTTGGCATATTAACATAAAAGACTGGAAATGTCAGCAAAAGGCAGTCACACATGAGCTCTTTTAATGCATTTTTCTAGATCCATCTTCCCTATTAAATTAAAGTTTGTTCACTCTCTGTAACATGTTGAGACAACAAAAGTAAGACTCCATGAAGCGAATGTGGGCCGTATTTAAATCACTTTATGTTAACGCTAACATGTCAAGGGGAAAAAAGAAAAAAAAACTGTGGCAAAATAAATAAATAAATAAATAAATAATAAATTCACATCACCACTTTCGGGGCTTAAGCATTTAAACCACACAGCATACTACACTGGCTTTAAATCAAACAGTGAGCATTACCGTTCTTGTTTTTGCCCTGAAAATGAATCTATGGAGAGGAAAAAAGTAATTTAGGCCTCCTCTGATGATGCCCTGAATCTCCTGTATTAAATGTTTAGCATAAAGAAAAGGCAAAGCACTTCCGAACAGCATGCGAGAAACTTGAGCGAGATGATGAGCTACAAATCAACTCTGAGGTACATAATGTGGAATTTGATATGCTTGCAGATAGAGATCTGCCCAAAAGAAACTGGGAAAACTGATAATTACTTAATCAGTTTGGGCCCTTTTCATATCATGCCAGCACCCTTGATGTTGGCTGTAGACTGAGAAGGAAAGGGAGAAAGGGAGATGGAGGGAGAGAGGGAGGGAGAAGAGGAGAGACAGCAATGGGGGGGGGGGAGAAGAGGGATGGAAGCAGGATGAAGGCCTCTCAATGATGTGTGAGACTCACGGCATTGAAAGACCAGGAAGTAAAAAAAAAAAAAAAAAAAAAAAAAGCTCCATATTCAGTTTAAAAGACATGGCACTGCCATTTGGAAGTGATTCCTAAACTGTTTATGTAAAATGGCCGCTGCCATGCTTCTGTGCTTGGTTGTTGTTCTGTTTTTCCAGTGAAAAATCGCTTTGCTCAGAAAAAGAAGGGGAAAAAAAAACTGCCGAACTGGCCTGGAACAAAAGCCTGTGCAACAGTGTTAATTGTCACCATGGTGACCAGAAGAATAAGCCATTTTACAACTGGTATAGAAGGCGCACATTGAGGCCTGAGTCAAACACTTTCTCTTCTATTTTTTCATCCCTCTCTCGCCTCGGTTTTTAAGAACAAGGTGGCCAGTCACTGAGAGGTCAACCCAAGACCCAGGAGAATTTCCACCAGCTTTTCCAGACCTAGTCGAGAGTGAGCTTTCAACAAAGACAAAATCAACTTTAGATTGTAAAAAAAAAAAAAAAAAAAAAAAAAACACATTCAGCGGCGACAAACTGCATAAACAATGACATCTTTCAGGAAACAAGAAGCGGTTGTGTAAAGAGTAGGAGGTTATAGGGCAATACACTGAACACCGTAGGACAAGGAACCCTGGGAACTTACCTCTTCTCTGTGAGAACATCAAACTATCAGGAGAAACAAAGCAATGCATAGGATGCAGGAATTTGAGTCATCCCATTTAAAGCCGATGTTGTAGTCAGATTTCCAAAAGATAACCAATCAGCTTAGGGAAGTGTTAAAACACACAGAGTGACTACAACAGACAGCCTTTTAACATGAAATAATTTATCGAGAGGAAATAAAGGAGAAAACACTAGACGTTTGCTCTGGCCTCTTTGATCTGTGATTGACGCTGTGTTGCTGCATTTAAAGAAATTTATGATTGAATTTGTTTGGCCTCCCTGCTGCTAAAAGACACATTAGCGGCACAATGTGTACATGTGATGATATATATTTCTGATGTCATGGTTATTGTTTTTTTGAATGTATTTTTTTATGTTTTCTGGTTTGTCTTTGCACAAGGCTTGGTGGTGACCCCCATAGGAAGCCCATGCCTAATGCTATTGAGTAGCGAACAAAGACGCTTTTTATCCAGGGTCCGAGTCCTGGAGCTCAGCTGTGGGTTCAGGGAGGAGGGATTGGGCTGGAAAGAGTCTTAGCAGCCAGCCCTCCGCTGCCCCCTCTCCGCTGTGAGCGTGGCACTTTTCTTCACCAGACAAACACAGGAAACAATGCAATCAGCCAAGAGCACAGTGTTTTAAGAGGCAGAGAAGCCTCGGCCTGGGCCCTGCTCCACGTTCCTCTAAAGCCTAAATAATGATGCCAGGCTGAAGTATTTGGCCTGCTGCTGTTGCTCACTAAGCACTAGGTTCGTAAGAATGGCGCAACTTCGGAGATTCTTCGCCGCTGACGAGGAAAGATATTCAAGCTTTCAAGTAAATTTCATTGGAAATAAATGCGCACCTGGTGTGAGAGTATATATTCGGCACCTTTGTACAGACAGGGAAAATTACCAGACGAACAAATTACATTTGGGATTTCGAATTACTTTGCTTTCTTCTCGCTTATTCCATTTGCATTAACTGCAAATCATATTACGTAGGCCATGCATTGTTAATTGTGTCTATATTGCATTATCCACCATATAAATCAAATGACAAATATTAAAATGAAGAGCAAATTCACTAATAGGGAATCATGAAACAATCTTTTTTAAGTATCCTTCATTAATAATTGAAGTCTAATTATGTCTATAGTACGGAGTGGTTGAAGAGGTCTACTTTATAGAACATTTTCTGCAGTACAGGCCTGTCTGCGCTTGACTGATGGGATAATAATGGAGATAAATTTAAGCTGTGTGTAAGAGAAGGTCCTAACCTAAGATGGTGGGAAAGAGCAAACAGGTAAAAAAAATAAATTAAAAAAAACACACACATACAACAACAACAACAAACAACTAAAAAGCCAAAGAATACACAGTCTACTGGCATAGAACTGCACAAGTCGGTCAAGGCGAGACATTAATTCTTCATAATCCTTCCTCTCCTTTGCTAGAATTTTTTAATTTTCCCACAACTCTATTGCTGTTTTTCTACCCTTCAGCCGAAACGCACTGTGAGACTCTCCAGCGAGAGCAACTGGAATGAGAAAATTAAAAAGAAAGAGCCAGAAAATGCAGATAACCTCTGACAGACTCACTCCTGCTATGTCTAAGCAGGGACTGGTATTGGGTCTGGACACAAGGAACAATGCAAACTAAATACTAGACAATCTTTATTCTAATGAAGTGGGTGTCAAGGTCAATGTAAAATGTGCCGTGATGAATGGCGCAGTGCCGGCTACCGCGAGTCTGCCCCGCACCACAGCCCTTTCACTTTAATCGTGGAAGTGAAATGTGCAGAGAGCGTCTCTCTCTTTAAAACAGCTTAGAGCGAAGCAGCAAGGGGGCACAAGGGAGACAGGAGCGCGGGGGACGGGGGGGGTAGGATGCTCTGATGGCTACACATCCCTTGCCGATCTTAAATACCACGAAATCTGAATCGATATTTGAATTAAAAAAAAGTATAGATAATCCATAATCTGCTATCCATTCAGCACAAACTTCCAACAGTCTGTAATTCCGTTAGCTAATAACCATACATATGGTAGTTTATATACTACTTTTATATATACTACAAATTCCGAATTACAAATGATGATGCAGGAGTAAATCCTGACCGTATACAACACACACTACAGTCCCAGACATGCAAGCTGGCTGTCAGTGAAAAGCACAGTTAGTAAATAGTCAAAGAATCTGTTTTTTTTTTCTCCACAGCTTTTCTCCAAGGATTTCAGACAGCAGGGAGAGCGGGATGCGACGGGCAGATCACGAGATGTGATGATGGTGGGAGCACACTCGTTTAATGCTATATCTCGCCGATCCTCTGGGGACTGAGCAACTGTTTCTCCAGACTCCCTCGAAACAGCAGGTGAGACAGTAATTCCTTTGGGCTTTTCACAACAGCAGAGCAAGGGAACATCACACACACGCACACACACACACACACACACATGTGCGCACACACACATCCACACACGCACAGAGATATTCTATTGTATCCTCTCACAGCAGGGCCAATGTGTATTGTGCTCTCAGATTTAGTTTCCTGGAAAAGAATTAATCAAAGTATTTAACTGCAATGACTTGATTTTATTTTAATATTCAAGCCAATGAAAAGATTTTTTTCTTTTTTTAATCACGTTATGTACAGTACTTTAAATGAAACAAAAGGAACAAAAGACATTTACTGGACTACACTGAGAAGAAGTTCCATAAAGGTGGCATACCTATATACACATCCATTCACCAGCCAATTTAATAGGAACGCCTAATCAATGCAGCTATCCAATCAGCCGATCACATGGCTACAGAGCAATGGATAAAATCAATAAGGATGCAAACACAGGCAACGCTCTCATCTTCATCTGTCTAGTTTTGGTAAGTCTGTGCATGCTGCAAGCTTAGTTTCTTCTTTTTGTCTTATAGAAGTGAAACCCGAGTGGAGCTGTTTTCTGCCGTAAAGGGTGTAACATATGCATTTTGAGATGCTTTTCTGCTCACCATGGTGGTAAAGGTTGGTTATTTGAGTTACCTGTCAACTCGTTGTATTGTTCTCCAGAGATTGGCATGTGTGTAATTTTTAGGCATTACAGTTTCTAAAATATTTGATCCATGCAATAATTAAAGTCACTTAGGTCACAATTTTTTCCCCTCCATTTTCTTACTCAATATGAACATTAAATGGAGTTTTTGGCCTGTATCTACATGATTTTCTGCATGGCATTGATGCCACATGACTGGCTGATAGGATAACTGCATGAAGAAACAGGTGTACAGCCGCTCTAATAAAGTGCACATGTTGCATGCGCAGTCTGTGTGTGTGTGTGTTTGTGTGTGTGTGTGTGTGTCTGTGTGTGTGTGCGTGTGCGTGTGTGCGCCTGAGAGCCCGTTTGTCTTTGTTCTCACAGTCGTCACTGGGAGAGAGAAAGAGAAAAACAGCAATGAGAGAGGACACAAAGTGGAAATTGGGTGAGATTTTTCTCTCTCCCTCTTTTCTGGAGAGCTGTCCGTTGCTGTGGAGGCCTGTCCAGCATCCTGGAACAAAGCCAGTGAAACAACAGGAGAGGAAGACAACAACACAGCGCTCAGTCTGCCTTTCGCTACAGCTCCAGCCGCACAAAGCCGGCATTACATCACTGCACTAAAATGCCTTTATGGCATCTATCGGACTGAAAATTCAGCTGGACTCACAGAAACTAAAAAAAAAAAAAATTGCTGCAGTGCAGAATTGTGTTCTGTTTCATTCTCTATCTCTTTATCAGCTCATCTCTCTCTCTCTCTCTCTAACTCTTGTTCATCCCTTTCTTGCTCTCTCTCCATCACTGCCTCAAAGCCATGGGAGTATTTGCTCACAATTAGAGCGCCAGTCCCCTCCCACCCCTCGCTGCTTTCAACTCATATGAGTAAACTTTCCCAAAGCCCCATAGTGCTCTCTTCAAGGCAAACATGTTAATACCATAGCCCTACTGCCTAGCTACTGGGAAATTCACTTTTAGAAAGACAGACAGACAAAAAGTAGAAAAAGAGCAGATGGGACTGGGGCGGAGACAGATCCGGCATCAGCTGCAGAATTATCGGCAAACTTTAAAAAAAAATGTATATCAAAAAATGTGAACAGAACGTGCAATTAGTAATATTTGACATTAAAATATGTACATCTTTCATTTAAAAAACGATACAGTATCTTTTCCACAATATAAAAAGTTTTCCTTTTTCTTAGTAAAACACTTTAATTTATAAACTGTTTGATGAAGCATCCTCTAGTGAGAATATTAGCACTGAACTCCTTTCTGTAATTTATGCCACTGATAGAAGAAATCGTAAGCACGATCTCTGTGCAGAAAATTTCAAGCTCACTGGTTTTCCTTATGGTGATGCACTATAACGTGAGGGTTAAAAGAGTTAAAAGATTTCACTTTGATTATTTGCTTATGAAAAATTGTGTGGAATGTTTACTGTATAAGTTTGCATGTATATGTTTGCATTAAAGAATGCAGGAGCTCCACATGAACAGAAAAAGAGAGAGAGAGAGAAGGGAAAGAGACAGAGAGACAGACAGCACCAAGACATAAGCCACTGTCAGGTTTCAAATGCATGCATGGATGTGTAAAGAAACCCTCGGCTGAGGATATAATCCTGTATAGTAGAAGTGTTGGGATATGAAATAACATACAGCTGGGTTTATAGCGGTGGCTCAGAGGTTAAGGTGATCAGAAGAGCACCGGGGAATCACTGTTAGACACTTGAATATAAAAGAGAACATGTATTCTAGAATCTGTGGACTTCTTCACCTTTCAGTGCTGCTTTGTAATGGAAAATGTATATCAGAGTGCTGAGAGTCAGAGTTCTGTTTGAATTTTATATATCTCTGTGGTATATAAATTATCAGCACAGAGCATCAGCTACTGATGAATACATAACTCTCGTTTCAATCTTTTCTCACATGTGTGTGTAAACATATGTATTATATAACAGACTTCTTTAGAAGAAGACGCCTTTATTTATCACATATTCGTTACAGCACTGTGAAATTCTTTTCTCCGTATATATATATATAGACCAGCATGTTTGGAAGCTGGGGTCACCCATGATACAGTGCCCCTGGAGCAGACAGGGTTCAACGTGGTTGCTCAAGGGCCCAACAGCGGCAGTTTGGTATAGTTGGGACTTGAACCTCCACACTTTTGATCAATAACCCAGAGTCTCAACTCATTGAGCTACCACTGCCTCTTCAAAAGTATTGGCAATAATCTACACATCTGTTTCAGCATTATCTATCACCAGACTCTGTGTCCTGGTTTACACAGAGCAACAGGATGCTTAGCCACAGAATTGCGTGTTAAAAAGCACTTGCACATGTGCATACATGTCTAACGCCCTTAGCGAGGAACGCTCATGTCCCAGGCTCAGGATGAAAGTGTGCCATCTAGTGGATGAAGTAGAGCAGTGAACCCTTTTGTGGTTATCTTAGAGCATCCTGGCTGACAGCTCAGAGACAGACCAATAAGGGGAAAAACACACACACACACACATACTCTCATCTCCTTTCAGCTAGAGCAGGTCTTTGGAAAACAAACTCAAAAACAGATATTTGACC